>NW_008238635.1:2140988-2141753 GCF_000691975.1 Corvus brachyrhynchos
GGGTCCCCGCCTTGGCCTTCCCCCGCCGGGACATCAGCCTCTGCGTGGCCCTCTACTTGCTCTCCTCCATGTGCCTCCTGGGCATGTACACCTTCTTCCGCCTGCGCACCCGCGCCCGGAAAGGCCGCCCCGGCTTCCCCGTGGCCGGACAGGGGTCGGGGGGCCCGGGGGTTTTCCCCGGGTGGGCGGGCTGCTGAGTCAGGACACCCCTGGGACAGCGTTTTGTCCCACAGCGGGGAGGGGTCTGGCACATCCCCCTCGGGAGCTGCCCTGCTCAAGGCAGTTGCCTCGCCCAGGGTAGGGGGTAGAGGGCTCTTTTTGGGAGGAAGGAGGTGTCAGAGCATCCCCCTCTCAGGTCATAGTGCCATGTTTTTGGGCGTGTGGGAGCTGGGACGCGAACGGTGGTTTGTGCGTTGGCACCCAGCTGGCCTGAAGCTCCCTGGCACTGGGCTGGTTTCAAACTGGGAAGGCCAGTCCTGTGCTGGAGAGCAGCCCATTGGGGTCCAACCACTAGCAGGGCCAGGAGGGTGAAGGTTTAGCCCCAAAAAGTGGACGCTGATGGGTGGGGGCAGCAGTCATGGGTTCAGATGCATTTTGTATCCCCCTCTTTGAGATGTGGCCCGGGGCCTCCCCCCCTTTCCTCGCCCCCCTCCCCACACCGTTGTTCATTCTCTGCTTGTCTTAGTGGAATAAATTATTTTTGCCGACGCCTGCCCTGCTGTGTCGGCTGGGGCCGTCCCCCGTGGCGGGATGGGGCACCCACAC
>NW_008238635.1:2142103-2147003 GCF_000691975.1 Corvus brachyrhynchos
GAAGAGCACTTGGTTTAAAAATCCTTTCAATATTTTTAATTATTGTGGTATGTTTTCTCCTGCCTTCTCCTTCGGGATGATGCACCTCTGGCCAGCTGCCCCCCGGTACAGCTGCTACATCCCCAGGGCTGGGATGGCTCATGGTTTCTCCTCAAGCAGGGGAGGGAGATGAGGCATGTGGGGGCCAGGAAGCTGATGGAAAAAAAGTTGGCACGAGCTGTGGAGCTGGAGTTCGGTGCTGACCGTGCCTGTGGTCCGGAGCAGGGAGACACACGGCAGCATCCCTGGGGACCAGGACTTCCGTGGGTGTGGGCCCCCTGTGCCTGTCCCCGATTCTCTCTGCCCTTTTATCCTTGTTAGGAATCATTAAGGAAAATGGTTGTTTTCCAGAGCCGGGGCCGGGGCCATCTGCTCTCCCAGCGCTGCCTAAATCCCCCTGTAACAAATTCATTGGGATTATGCTGCCCTCCCTTAATCCTGGCCCATCCCCCCGCGTGGGGGATTTAAAAGGATTAGAGCCCGGCCGATAATAAACTTTATTAAGGGGGGAGGGGGGGTGTCAATCCGATTTGGAGCCTTTTTCTTGATATCTTCACTTTGCCCAGGTGGGAGGCGAGGACCGGCAGGATGGGGAGGGGGGGGCCCGGCTCTGCTGCTGCCCTGGCTCCGGGAGCTCTGGCTCCGTCAGCCCTTCCTCCCTCACCTGCCCGTGAAATAAATTTTCTCTCTCCATCTCTCCTTTAATGTTTGTGCGTGGTCACGCCTCCAGGCGTTGTGGGGCTGGCACCCCTGTCCTGCCACCTCTGGCCCACTCGGCCTTGGCCATGTCCCTTGAGCGGGTACTCGGTGGGCTCGTCCCAGCGCGGAGCAGGGCTGAGTTCCCCCGGCCGGGGCTGGCCCTGCCCACTACGGGTGACGGATGGGGAAGGGCTCATCGCTGCAGCCCTGCTGCCTCCTTCTCCTTGATTTCCCTGGGGGGTTCGCCCCCAACATCAATAACCCCCCGTGCACCCCCTTCCCTACCAGCTGCTCCTCCGTGTGGGACCGAGGGATCGCGATGTGGGGCTGCCCGTGGTTACCTCAGCCCCAAAATACCTCGGCGGGATGGGCAGGGGGTGCAGCAGGTGGGTGAGGGGGATTAGGGCTGGGGAGGTGGGCGCTGCCGGAAGGGGGTTAGCGGGATGCCCAGATTAGCAGCCCCGACAGGCCCGCAGCCTAAAACGGCAGGAAAAAGAGAGTCTGCTAAATAGACTTTCCGTAATCCTGTTTGGTGCTGTCCCAATCCTCCCGGCCCCGGCTCTCCCGGGCTGTGGCACCGGGGTGTCCCCCTCCAACACCTGGGGAGCCCCAGTGCAGGGCACAAAGGGGCCAGGCCGCTGCAGGGCTCGGAGTGTCCCCCGCACGGTGGCCCCTGTCAGGATGGCTTGGGGACAGGCCAGCACCCCGGCGCTGCACAGCGGGAGCATCGGGCTGCTGCGGCCACACCCGCAGGTGGGACAGGCTGTCCTGGGGGCCCCACTCCGAGCCCCCGGGGTGCCTTCCCTGCTGGGGTTACCCCTTCCCGGCACTGCCACGAGCCCGGGGGTCCCTGGGGCTAATTACCCAAATGGCCACAGGCTGGCGCGAGGCGGCCGCTATTCCCTAATACAATTTGCCCTCAAGTGCAATTTAATTTTCCGCGAGGTCGGTGGCCAGCCCCCCGCACACTCAGCCACCTTCCCACCCCTTCAGCGCTCTCTCCTTCCAGCCTTGCACCTCTTCCCTTTCCCTCCTCGGCACAGGGAAGAGCCTTTCTCCGCCGGCATTCCCTCTCCACCCACGGTCCGGCCATAAAATCACCGGGGGTTCTCTGAGCGCCGATTAATTTTCAATTACAATTAGCAACGCCCCTGCCCGCGAGGGGAGAGGCTTTCCCTGGCTGCTGGTGAGTACCCGGGTCTCGATGTGCTTGTGCTCGCTGCAGGCCAGTCCTGGCGATAGGGATGTGTGTGGGAGGGGGCAATTATTGGGATAATTCAGAGGTGGGGAGCAGTGGGGGCTCGGGGCGCTACAGCCGATGCTGCCCCGAGGGGAGGTGGCCTCATGCCAGAAGGTGGCTGTGGCAGCTTTGGACCTGCAAGGATGTTCCCCCCTTGGTCTGGGGGGGCTGGTTTTGTCACACGAGGGGACTCCGGGAGCTGGGCTAGCACGTGGCAAACTCGCTGCGTGGGCAGCACAAAGCCTCAGTTCCCTGGCACCCCCAAACCTGCCTGGGGTTTGCTGACTGGGACAGAGCTGCACTCGCATCCCACAGGCATGAGCCAGGAGTGTTTTTTTCCCTATATTTCCTCATATTCCTTTATATTTTCCCCAATTCCGCCTTGAAACCCCCTTGTTGCACCAGGGAGCTGATGTCCCCCTCGGTGACACGGTGTCCAAGCCCTAATTCCGATGTGCCCAGGGCTGGGGCACACAAGGGGAGGCTGGGTCTGTGTCCTGTCACAGGCTTTGGGATTTACCTGCATTTTATTAGCGCTCAGTCCCAGCAGGGAAGGTGTGGGAACACCATCCCTGCTCGTCTGTGGGTTTTGCATCACCGCCTCGTGCTGCTCGTGTCTTCATCTGGCTGCAGGGCTTCAGGCAATGCCGAGGAGGGAGCAGGGCATCTGTGTGGGGCCAGAGCTCCCCAAAACTGCCCCAGAAACGCAACCTGATTAAAATCGTGACATTCACCCTTCTGCGGGCTGCTCTGGGAGGAGGAGAAAGCCTGGAGGGGGGCATTTCACACCCACCACATATAACCCCCCTCCCTGGGTGCCACCAGGACCCAGCAGCATTTCGGGTGGCACAGAGGGGGTTTGCTGGGCAAGCAGCTCATGCCCATCTCAGCCACCCTCTCCTTCCTGTGAGATGGGAAAAACAAACTCAGAAGAGACCAAAAAACCCAAAGTGATCTAAAAAAGCCCCTAAAGAGACCAAAAAAAACCACCCCACTAACATAAGGAACAGATGGACAGCAGGAAGGATGGAGGAGAACAAAGCAATGCTACCAGGAGAGGAAGGGATGAAGGCTCCACTGGGAAGATGTGAGAGCGAGCACGGGGAAGATGCTGGTGGGGTGTTTTTTTTGGTAGTGGCAGCCCCCCCCGGCAGCACGATGCTTCCCCAAGGTGAAGGCTCGGTGCTGCGTGGCTCCCTTTGCCCGCTCACCACTTCCATGAGTGATCCAGAGCAGGGCAGAGGGGGCTGGATCAATCTGGCAAAGCAGAGAAATGAATGAAAATTGAATTCCCCGAGGAGAAGGGGGTGGGGGGGAGCTGTTATCCCGGCTGAGAGATAAATCAGAGCGTGCCAGAGAGCTGGGAGACCGCGATGACTCCCAGCAGCGGTGGAATAATTAGGGAAATAGGTTGGAAATGCAAAGCAGCGGGACAGGGAGGCGATGGGGCAGCGTCCGTCTGTCCGTCTGTCCGCGCGGCCGGCTAAACTTCTCCCGTAAATCTGCCTTAGGGACCTGCCTTTCTGCGTGTTGGGAGCCACACTCCGGCTGGCTGGGGACCGGGGGGGGACGGTGGCCCCTGCCCCGAGGGGCTGCGGAGCGCAGGTGGCCGGGGCCGGCGGGGCTGTGGCTGTGCTTAATGCACTTAAGGGCTGGAGCGTGATTTAGGGGAGAAGGGGATGGGGTGGGGTGGGATTCACCTCCCTGTGGTGGGAGGCAGATTTTGGTGTTCGCTGAACTGCAGGGTGAGCTCACTCGTGCAATGAGCACACACCGGTCCCTGCTCCAAGGTGAGAGATGAGCTGGACGGGGTTTTGCTCCTAAAAATGAAACTTTGGGGGTCAAACCCCAGCATCTCAAAGAAAAACTTCAATTTTTTCGTAAGGAACCATCAGGCTTAATACATTTATTAGCTTTTACTACTTTTATTTTTAGCTTTTTTTCCCAGCTGCTGGCTTGCCCCACCTGTACATTTCCTGGCAGGGGAGGGTTTCAGGTTTTTTCAGGTGGGAAAAGCCTCTTCCTAACTTGCATTTCAGTGTGGAAATGAAGGCTTGGCATGAGCACACGTGAGCTGAGGGTGGCTGTGCTCTTGGCTGGGTGAGCATCCTCCTGCCCCTGCCAGAAACTGCCATGTGCCGCCCCGGGGGTCTCACCCTGCTTGGTGCTCTGGGCAGAGCGGGATGGCCCAGCACATCGGGGCTGTTTGGCACCATTGTCCCCGAGCTGGTGACACGGTGAGCATCAGGAAGGGTGATGCTCGAGGCGCCCACTCTAACTGCAGCTCCATTTCAGTGAGTTTCCTTGCTCAGCCCTTGGCTGCCAGGTACCACCACACCGGTTTCCCTCTGGCGCTGTGGGCTGGGATGCTTCAGGGTTTTCCCTCAGCAGAGCGCCATGGAGATCCTCACGGAAGCCGTAGCCACGCCGAGCCCTTTGCCCTGTGTCTTTGGCATTGCCACCCTTGTGCCACCACGGCCAGCGGGCTGTCGGGCTGGGCACACTGCAGCACCGCGGAGTTGGGCTGGCTCTTTCCATGCCCAGAGGTGTCCCTGGAGAGGCACCATTGGGACAGGCCCCGGAGATGTGTTACAGCGACCTGTGGAAGCAGAGCTTGCCATGGCGGAAGCGGGGTGTCGGGCTGGGCACACTGCAGCACCGCGGAGTTGGGCTGGCTCTTTCCATGCCCAGAGGTGTCCCTGGAGAGGCACCATTGGGACAGGCCCCGGAGATGTGTTACAGCGACCTGTGGAAGCAGAGCTTGCCATGGCGGGGTGACAGCCGCTGGGCAGTAGCTCATGCTGGCGCGGGATGGTGATGCGCCGGTGTCCGCCGGAGCCAGACAAGTGCCCCTTGGCTAAGCCTCCATTCCCAGCGGCAGGGGGGGGAGGGGCGGGGGCGGGGGGCCCGACCCGGGGCACG
>NW_008238635.1:2148687-2149972 GCF_000691975.1 Corvus brachyrhynchos
TCCCCCGTTTCGGTCCCGTTGCCGAGCCCCGGGAGGGGGGCAGGCGGGCCCGTTTAACCTCTTTTACCGCAGCAGAGGGAAAGAAAAATCCCAGTCAGGGGCACAGAGCCGGCGCCGGTGCAGGGAAAGGGACGGCGACAGCCAGAGTCTGTCCCACGGCCGTATCCCGCGTCATGGCGCCGGTTCCGGGCCTCTGGGTCACTTCTATGGCCTCGAAATCCCTTGATTTGGGAAAAAAAATGAGGTGCCTAAACCACCCTGGAGCAGCATCGCCCCAGCATAGCTCCCTGGTTTGGCCCTTCTCCCTTGCCCATGACATTGTCATTCCTCTACTGACTGATGGATGTCAGGAATTAGCAGGAGAGAATCGAAAGAGATATTGTTGTTGTTGTTGTTGTTATTATTATTATCATCACTACTACTGTTATTATTACTACTATTGCTATTTGTATCTCTAATATTGCTATTATTGTTGTTATTATTATTAATAATAATTTATGCGCAAAAAAATCGGCAGAAAGAAAATAGATGAGGCTGGGCTGCTGTAAACCAGTGGTTTTCCCGCTGCCCAGCCCGAGCCTTGTGGCCGCTGCCAGCTCCCAGCCACCTGCTTTCATGTCGTGACAGATGTGGGGCCTGATCCTGCCTCACTGACACAGTACACAGCCCCCTCCGAGCCGAAGGAAATTGCCCCATGGCAGGGGACTCCTTCCCAAGAAGGAGCCAGGGTGTCCCCCTAGCCCCCAGCAGCACCTCGATATTTCACCGTGTGTGTGAAGAAAATCCGTGACGTTTTAATTTTTTATCACTATTAAATCACAGTTTTTCCTCTCTATTTAGCCACCAGCCTCCTTATTTTAGCAGAGGCTGTGTCCTACAGCATCTTCTTCTGCAGGATTCTGGGGAGCCGAGCTGCCTCCCCCGCCCCCGACAGACCTTGCTTAGCCTTGCAGACGGGATTGTTAAAAATAAAAAAACGAATATTATTTATGAATATTGTTTTGCAAATCTCACCGAAGTCAAAACTTGTGCCAAAGCCTGTGGGAACAGTGCCCGGGTGCCGGCAGGCTCTGGCCAAGGGGCTGGAGCTGGGGGAGTGATTAATTGCCGCCGAGAAAGTCGTTTGCCCGCAGCAGAGAATTGAATTGGAAGGGTTTTGCATGTGAAGGAATGAGGCTTCCTCCCCGCAGAAAGACTTTTTGAGGAATCCCCGGACTAGTGCCTTCCTTGGGGTCGGTGCCGGCTGCGGTACCGGCGGACCGGGCCGCCTTTGTGCTCCGGTTTT
>NW_008238635.1:2150388-2157438 GCF_000691975.1 Corvus brachyrhynchos
CCAGGGTGGAGGGGGGGGCCCCCGCGGCTGTGCCTCCCGCGGAGCAGGGGAGCGGAGCATCCTGTGCGCACAACCGGGGGATGCCGGTGGGCAAAGCCAGCGAGGGAGCGCCTCGTTCCTGATGTACCAATTGTATCCATTAACTTTGTTCCTGCTCTATAAAATAATTCAGTTAAAACGAGTGTGATAAATGCGAGGCAGGGAGGCAGCTGCCTCTGGCAAAGCACAAAGCAGGGTGCAGGGCTTGAATTTTAGATATTTTCCCTCTGCAAACCAGAGGGACATCTCCTGGTTCCCCTGGCAGCTCACCTTTTCGTTATTGTTGTTGTTATTATTATTTTTATTGTTATTATTGTTATCATCCCTGCGTGTGCACACGGGCGTCACTGCACACACAGACACCTGTCCGTGAGGTTGGTGCCGTACATCTACAGCGAAATTGGAAGGAAAGTCGGTCTCCTCTTAAAAAAAACAACAGGTTTTTTTTGAAATTGGAAGGGAGATATTGTATTCCCGGCTGCAGTTGTTCTCTTGCTGAAATTGAGCAGTGTTGCTGCTTTTAGGAATGGGAAAGCTGTTCGCTGGCTCGTCAGAGTGCAGGATGGGTGCATATAAACACACACGTGTTTACATCAATAATCATGTGGAGATAAAACCTCCTTCCTGAAGGTGCCCACGCGTTCGTGAAGTAACCGAGGAGGATTTCCTGGGGCTGGTGCTGTGCTGGTGCCACCGCCGGTGCCAGCGGCGTTCGCGTTGCTCTCAAACGGGTTTAACAAATCCAGCGTGGAAAACGTAGCTGGTGCCGACCTGCAGCCGCGGTGGTGGAGGGACGGGAGAGAAGCAGCCAGGTGGTCCCAAACAAGGAGTGAAAGAGGGACCTATAGAAGCTGTAGAATTATTTTTAAAAATTTCATTTATAAAATAATAATGTCTTAATGCGACAGAGGCTTGAATGCCAGCAGTAACTGCGGTCTGAAGGGCACTGGGATTGTAGCTGTCTGACCTGGGCAATGGTGGAATAAGGTGCCTTCACGTGAGGTACGTGGCAGGACCCCAAAGGATTTTGAAATAATGTTGTTTGAGGCTGTAACAGTATGAGATTTTCCTGTGGTCTTTTCCTCCTTCCCCGCCCCTCCTTTATTTCCTCCTTTGCCCGTTCGTTCCTCTTCCCCCTGCCCTTCTTTCCTGTTTCCCCTCTTTCTCTCCCTTTCCCTTTCCCCTTTTCCTCCCTTCCCCCCTTTTCTTTTTTCCTCCTCTTTTCCTCCCTTGTACCATTCCATTCTTTTCCTCTCTTCTCTCACGTTTGTTGTTTCTCTTTTATTTTTTCTTTTTTGTTGTTGTTTCTGCTTTATTTTTTCCTTTTTCCTTTTTCCTTTTTGAATCTTTCCTCCTTTCCCTTTTTTTTAATATGTTTTCCTTCTTGTGAATTTTTTCTTTCTTAAATGTTTTTTCCTTTAAAAATATTTTTCCTTTTTATCGTATTCATTTTTTATCTATTTCTTACCTTTATAATTTTTGAAAACATTTTCTCTTCTATATCTGTTTTCTTTCTTAAAAATATTTTTCCTTTTTCTTAATATTTTTCCTTTTTCGTATTTTTCTTTTTTTTTATAATTTTCCTTTTCAAAAAATTTTTTCTTTTTTAAAATTTTCTTTCCCTTTTCTTTTTATTTTTCTTGATTTTTTTTTCAATATTTTCTCTTTTTAACGCTTTTTCCTTTTTCCCCCCCCAAATCCGTCTGCTTCCATGTGTGTGGGTCAGTGTTACATGCCTGGCTTTCACCGGGCAGTCTGCTCCTGCAGACTCTTACCGTGCCTCCCATATATTCCAAGCTCTGGGCAGAGAGAAAAGGAATACCCAGCTCTCCAGATCCATGGAAGCTGGACATCTCCAGGCAGACGTCGTGTGGGGATCTGGATGGCCAGGGATACCCCTTGCTGCAGGAAAAGCCCTTTCCAAGCTTCCTCCCGCAGTGTGAGAGGCGGATGCAGGGCGGGCTGGATGGGGCTAGTAGCCCCGATATTCCCGGTTCCTGCTGCTCTGCTCCAGCGTGGCCTTGCTTCAGACCACGTTTTCCAGCCGTGTCCAGTGACAGGAGTCTGAAGCACCCCGGCTGGATGGGAGAGAAAGCAAGGAGCGTCCTGCTGGCCCTGCCGCAGCAAAAGCGGGGTCCGAAGGGGTGTTGGACCGCGGGACCTGGCAGCCTGGCACTGCAGGGAGGGGGGCACTGGGCACCTGCTGGAGGGGCCGGTGTGGCCGGCACGCGTGGCTCGTGGCCCTGGGGATGCGGAGGGGAAGGGATGTTTGCCCGTGTTGGAAAAGCCTCTGCTGGTCTGGGGGGGGGGGGGGGGGGGGGTGCCCTGCACCGCTGGGCCACAGCTGGGACCCCACAGATGAGCCCCTGGGTCAATTCGGCAGCCTGGCCCTTGGGGGACAGGGGTGCCCGTGGGGGGCGACGAGCTGTGCCCCTGGCTGGGGGCTGTGCCGTTCCAGAGGGAGCCAGAGGCAGGCAGGGAAAGCGTGGCAGCGAGCAGGACACGGCCTGAAAAACGGGGTGCAGAGAGGAAAAGCATCGCGTGTGTGTGTCTGGGGCCAAAAAAACACCCCACACAGCCCCGGGACGGGCCCGCGCAGGGCTGGGAGCCCCGAGGGGGCTGCGGAGGCTGACGCTGCTCTTCCCTCCCCCCTGGCCAGAGACCCCCCAGGGCGCCGGCTGCAACCAGCACATCCTGGACAAGTTCATCCTCAAGGTCCTGGACCGGCACTGGCACAGCTCGTGCCTCAAGTGTGCCGACTGCCAGATGCAGCTGGCCGACCGCTGCTTCTCCCGGGCCGGCAGCGTCTACTGCAAGGAGGATTTCTTCAAGTGAGTACCCCTCGGGGCACAGCCCCCCAAAAGCAGCATCTCCCTGCCTGCGGAGCAAATTTTAAGCATAATTTCTCCAAAATCTTCCTACAGCTTGTTGTTGTTGTTGTGGAAATGAAGGGAATGTCGGTGCTTTGCAGCGGCTGCAAGCTGAATGCTGCTTGTTGGGATTTAACCATCGGAAAACCCCAAATCTCCCTGATGCTCCTGCTCCTCCCCTGTGCTGGCGTTCAGGCCCCCGGGGTGACATCCTGCGGCGGCCCCGGTGGCCGCGGCTCCGCTCGGAGCTAGAGGGCAGGAGAAACCTGCACAAGGCAGCGATAACGCTGCCTGTTCCTCCCGAGTGCCTCGCTCTCCTCCTCGGGATTTGCTGATGCTGTTTCTCTCTCCCTTCACCTTTTACCTCTTTTTTTTTTAAATCCATTTTTTTTGCTCCCATTAGTGTGAAAACCTCATTTGCCTGCGTTGGCAGCTGCCTCTGAGCTGTGAGATGCCCCAGCCTTGGCATTTCCCTGCTCCCATGAGACAGGACAACCTGTTCCCCATTAAAAATGGGCTTTGCTGTGAGGATGCTCTGGTCCCTGGCTGCCGGTGGAATCTGGGAGTTTTCCCAAGGGATGGAGAAGGTTTTTGCTGGGTCTGGTGCTGGCTGTGGATCGCCATGGAGCAGAGGGGTTGGATCCTGGCCGGTGGGTGCCTTTCACTGCTTGGATGCAGGAGATGGGGCTCAGCTAAACGGCAGCCGCTGCCCCTCGGGGTCTAAATCCACCTCCCACTCCGGGCCAGCCACACCGGCTGTCCCCACCTCCCCTCAAGCCACCGCGATTAGTCCCTAGGCGGGACTTCCCCTGCCTTCCCATCCCCAGGCCCTCCTAGATCCTCATCAGGCATCAGCACCAAAGATGCAGCTTGGATTTCTCCTTCTCAGAGACGGTCGAAGCGGCCACTCCAGCCTGGGTAATAACACTTCGCTTCTGATATTTTCCAGCCTATTAATCTCCAAGTCATTTAAATAGTCGCCCAAAAGGTGCGGGTAATCAATGTTAATTGGAGTTGAAAGATCAGCGACTTTCTCAGATGAGGTCCTGCCTGGATTATTTGGTGCCAATCAATAGCAGCTGGGCGCTCGCACCTCACCTTTCCTTAACCGCTCATTGATCTCGGGGTGGGGAACCTGCAGGGAACGTGAGGATTTCAGCCCAGCTTCAGAGGCACTCGGCAATGCAGGCGCTGCTGTGGAAAGGATCAGATCATTTTTGATTTCTGTCTTTTTTTTCCTTCCCCCAAATTGCAGCTCTTGATCCACGGCTGTGGGTGGCTCTGTCCTGGGTCCTCTGTCCCCGGATGGTGTGGAAACCCCCCGGGACGCTGGGACAGTTGTTAAAGTGGCTTTTATAGTGTTCTGTGAGAGGGAGGGGGTGGGTGGGCAGTGGATGGGCGCTGCAGAGTGGGCACCAGCTCAGCCTTGGGAGCAGAAGAGCATCTTCTGTCCATCCTACCCCTCTCTCACGCCTGCCTTCGTCCTTCCCTCCATTCCCACCCTCCCTCCATCCCTCCCTTTATCCTCCATTCTGTCATTCCTTCATCCCTCCTTCCCTCTCTCCTGTCCATCTCCTATCCACTCCTCTCCCACTTCCTCCTTTCCTCTCCCACCTTCCCTCCCAGATGACTCCAGGAGAGCTGAGGTCTCCCCAGCAGGTATCCAGGGCCTCTCCCTTTAGGATATAAGCCCAGAAAATGAGAAAAACCAGGTTTTTCCTTCTCGCCTTCTGCTTCCAACACTCCAAAATTGTGCTGGCACCACTCATACCCAGTGCCTGCCACCCATCCCTGGGTGACACCTGCATGACTCAGGGACAGTCTCAGAGACCCAGCTTTGCTGGCTGTGCCCTGGATTTCTTGAGGGGATGGGTAGCCGGGGGGCTTGAGGGTGATTTTGCACGACTGGAGGATGTTCAGGCCTCTGGGGACCGTGAGAGGTGCCTGGAGTGGCTGCACTCCCCGGGCACTCCCAAATGCCGCTGCCAGCCCCTGCAGCCTTGGGGCGGGGGGCCAAAGGGGTTGGGTGTTGCTGTGCTGCCTCCTTCAAAGCAGATGGGGACAGGTTTATTCTGATAGCTTTGTCACCTGGGCTGCTGCAACACCAGGATGGCTCCGTGGTGCCCTGGGGTGTTTAGGGCTGCTATGGGGAGCAGGGGAGACCTTGCAGAGCCCCCGTGGTGCCAGTGGGAAGTGGGGATGGGCCCCAGATCGATCCCACAGCATCCATTGCTGAAAACACCAGTGGAATGTCCACCCACTTTCGACTTCCTTCTCATGGCACGTGTCACCCTCGTGCCATTAATTCACCGAATTCTCTTCTTGCACACTTTCTGCACCATTCTTGCATGTTCCTTGCATGCTTCTTCCACATTCCTTGCACGCTCCTTGCACGCTCATCGCGTGCATCCTCCACACTCCTTGCACCGTTCTTGTACCATCCTCGCACGTTCCTTTCACGCTGCTTCCACACTCCCAGCAAACTCCTTGCACCATTCTTGCATGCTCCTTCCACACTTCCCGTTCTTACCTCCCCTTGCGTGGGGCTGCCACACTTCTCTCACGTACCTTTCACACTCCCTGCAGCCGTGCTGGCGGGTTTGCTCGTGCCCCACACCAGCCCACCCCACGCCCCTGTCAGGCCGCCGTTACGGTGTAAGAGCCCCATCATTCTGCATTAATCTGGGATTCATCATGCCAGCGGGATGGCGTAATTAATTTATTTGGTATTAATGTGGATGAAATATGTACTGTCCTTGCAGGGGAAAATCAGGCAGCCTATAAGCATTAGTTAAAAGAATCATTAAAATCAAACCCTCCTCGGCTCCATTAGGCCGGTCTCTCACTCTGAGGAAGATAAACCCCTGCCGTGTGAAGTGTCATGCATAATAAGGTTGATAGCTGGTCTAAACTCTGCCCTGTCTCCTGGTCCCCGTCCTGGCAAACCCCACCTTGCCAGGGGGCTCAGGGTCGCCCGCTTCTCCTCGCAGGCGTTTCGGGACCAAATGCACGGCGTGCCAGCAGGGCATCCCCCCGACCCAGGTGGTCCGCAAAGCCCAGGACTTCGTGTACCACCTCCACTGCTTCGCCTGCATCATCTGCAGCCGGCAGCTGGCCACGGGCGACGAGTTCTACCTGATGGAGGACGGGCGGCTGGTCTGCAAGGAGGACTACGAGACTGCCAAGCAGAACGGTAGGCACCCCGAAGAGGCTGCGAGGGGCACGGCGCACAGAGCGGTGGCCGTGGCCCGTGTCCCTGGGTGCCCGTGGGAAGGTGTCGCTGCGGGCTCGGGGGCAGCTGGTTTTGGGGAGACATTCCCCAGTGGCTTGTGCTGCTGCTCGGGGCTGGTACCGCCTCCTTCGCTTCCAGATGACTCCGAGGCGGGAGCGAAGCGGCCCCGGACCACGATCACGGCCAAGCAGCTGGAAACGCTGAAGAATGCCTACAAAAACTCCCCCAAGCCCGCCCGGCACGTGCGGGAGCAGCTCTCCTCCGAGACGGGGCTTGACATGAGGGTGGTGCAGGTGAGGCCGCGGGTGCCCCTCTCCACCCTGCCCCTAGGGGAGGCGGCACAGGGGTCCCCTCTGGGGTGCCTGGGCACTGGGCTTTAGGGGATGCAGGGGTGCCAGGGGTATCGGCGTGACCTGGGTGCCTGGAAGCTGGGCTGCAGGGATGTTGGGTTGTTGGATTGCATGGGGGTGTGGGAGCTGGGGGGCAGGAGTGCTGGCATGCAGGTTTGCAGGGGTTTGGGGATGCTGGGTTGTGTGGGTGTTGGCATACCAGGATGTTGGTGTGCCAGTGTTGGCATGCTGTGTTGCGGGGATGCTGGGATGCCGGGATGTAAGGGTGCCGGGATGTAGGGGTGCCGGGATGCTGGAGGACTGGGTTTCATGGGTGCAGGGTTGTAGAGGCGCTGGACTGCGGCGCTGCTGCCATGCAGGACTGCCAGGGTGGCGCGGTGCCGCGGTGCCAGCGATGTCCCCACTGCCTGCTCCAGGTGTGGTTCCAGAACCGGCGGGCCAAGGAGAAGCGGCTGAAGAAGGACGCGGGGCGGCATCGCTGGGGGCAGTTCTACAAGAGCGTGAAGCGGAGCCGCGGGGGAGGGAAGCTGGAGAAGGAGAGCTCGGCCGAGGACGGGGG
>NW_008238635.1:2158121-2170864 GCF_000691975.1 Corvus brachyrhynchos
CCCGGCCATGGCCTGGCCGGCGGGAGGGAGAGAAGGACAATCAGGGGTGGCAGAGTCCGTCCCGGCACCCGCGCCAGCCCCGCACCCCTCTGCCGAGCACCGCTGCTATTTTCAAGAGTTATTTTTCGATATGGAGTTGAAACGCAACTCGGCGCTGCCCGGAGCCTCAGCAGAAAGAGAAGTCTATATTGTAGAAGGGTTTATTTTGCCGGGGACACGTCCGAGCAGGGCCATTGCCCCGCTGCCCGGGGGCGATGCTGCCGCGGGCGATCCTGCCTGCTCCTGGCCCTTATAAGTGGCCACGATTCCTCCCCGGGCACGCAGGAGCATCACTGCTTTGTACCACGGTCACGCGAGGGGGAGGAATTTAAAGACATTGCCTCCGGCCCGAGATGCCCACTGGCCAAGCCGTGCCAGGGCGGGGCCAGCCGGGGTGCTTGGGGCTGGCACCTGCGGAGCGGCCACTGGAGGGGTGCGCGGGAGAGGTGGGCAACGTTTGCTCTGAGGGTATTGCAAAAAATTCCTCCGCAATAGGGGAACGGGTATTTCGCCAGCTGCAGAAACACCTGCGCGGTGGGAAAGGGAGGGATTGGGGTGTGAGATGCTCCCGGTACAGGTCACCCTCCTCCTTTGGTGCTGTGGGGCTGATGGCACTAAAGCGTGAGTGCAGGCAGCCAGGAAGGATCCAGGTGGCTTTGGCACATGCCGCAAGCCCCATGGGGTCTGCTCCTGGCCAGGCCCACTCAGCACTAGCCCTTGCTCAAAACCCACATGCCCATCTCCCCCAGCACAGCCACACCCCCTACCCTCAGACATTCAGCCCCAGGGATAAGATCCAGCTCCACACTCTCTGCCCACGGTGCCCAGCTGTGCCCCAGCCGTACAGGGATGCCCTGGCCGTGGGGTCCTTGCCATCCTGTCTGTCTCTGGGATGATGCTGATGATCCCAGGCTGCCCCTCAGAGAGGGCTGGGGGTGGATCCAGTTAGTCGGCTCCTTCCAGAGGTGTGGAGGCTCTGGAAGCAAAGGGAAAAAAAGAATAAAAATGAAAAAAAAAAAAAAAAGCCACACAAGAAAGCACATCACTGGTCTCTCCTTGTCCTTCCTTGCCCCCCCAGCTGGGTGAGTTGGCGCTGCAGGAGCTGCCCCAGCTGCATCCATGTGCCTCTCCCCTCCCCAGCCTTGGGTGCTGCTTTGTGCCAAGCTTCCGGCCTTGCCGGCACTGGTGGGGAGGGGGACGGGGGAGAGCCGTGCCTGCTGCTCTCCATCCCCCTTCGACAAGGCCAAATGCCCCCTCCCCTCGCTGTGTAAATTTTGTACAGTTCCAGAAAGTGAGAGTCTTGTTTCCTGGGGGAATAAAAAGGAAAAAAAAATAAAACCCAACAAAATAAATAATAATAACAATAATAAAATTTAAAGAATAAAACCTTATTTATTGCCGTGTCTTGGGGAGAAATTATCCCCCCAAATTGCCCCCAAATTTGGGCCCAGGGCGTTGCTTTTGTACCCTGCCTCTGGTGTGTTGGCATGAGATGTGTACAGTCACCCCCTCTGCCGCGAGGGAAAGCGATGGCAAATAAACTCGGGATGCTCTTTAGCAGCTGCTGTCTTTGGGATTTTCTTCCTCAGTGGGAGGGCAGTGGTCACCACTGGCATCGCCTGCTCTGGCACCGTTGGCTGTTTGGGGTCAGGATTCCTGGGGTCGTGTCTGGGTGCTGGGACTGACATCCCTGGATGATGGAACAAGTGACACTGGTCATCGTGCCCTGGCTTTTTGCTGCCACAGCGAGGTTTGGGGTGGGAATCTCCATCACTGCCACACGGCACCCCACGGTGGCACCACGCAGCAGGGACGGTGGGTGCCTGGCTGTGCACCTCACAGGTGAGATGGAAGGGCCATGCCAGGCAGGTGGTGCGGGGGGGTCCAAGCCCCTCCATGGGCACCGGTGTGTTGGCTTTCTAGATTTTAATCATTTTAACATTTAATGCTTCTCAATTAAAGTGATTTCCTGGAGTAGATGCCAAGCTTAGGGCGAATGCACATTAACCACTTTCTGTATCGGTAGTTAAAGGCACCAAGGGATTTAACAGCAATCCGCAAGGCTGCTGGGGAAAGGTTTGGCTGAATAAAGCAGATTATAAACAATAATATATGTCTTTCTCTCCTCCCCCCCCACCCCCACTTTCTTTTTTTTGGAAAGGCTCCAACCTCACAAACAGACCTAAAGTGCTATAAACATCTCCAGGGCTGAGCGCTCGGGCCCCAAATGTGCTCTCTGAAAGCACCGGCACCATGGCTGCTGCTTTTCATCCTGGCTTTCACAGAGATTTTTTATTGCCCAGCATGTCCATCAAGCCAGGCAGTGGCTTTGCATTATGGCCCTGCACAGGGGTGGCCTTGCTTGTCCCCAGCCTTGGTGCCACCACGTCTCCCTCACGAAGTCAGCGTGACCCCAGCATTGGGGTTGGCGTCTTTGCTCCATCTGCATCCAGATGCAAAAGCGCCAGGCTGTGATGAGCCCGGCCACTGCCAGCCTGCAGCTCCCCTGGGCAGGGGCAAGGGGAGCACAAGACATCGGGGGGCCCTTGCTTAATATTAAGCTAATGGAAAATAACCTGCCCAAGCCGCTGTGTCCCCATCATGGAGCCCGGCCTGGCCCGTGGGCGGAGCTGGAGCCAGCGCAGCAACTTTGTCAGCATCAGCGAACGCTGGCACGAGCCACAGACACTGTGAGGGGCCAAAACCCACGTGAGCCTGCTGCCCAGCCAGGCCTCAGCCACGGGAACGTTCCCATTTATTTTCCTGAGGCTGGATGTGCTGCAGAACCTGACGGCAAGTGGCTTCCTGTCACAGCGCTGGAGATTCCCTCTGCTCCCCCCGGGCTGTAAATCTTGTCTGGGAAAAGCAAACTCATGGCGATATCCCGCAGGGAAGCCACAGTCTCCTGTGGCCATGCACCCACCCACTGCAGCAGCCTCCCTCCCAGCTGGGAGCTGCCCCACAGCACAAACCCATCCCTGGCAGCTCTCATGGGCCAAGTCGGGATGCTCATGAGGAAGCATTAACCCCCATGATCACCCCACATCACTCCAGCACTCAGGCATGGCCATGAGGCACATTTTTCCCACTTTCTGGGTACTTGGCCAGCTGAGAAGATCATGAAGTGTCTGAGACAGGCCCAGAGGGGTGACAGGGTGGGTGCAGGTTCATCTGTGCGCAGCTCTTGCCAAACCTCAGCCCCGCAGGAGCCATTCCAGGGATGGACGCGCAGCAGGAGGCCCTGGAGCCGTAACGGAGGTGGGGTTTAAAGGCATTCAATTCAGCAAAGTGGTAAAGAGTCCTGTCAACTTGGAGAGGCTGACTAGCAACATATGTTGTGTGAGAACTAGAGGGACAGACAGACACCTGTGTGACCCTGCTGTCTTTGCTGGCCTCTCTCCCCAGGACAAGAGCTCGAGCAGGCCTTCCCAAGGGCTATGGCTGCACTGAGCTGCCTCCCATTCTTATGGCTTCCAAGTCAGCCCTGTGAAAACAAACAAACAAACACACTGAAGCTCGATCCCAACACTGTGCTTTTATTTATATGATTTTGTTTGGACCCAGGGAAACAAACAAACAAACAAACAAACCAACCAAAATTCAACCTGAACAGGAGAGATGAGCATCTCACCTGGCCCCACATCCCCACGGAGGAGCCGGCGGTCAGCCCGCGCTGCTCTGGTGAGACAGCCAACACAGTGCTCATGTTTGATACATTAAAATAATACCTGGGGCCTCCTCCAGGCCCTCTTCCCCCTCCCTCCCCCCTCAAATACTGATAAGCGTCAGAGCATGCCAAACTCTGATCCCATCCTGCTCAGGGCCTGCGCTTGGCCCTCTTGCCGGAGAGCCCAGCCAGACCCGGTGCTTTAAAAGGTCCCCTCGAACCCCCGAGGTGTTTGGGGAGGGCAGCGGGGAAGGGGGAAGGGAGGTGTTATTGCAGAGCATCTCTGTGGCCCCGGGGTCAGGGCTCGCCGGTGCCGTGCTGCTGCAGCGCCCAGGTGATGGCTTTGGAGTCCGTCACCTCCGCGGGCAGGCAGCCCTCCTGGTCCCGCAGCCCTGGGTCGGCTCCCGCCTGCAGCAGCAGCTCCACGATGTCCAAAAACTCGCAGGTGGCAGCTGGAGGGAGAAAGGGAAGGGTCAGTCCGGGCTGCTGGCCCGAGGCGGCGGTGAGGGGCGTTTTTGGAGCGGTGGCTGAAGCTGGCGTGTGCCGGAGGCAGGAAACGCCGGCTCAGCACCTGGCCCGGCAGCAGAGCATTGCCCGGGGCAGCGTTCAGCACGCAATGCATTCCTTTGGATTTAAGAGTGCAAAGGAAGGAGAAAGAACAGAGTGAGAGCAACGCAAAGCCAGAAGTCCTGAGGGGGTGCTGCTGGTGCACCCAGCACCCAGAGCCTGCGGTCCCGTCAGAGGTGCAGGGAGCCGAAGGAGCTGCAGGGCATCCCCTGGGACACGGGGGGAGCCTGGGCACACCTTGGCCACGGCTCCTTCACATCCAGGAATGGAGACCGACCCTGGCAAGGGCCCCAGAGTGCTACTGCAGCACTGCAGAGACCCCCAAAGGGAAAGCATTCCCTGCCTGCTTTTGTACCCAGAATTTATAATGCAGTCACCGTCTGTAATGGATCGGTAAGCCCCTGCCCCTCACCTGCCTCCTGAATCTCCCAGGGAGTAGGCGGCACATCCCAGGCAGGACATCATCAGTGCTGCCTCGCTCCTGGCTCTTGTCCATCCCTTCCCTTTGCACAAAATTCAGATGGTTTACAGCTGCCGGCCACCACTTCCCCGAGCACCAGCTCCAGGCGACTGTGCCCACGGCCTGGGACAGCTGTTCATGGCACACCTTTTATTCCTCACACCTCTACTCATCCCTGATTTTCTCTGCCAAGATAAAGTTTGACCTGGGCTCTTCCCTGTCCTAGGATGTAACAGTGTTACCCTCAGGATGCTAAAAAAAAAGAACCAGGAAAATCAGGAAAACTCTTTTAACACTGAAGAGCTGGACTTGGCTGACATTAGCAGAAGTCCCAGACCCTGGATTTTCCCTTAAGCCTGTGCAACTCAGATCCCAGTGAAGCCAAAACCTGCCTTACAAGTCCATGAAGCTGGCAGCTTCCTCTGGCATCGGTAGCAACTGGTTTTAATCACATTTTGGGTGTTTTTATAAAGCATCCGACTGACTCCTTTAGTAATTAGAGTGTCTTTTGCATTACTCTGCAGTCTTCTGCTAATCCAAAAGGACAAGCAGTAATGTCTCATTAAAATAAATTCAGTGTGTGATTGGAGTTTATACTGAAAAGATAAAAAAGGGGCCAAAAGG
Organism: Corvus brachyrhynchos; assembly: GCF_000691975.1. Classification (NCBI taxonomy): domain Eukaryota; kingdom Metazoa; phylum Chordata; class Aves; order Passeriformes; family Corvidae; genus Corvus; species Corvus brachyrhynchos. The sequence continues at coordinate 2,163,479 of NW_008238635.1, forward strand.
AGGAAACAGGTTGGTGAGGAAGCAGGTGGGGCTGTGGGCGAGGCTGAGCTGAAGGGGAGCACATCCCTCTGCAGAAAACAGACTTCCAGAGGTGCCAAGGAAGCTGTGGGGGCAGCTTCTGGGGACGGGCAGGGAGAGGTGGCTTACTCGTCCGGTGCTGCTGCTGGTGGGCCCAGCCCGTGTCCTTGAGCAGGCTGGGGACATCTCTGGGGACGAGCACAGCTGCTGGATTTATCACAGCCTGGGACCCTCGATTTGTCAAGGGCTGGAGCGGCAGCCCTGACACTGGCACGGGTGAAGATGAATTTCCATTCAGCGCAGTTCGCCTCCCGACTCCATTAATCCTCAGGGTTCAGATGATGAATTTTTTTTTATTATTTATTTTCCCTCGCTCCGAGAAGCCTTGATTTCCTCTGGGAGAGGCAGCAGCAATGATTTCAGTATTCCCAGTGGGTGGGTGGGTGGATGGATGGATGGAGAGGAGCCCAGGGGCAGGGGCTGCTCAGCAGGGACACCAGCTGCCGGAGCGCGCTGCCGCTGGCCTCCACTTAACCCCCGATTAAAGCCGGGGTCAGCGCCGAGCGGAAGGAGGCAGGATTTATAACCCACAGCAGGACGCGGTGCGACACCGGCTGTAATCAGGAGAGCTGTCACCCCAAGGACAGCTGTCAGGCCACGCCGGCTCATAAAAAGGGATGCAGACACCCTAAAAGCAGGGGCTGCCTTGCTGATGGGATTTAACCCTTCCCTGAATTCCCTGAACAGCCTCCAGCAAAAGGGAAGGCCTTGGGAAGGCAGTGCTCTGCTCAGAGCTGGTGTCCACAGGAGCTCTCCTGCCTCTCCGCTGCAATTAACGGCTCGGTTGTGAAGGCTGACCCAAATGGGACTGGGAGGTGACAGTGAGCTCCAGTTTCAGGCCAACAGCCAATTGAATCAAACACAGTCACTCATCTGAGACGCTGTTTCCAAGCTCGAGGAGATTTATGGCCAGACCAGCAGGTAAGGGAATGAGGATGTCCTGGGGGCAGTGATGGCCACCAGGAACAGCCGGGCATCTACAGGAACACCAGACCTGTGTGCCAGCGACCCAGAGAGGCTTCCCTAAGATGATGCACAGGGAGGAGAGAGGGGATAATACCCAAGGAGAAGAAAAAGCGTTAACACTTAGCAAACACTTAGCATTTGGGAAGAAAACCCTGGAAAACTGTCATTATTGAAACACCTGAGCTGGAAGGGTGGATGAGAGAAACCATTTCTGAAACAATGTTCATTATACCAGTTATGCTTGCTTGTGTTAAACAACCTGCCTCAGTCCCCAGCCAGAGGGATCCACCTGCACGGAATTTAAACTCAGGTGATGCACCCACCTTTTCCTTTCACATACTGGGCTCGCTTGAAGCAGGTGCTCTTGGATAACTTACACATGTGCTACGCTTTTGCATAACCTATTGTAATCTACGGCGCATCCCTCAGCCCTGGAGCTGGGAAAGCATCTTCCCAGGAGAGAGAAAGCCCAGAATGGGGAATGAATTAGGCAGAGAAAGAGGCAATGTGGCATTTGAAGTGCCGTCCATCTGCGGACAACGCTGCGCTAAGCAACAGATTCACCATTCCAGTCACAGTGACAGGAATTTGAAAAATAGACTATCCTACAGGCAAGATCCCACAGGGACAAATCACACATTATTGTGACTACAGCCTCAGCTCAGGGGCCCGGGAATCTGGGAGCTTAGCTCCAGATCCAAATGCTTTGCTTTGGACTGATGTCTGCAAAGCAATTTTGCCATCCTGCTAATGTCCTTGTGGAGTGATCAAGAAGAGAGAGACAGACACAAACACTTCAGAATGACAAGTATGCTCTTAATTACAGTGACAGGCATCAAGAGAGAGTACAAAATAATAACTGGCTATGTCTTAATTTTGGGAAAAAAATTATGATCCAGATTAAATTGATACTTTTTTCCTATTCCCTGCACATCAGCACCGCATGCGTCACTTCAGTCTCTACTTTTCTCATTTGGAGATAGAACAATCTTTCAATTAAATCACGTATCTAATTAGCCTGTAATTGTAGGAGGGACACCAACTGTGACTTGCCTCTGCTGATTTTGGTAGCAGAGAAGCTGCTGCTCTCTCAGCTGTGATCGAACAGGTTTGTCACCAGGACACACAAAGGTGGAGGCCACCTTGTTGTCCCCTTCCCCTGACCTGTGTAACCTGTTAAAACTGGCACAGACCCTCCCTGAAGGCCGAGGGATTTGGCATTCCCTAACCAGAGCCACTCCTGGGTCTGCAGGTGGCACAACCACATCCTGAAGACACAGAGGTGTACAGGGAAACTCTGCATCATTAACTGGGGGAAAAGGAAGGCTTTAAGGTGACATTTGCAGAGGAGAACGAAGGAAGGGCAGCAATCTTCCCCGCTGCCTCTCCCAAGGCTCTTATTCCTACCATGCTGTGATTTACTAGTGGAGGGAGCCACTGGTTAATCAAATCCAGATTCCTTGCTCATTTTTCTCCTGAAATTTGCTTCCTGTGTATAGAGCATTTACTCCAGCTGCAAATCCATGCTGCTAAGAAGGAACAGCCAAGCTTAGAGGCAGCTTACCATAATGGAGTGCAGTCTGGCCTTCCCCATCCTGAAAGAGAGAGAGACTTGATTTTAGAGGTATAGGTAACATTGTGGTAATACAAATAAATCCCAGTTTTAAAGAAATAAGCTGAATCACAGCAATGTTTTAATTGACTAGACAAACAGCCAGGACACCCAGCTACCTGACAGCTGGGATTTGAATCATTATCCACCATCACTCCCTATTGATGGATAATCAATATCTATCCACCCGTAAGAGTGCGTGGATCACGTCATGACGTGAGTATAATTCAGTTCATACCGTTATCACTTCCAGCCCATAAAAATGAAGGATTTCAGTCCTGTGGCCCCACTCTGGGATTCTCACTACTCCTGATGCTTTAGTGCAAGATGCTTCAGTGCAAACCCAGCTTTGGCCAACTACTTGAGAGAAGGGTAAAGAAGCGGACGCTCACACAGCTCAGTGCGCTGCACTCTTCAGCACAAGGGAGCACACAGGGGAAAACATCCCCGTTCCTTCCACCTGAATAAATCTTAGGTTCCTGCTTCCAGAATTTAGGTCTACCCCAATGCCCAGGTTAAGTTCTGTTGAGTCAGGAAAGGGCACAGTGCTCAGGGATGAGAGCAAGTTGCCAAACTCATCCTTGTGAAACCCGTGCAGTGCAAGGGCAAAGCAAACGGCTTTGCCATTTTTGATCTGTAGGTGTTGGCACACAGCTCCCTGTTCCAGGTAACACTTCAGCCACTGCATCAGCTGCAATGCTCTGGGATGTGTGTCCCCTCCCCAGGGCTCTGCCGGAGTTGGTGCTTCACATCCAGCACTGCAAACCCAAGCACCTCACCCCGACACAGCCTCGTCCTGCCACCAGAACAGGTGAAAAACAGAAGGAAAGAATTACTGGTCCCTTTGCTTTCGCTACGCCAACCAGGATTAGCCTCTAATTCAGTTCTCTGCCTCCCCAGTTTATTTGCATGTCTATGGAGACTTAAGTTTTTAATTACCATCATCTTTGGGATTAAGGTGCAAATTCTACAGTCTGCTGTGGATTCTGGAGCAGGGGAAAGGGAAAACAAGGGGAGAACAGGTAGAAATTCCACTCATAGCTGGAAGCCTTCTGCTTTCCCAGTCTGTTACTCTGTTTGATATTAAGCCTGTTGAGCTGAGGAATTAGGAATGGCCTGTGTTTTGGGGTGGGAGGTGCCATGCTTTGCTCTGGGACACTGCACCAACATGTCAACCATGGCAGCAACAGGGACAAAAAGCCAGATGTAACAGGCATTTGCTGCCTGAAAATCCATTTAATGTCTTTCCAAGCAATGGGGTGGGAGGGTCAGATTCTTCCTTCCATGTGCCACTACGTGCCACTCATGTCTCTCACAGCAATGTTTGAAGACACCTCATTTCAGGAGCCTATGGCTGCCCCAGCCATGGGAGCAGAACGCAAATGGGTGTCATTAGATGGTACCACAAACCAAAGAACTGAGGGGATCACAGACAGCATCCATTGATTATTCCACACTAATAAGGTAACCAGTGTGAGCCAGTGCCCCTGAGTGCTCCTTAATCACACACCTGCTCAGAGGAGTGACCGGGCCAGCACGGACTTCAGCAAAATACAGAGCAGGGCTGGAGAAGGAGAGGTGGGAGTGCTCCGAATGAGTTATTGGGAAGGCAGGATGTCAAATATGTGGGCTGGGGGATGGGAATCCAGCTCCCCTCTGCATCACCACCTCCAAGACTGCAGCCAACAAAACTCACAGGTGAATGGGACTGGAGCTGTGCAGCAGAAACCCCTTCCCACAGGAACACTTCGCTGCAGAACTCCCTATAAAACACACAGGACTGCTCCAGGAATCCTACAGACATTTGCTCCTCTTCCAAAGGCCTGCAGCAGCTGGCTGGGGCTAACAAGGTTTTTTATTTCTCTTAGATGTACTTCCTGGCATCTGCTGGGCTAAGGAGAGAGCGCTGGTCCCGGCACAGGAAATGCGTCTTTTTAATCCCAGTGTGGTTTTTAAAAAGAGCTACTAATCCAGTGTTATGCAAACATGGTTTGCACTTCATTCACGCTGTGGATTTTCCCCCAGCTTTGAGCCTGCCCAATGGCCAAATGCTATTTGTTACACTTCTCAGATGCCATGCTGTTTGCTTCTATTTCCTCTGTGACCAATTTTAATCCAGGTAAATGGAAAAAGTTCTAGTGTGGTCACTCACTAACGGCCTTGAAAGCCCTTGGGAAGCTGCTGATCTCAATCCCTCTTTGATTTGGCTTTTTGGAGCACCGTGGCTAATTGCAGCCTGATGCACCCAGCTGCTCCAGGTATGGCAGCGCTGAGCCTTCAGAGCAAAATGGTCACACCTGGAGACTAATCAACGATGGGCTGTGACAGTCAGGATTACAGCTCCCATTGTGGGAATTAGGTGAGACAAATATTGCCTGCCAGGCACTGGAAATGTCTGTTTTGCAATCAAACACCATGTGCAGAAGACGAGTGAAGATGACTTCCAGCTGGCCTTGATGCAAGGGATATTTCCTGATGTGCAACAGAAAGCAGCAGCCCCTTGAGCGTTTTAGGGTCCTTCTCCCAGGATGTGCCTCTGTTGGGATGAATGATCCCAAACAGTGAGCAGGCAGGTACAAACCTCTGTCCTCACCCCACTGGCACCAATCAGGAGCAGGGCATCTGCAGCGCATCCTCTGCAGCTGGGAGGAGCACGGAGATGCTGGCGGTGATCAGATGGATCCCTTCAGCAGATGGACCAAAGAGAAGCTGCTGAGTAGGGAAGCTGATGTTGGAGAGTGCAGAAGAGGAGATGGGCAGCTCTGGGCCAACAGTGAGCCAGGATGCCTCTGAGAAATGCCCTTTCATGCCTCTGTATCAGCTGGAAAAATGTCACTGTCACAGGCTGAAAAGGAGGAAACTTGCTCTGACTCAGTGAACTTCAACGCAAAAGAGGGGAAAAGCCAGGCTCAAAGCAGCAGCACACCTTCTGTAAAGGCTTGCAAGGCACTGCTTGGCCCTTGTCCCAGAGCCCTTTTAGCAATTCTCCATCTGGAACAAGGAGGAGCTTGTGGAAATGGCAGAACCCACACAGGCAGACAGATAATGACCAGAAAGAAAAGAAAGGCCATGGCACACTCAAATGTAAGAGTGCTCAGTTCCAGACAAGTTACTGACCAGCAAAAGATCTGATTCCAAGCTTTCCTCTTGCCTCCTAATGCCATGTGCCATCTCTGGTGGCTTCTACAGCCTCCTGGCACATCTGGCTGTGTCAGGGCGGCAGCTGAACTGCATGGCCTTTCTGGGAGATGCAAACCCACATGCCCACATCTACCAAACCCATCAAAACAAAGACACTACAAAACCACTGGTACCTCCTACATCCATGGCCTGCGACAGATGTCACTCAATGAAAATCCAACTACCAGTGGATAACTTATTGGATAACAGGATTTTGTTCTGCTCCTGAGAAATCTAAGCAAGAGAAATGAGAGAAGATGGACCGAGCGCAGATGGACCAACTGTCTTATCTGCTAAGTGGCACTGTGGCTGCTGCACGTCAATTCCGTCTCATAAGTGATGGGATTATATTGGTGTTGCCATCCCATGTTCATTCCCTGGGAATTTCTGTTCCTTGCTTAACCCAACACAAGTTCTGGACTGAAGGGCAGAGACAAGGAAACGGCTTGGCTAAACCTGCTGAGATGCTGTGCACTCTGTAAGACACGATTGCTGCTGCCTTGCCATTGCAAACAGACCATGACTGGCCAGTGTGTGGCTGTGGTTTCACGGGGCAGGTTTAAAAGCAGTGCTGTATAAACACTGATGGGTCAGAGCTGCTTCATTTGCCCTCCAGGCTGTGTGCAGAAACCTGTCAGCGGGAGGGTGGCCCGAAGGGACACCGCCTCCTCCTCCATCTCACGTGTTTCGTTTAGCACCAGTGGAGAAAGAGGAAGAACAAATCCATGCCGGTTACCTGGGTGAGCTTTGGTCCAGCCCGACCCTGTATCGGTGATGAAGCTGGGGCTGGGCCCTCCACACCAGCACAAGGGTCTGTAGGGGACCCCACAGCTCCTTGAGTGCTGCTCCACACCGAGACCTCACCTCGAGGCCTTCAGTCACCTCCCTAAGCACAGACACCGAGAGTGTGCAAAGCACAGCAGCAAACATCCACACGAACCCTGCCCTTTCCAGGGGCACCACATGTGCGCTTTATTTGAAGGTATTTTTCCCCCCACATCACCTCTTCTTTCTGCTCATTTGTGGCACCTTTTAAGGGGCACGATCGTTCCCATTGACAGACTCTGAATGTTGGCAGGGATCGCAGGAGATAAGAACGATGAGGTGATAAGAGGGTTTAACAGCACTGGGTCCTGGGCAGCACCATGGGCCAGAAGGAAGATAAATATTTACACTACATCTTTAGAAGGTGAGTGAATAAAAAGGGGCAGAATAATACAGACTCTGAACAAGCACCGGTGCTTAGGAGCTGTAATATAAATCTCTGCAGCCTCACGACACACACTCACTCAAGCCAGGGAAATGAAAAATAGCAAGAAAATACTTCCCTCCACTTTTAAAAAGAGTTTTATTTCTCATTTGTTTCTACTTTAGACTTCAACTTCCCAACAATTTACTTTAACCTCATCATCATCTTATTCTCTCTCTGAAATTTTCTCTCCAAGAAGACTGAGGGTAAGGCTACAGCTCAACAGACCAGAATTTACCCCACCAATACTAAAACCAGGCAATGGGGGCTGATAGAACCATTCTAAACTCCACCAGAGGAT
>NW_008238635.1:2170876-2187464 GCF_000691975.1 Corvus brachyrhynchos
ATGCAGCAGGAGACATCACCATGTGCATCCTTGGTCCCAGATCCAAGGCAGCTCAGGCACTCCCCAAGGACCAACACCACGGGACAAAGGATACAGAGCAACCTCGGCTAGAAGCAAAACCAAAAACCATGCACTGGTGACGAACAGCTGTTATTTAGGGATTGCCAATAACCCAGGCTGACAAGGGCAGGGCTTGGGCATCCTCTTAAGCTTGGTTCCTCAATTAACTCTCCCACCTCCTCTGCATGCGTGCAGGTTTGGCAGGCACCCCTCTCTTATTGAGCTGTCCCTCTCCAAGAGCTCTCAGCTCCCTCCTCTGCTCACCTCCTCCCATTCTGACCCTTTCCTGCACTGTGCCAGGCAGATATCCCCGAGGATGGAAGGTGCTAGACAGATTTTTATCATCACCTCTTGGGCCCTTCTCCAGAGCCTGCTGCCAGGCTATCATTTGGCCTATCTTCTAAGTGCCTCACAGATAAATTAGATCTGCATAGAGAAGCAATTATTACATTTCTAATGGCATGAACCCTTACAGCACAATCTGCTACTGAAAGGCAAAGAAAATTGCATTAGCTTTTGTTTGATTCAAAATTATGATCAAGGGAAGAGGGATGTTGAAGCCCTTTAAAGCCAAGCCTCTGAGCTGGGGATTTTTCTGTCTGGGGACCTCCCTACTTGTATTCACTGCTGGAGCTCATACTCGTGGTTCATTTAGGAGCACTAATTTGGAGGAGCCTCCGCTCACAAAGCTGCTGATAAAAGCAGATCTAAGAAAGCTCACAGGGTGCCCAGGAACCACCACTGGCTCCCTCCCGAAGCCTGCATCTGCTAATGCTCCCAAACGCCCCCGGCCCGAGGAGTTCAGTGTGCCAGCCTTATGCTAATCCCTCATCGCCCTAGTTTCTAACTGGTGCTGCACCTAAATTTCCAAGTGCAATTTCAATGGGATTTGTCACATCTACTGTGATCAGCATGTAGTGCTGCTGGCACAGATGCAGGCTCTCAATATCTCACCGCAGACATGGCTGTCATTAATTGCAGAACAAACTGATTTCTGAACCTACGCAGCAGCTCGTGCAGCAACACTGAAATTCTCAGGGCTGCTTTGCTGTTGAGCATTTTCATCCCATTCTGCAGCCAGCAGTCTGTGCCCAGCTGTGTACTTGGACATATTTATGGGTTATCCAAATAGTATTTGCTACTGCCTGTTACTTTCAGCACCAGGCATCTTGCTGGCCATCAAACAAGGGTGCTGGTGCAATAGCAAAGCTGCCAGGAAGCTGCAGGGACCAAAAGTGTGTTTGGCAAAGTCAGTGCCTAAAGCTGTAACAAGTGTCACGGGGCTGTGGCTGGGCCAGCCCCTGACAAACCATGCAAATGCCATCCCAAGCCATGGACAGGATGGTATTCCAAGGGGCAGGATGCTAAATTCTCTCTTCTCAGGGTGCTTCCCCGCCCCCTCCCTGCATAAAAGTTAGTGCTCCTGTACTGCTTTATCACTTTAGCATGGCTGAGGCAGATACCTGCTTATTTAAGGGGCAGGATAAATGGGCTGAGACAGCTTTCCCATCCCCAATTCACTAGGGAACGCTTGGAAATTCCACCTGACACCGGGACCGCTCTGTGCTCTTAAACAATCTCCCGTCTGATCCGATTGTTCCCCAGTGGGGAGGCAGGCTGCAGCTAGCTCAAGAGTCATTGATTGGATTAACAGCCTAATTCCCAACAGATGAATAGAATACTGATGTCTTGTCAGCCCACATCATAGAAGGAAAACACAATCTGCTTCTACAGCCCCGAAATTTAACCCTTTGCTTCCCTGCTCCCCCCTCCCTGGGGCAGGATGCCGGGGTCCAGCACTTTCAGCTGTAGATCCTACCTATTTGAATGAAAAAAGATGTATTAACCTTTGGGACACTTTGCCTAATCACTGACATGCCATGGGATCACACGGTGTTTTCTGTAAGAAACCCTCTTCTCACCCTTTCCACACAGAAGAGATTTATACCAGGGACTTCTGCTGTTTTTTCTCCTCTCTTTTCCCACCTGCCAATACAGGGAATACTGTATGCTTCACAGTAAGCTGCTGAAAATTCATTAGCTTAGTGATACTTATCCTGAAATACACAGATATTGAACGTTTTCCAAGTCTATCATTTGATCAGGAGGATGGATCTGCCTGGAGAGGAACACCCAGCCATCCTGCAGGAGAAACATCCCTGCAATGCCCTTTCCCTCCAGCAGCTCTTGGCAAGCCTTGGGGCAGGGAAATGAAGCCGGGCACATCATTTGCTCTTGGAGAGCTTCTCTTCTCCACCTCCTAATGGAGACACTAATGTTTTCTTACCTCATAGAAAGACTGTGATAAGAAATTAATTGCTACTGGTCAAATGTTCACTACCACAGAAGCGGGACTGTGTGCATATTAAAGAGATTCTCCAAGAACAAAATTTATTTATGGACTCCTTGGCACTGTCTGCATTTATTTCCTTGTTCAGGAGACAAGAATAAATAAATATCATCTGGTTTTAAGGAATTAATTCAAAATGACCCTATTTTTTTTCTCAGATCACTGGGGTCCATAATGCCGTGGGATGTTTTTGCTTCCAATGCTCACCTTTTATGCTCTAATTTACAAGACAGGCAGGTATGTGAGGGTGTTACTGTGAGGGTGGGCAGGCCCTGGCACAGGGTGCCCAGAGAAGCTGTGGCTGCCCCTGGATCAAGGCTGGGTTGGACGGGGCTCTGAGCAGCCTGGGGTAGTGGAAGGTGTCCCTGCCCATAGCAGGGGGTTGGATCTGTGTGGTCTTTAAGATCCCTTCCAACCCAAACCATTCTAGGGACAGGGGGTGCTCCGTGCTCACAACATGGGCAGTAGGGAGGCACTAATGACAGAGCTGCCCTAACCAAAATAATTAGCCAGAGATGCCTCATTGACTCAAACAATTCAATGAATGCCCTATTAGTATTTTAAAGTGATTCAAATTATTAGCTCTTTTTACAATTTGAAACCATAATGTTTAATTCTCGTCCCAGATGTGAATTGTTCCAGAATGGCAATAAATAAATAAATCCAACGAGCCCTGTCCAGCCCAGCCCCTGTCCTGCAATATGGGTGCATTGTACATCCATGAATCCAGGTTAAAGATGGGGACTGGGGCAGTTGTGCCCTGGAACCAGCAGACTGCAGGCTTTATAAATACATACAGAAATAATTAAAATCTAAGGGGTTTAGAAGGGTTAATCTCCTTTAAATAATCTCTGCCACAAAGCCTGTAAAGTCACTGCTGGCATGGTGCCCGCGTGGGACCGGCTGTTGGGTATCAGGACAGCACGTGTGGATGGGAGCAGGGAGATGAGGAGGCAGCGGTGCCCCTGGGCGCTGCTCCCCCTCCGGAACTGCCCAGGGGCTGCGGGCGCCGGAGCAGCGCCGGGGCCAGCGCCAACCAGCAAGTCAGCATGCCACTTGCTCCACCTGATTAAAGAGAGAGAAGGAAGCTTGATTAGGCTGCTAAATTTAGCAGGCTGGACGGGAGACAGCGGACACAGCGGGAGCTGAGAGCCACTGCTCGGTTCACCTCAGCCCTTGCTGACTGCAAGGCAAATGCTGCCACTCTGCCTTTCCAGGCATCCTCTTTGTATAAACAAGTTGTTAAAGCCAACTGAGTCACCATGAGAGAGAAAGAAATCCAAAAGAAAGCAGGGAAATCACCCCTGTGTGGGCTAACTGAACTCACGAGTTTGATTCCCTCGATCTGGGCAAAGGCAGGCTCAACTGGAATGGCCGGGAATGCCACGGCAGAGCTGGAGCACTGTCAGGGAGGTTGTGGTGTCATCGTGATAACAGGCACGGCTGCAGTAAAAACCAAGTCACAATGTGCTGCAGGAGGAGCAGAGGTGCTGCTAACGGACCAGGGGAGCTTTTTCTCCTTCAGGTTAGTGAGGATAAAGACTTTGGAGACTCTGTTTTGGTCCCATAAACCTTCCTTGGCTTGGTGTGCAAGATCAGCACTTTCCATGTTGAGACATTCTGAAGCATCCTCTGAACTCATTAGACGAGATCTGGATTTTATTAAGCCAAGCTTGAGAAAGCCTGGGCTAGCAGGCAAGCTGAGCTCCAGTGGCCAATAGCCCTAGCATGAAAGGCACTTTTTTTCTCTTTTCCTTTAGAAACACCCAGTGCCAGGAGCCTTGCTCAGACACTTCCAAGCACCTGAGGATAGTGCTGTGCCCTGCAGCCTCCAGACAGCCTTTCCTTCCCAAGCATGCCTGTTTCTTAAGGATGATGACTCCTCTTTGTGGCTAATCTGGAATTAGAGAGGAGGTTCACACACTCACAGCCGTCTGCCAGAGGGGGAAGGCATCAGAGCCTGGATCCTGCCCCGAAGTGGACCACTGCCAGGGAGAAGCCAACTGCATGTGTTGACTTAAGAAGCTGCCACCTCATCACCACAAAGGGTTGCTGTTTTTGTGACATCCAGCAGCCTTTTAGCAGCCTCCGTGAATTCTATTAGTAGCTGATTTACCATTTGTTATTTTATAAAAGGCATGAAGCTGCTCTTTCATTTGCTCATGCACCACCAAGTACAACTACGCGTCAGACTCTGAAAACTCAGTCTGTGATCACTGGGGCTGTTTCCTGATGGAAGAAAGGAGAAATAAATAGTGAGGGAAGAGGTTTATTGGTACTGCTTATTCACAGACAGCCAGGTTTCCAAACAGCTATTAATGAAGTGCCACTACTAAAGAAAAAAAAAGGAAAAATGTCTGGAGAAAACTGCCTCAGGACATCCAACTGTATCAGTAACTGGAATTTCTCGACGGAGCCACAGTGCTATTAAAATACAGCTGAACTAAGTACTTGCAGTTTGGTCTGTCATTAGGTATTTAGTGAGATGCAAAATTGATCTTCCCTTTAAAGGGCTCTTTCAAAGCCAAGAGGCAGCACTTGCTCCCTCCTTGTGCTGTATAATAGCGGTGTCCCTAAAAAAGCAGGAACTGGAGGCAACCAGGGAAAACCGCAGCCAACTTTTAACAGACAGATTTATGTTCAGCGGTGTCCTGCTCTTCGAATGAGTTATTCTGCACAGGGCAGCAATAACAGGTTCTCCATTCATGGGTTGTACAAGCGTGGCAGAAGGTCAAGTTCCCTGGTGGTGCTCGCTCTGAGCCGAGGGCTGGGCTGAGCAGGTCCATCCCATTTCCTACTAAAGCAGCCCGGGGAGCCCGCTGGGACCAGCTGGGCCTAGAACTGGGCCCAGCCCACTGGAGCAGCTGGCAGGTGCTGGTGTGCCAGCCGATGTGGGGCAGCGCTGAACCAGTGACCTCAAGGTGAAAGGCTCCGCATCTCCCATTATCAATCCCCAGAGCCCCCTCCGGAGTAAGTGTTGATACATTAATCTTTCTGACTGATGGAAACAAACCGTAAATATAACATTCCACAGGGGAATCTTCATTTATATTGAGTCAAAACTCTGCTTAAAAATGTAAAGTTAAGGGCAGGTTTAGGTTTCAGCCTCCCATCAGAAACGTTCCTAGTTAGTGCCACCCTTTTTCCCTTCCAAGTAGCAAATTTAAAGAGCACGTCATCACCCATTAGTCTGAGCACAGCCCCAGCGTGGAAGGCTGCAGTAAATAATAAACTGGTGTTTGTGTTTCCTCCTGTGCATGCTGTCCTCCTAAACAGTTTAATAACAAAGGAGTAGATTTCCAGGCACTGCTGGAGTGCCTCGATGAAGCATGTGGTGTAGGATAAATACCTCCACATCAGGACACTTTTCAAAGCCATCAGGCAGAGGGGTCAGTCTGTTGCGGGTTTTTTTAAAACTGCGCAAGCTAATGCTTTAAGAGTGCCTTGATGGAATCAGGGAAATTGGATTGTCCCCCCATTTGCTGGCCTAAAACAAGCCTTTTTTTATTTATCCCATTAGAGGAACACAAGAGAAACCTTTTAAATGTCACTAAAATTTTCCCTGCATTGCAAAACCCGGTCAAAAGGGTTTTAATTTTCCCTGAGACCTCTTAAGTAATGCAGTATGTCAAGATTTAATACCTTGTGTGTAGGGGATTGTCTGTATCCTGTGCTGTTTCACCAGGGTGACTCCATAGGGTCGGTCCTGGTCACTGGATTTGGTCCCTGTCAGCACTGAGCTGCCCAAACAGCCCACACCACTTCAGATCAGGTCTGCTGAACAAACAGGTAAGTGAAAACAAGGTGAGATGCAGCTTCCCCTGGCCCAATCCAGGACTACCAACAATTCAGCAGTGCTGCTCACTCTCCAGTGGTTTCATTTTGTGAGCTGGGGCTCTCTGGTTTTGGGAAAGCTTGTAATTTTTAGGCTTTATTTACTTATTCATAGGAGAACTAGGGAGAATTGGCAAGAGGAGCTTTTGTACGTAAGGCTCCACATTCCCCTAGGATATTTAACACGACAAACAGAGCAGTATCACAAGCAGAGCCCAGGACTGCAAACTGGCAGCGCACAACACGCTAAAGCACACTGGCTAAAGATGGCAACAGGGCCACGGAGCCTTTGAAGGCTGGGCTGGTGCCCACTCCAACCTTGCTGTCCCAAGGGCTGGGGGCTTTAATGCCCAAACAGCCTCCCATGGCCTCCTGGAGCTCACCCCACTTGTCAGCCAGCCTGGGAGCTATGGGTGACCTGACCTCCCAAAGCAATCCCAACCAGTAACGTTTGCTGCTAAAAGACACCATTACTCTGCTCCAATGGGATATGGGAGTTCTCTATCCATGCTATCCATGTTTCTTTTTGCAGACAGAGAATGTGGCATACCCCAGTGGAAGAGGACTTGGGATGCCAAATCATTTTGGGCTGAGATTGTAATTCTCCCCAGGCCTGGTTTTGCAGAGAAAAGAGGAATTGGAGAGCAACGAGCATCCGAGCTGGGGTATGTGAGCCTCCAGTCTCTTGTCCCTGAATTCACACAGGTGCACGGAGAGCTGGGAAAGGTGCAGAGCCCAGCAGATTGAGCAAGACGAGGCACATCCCAGCCTCTCAACCAGTCACAATAAAACACAGTCCTGAGACCAAGACATTGCCTCCTGATCTTCCCTGTAGGACTGCATAATTTATTTTACAAAATGTCACAATCCTGCAAGAAAATTGAAAAAAGGGGGTAGGGAAAAAAGGAAAAAACCTCAGACTGGCTGGTTATTGGACCAAGGGCTGTGTTAAAAGGATCAGGAGGTGGTGGGCCAAGCGGTGGGGGAGGGAATGGGATAAAGCAGTGGGTCTAATCAAATCAGTTGCAAAAGCTGCAGCCTCTCGGAGCTAACCTTGCCAATCAGGGAGCGAGCGGGAGCATGCCTGCGCACATTAAAGCGGGAGCGCGTCCTTGAACCCGCCCGTCCTCCCCGCAGCCCTCGGCACACAGCAGAAGCAAAGCCCAGCATTAGGCTCCCTCCTCAGCCTCGCTCAGGTGGAAGTCAGCACGGCAAAGGCAGCTCGGAGGCTTCCCTGTGATTAGAGGTGAGCCCACGGGATTAGGCCGGCAAGAGTTGGAGAAATGTTAAAAAACAAACAAACCAAAACCAGGGAACAAAGGGAGAAGCCCTCCCATTGACAAATGCTGCTGCATGGAGGCTGGCAGCTGTGAGAGGCATTACTAACCTTCGCTAATGACTAAGGGCACTGAAGTCACTTTAAAATAAATATTCACTAGGAATTACACGGGTAATCTAAAGGGATTATCCTGCTGCCTTAACAGGTCCATAAACTAAACATTAAATGGTCTACACAAGTGTTTGCATTAATTTTGACCCAAATCAACCCTTCTGCTAAAAGCCTTGGAAAGCCAGATTCAATTTTGGAAACCACGTGTCTGCTCAGAGTTAGCATTCTTATAGGTTCCCCCAGATCCTCTGTTTTCTGAAGGAAAAGCAGGGCTGAGCTCTCGGAAGCCAGGAGCCTGCCAGCAGCCAGGGAAAGGCTTTAGCAGAAACAAACAGAAACTCAGAACACGAAGCAGGCAAGCACAAATCCAGTCTGCCACATAACCCAGACCCTGTGGCAAAAGTATCCGTGTTCAGAGTCTTGGCTCCAGCCTGTCTTCCCTAGGGAGACAGGGAATGCCCAGCATGGCGAGAAGGAGCTCTGCCACAGAGAACGGGACAAACCCTGTGCCTCAGCTTCCTCAGCTACAAAATGGGGAACATGTCATGTGCTTTCCAGCTGAGGCACTTGTCCCTGTGCCTCAAACTCCTGGAGGGGAATTCCAGCTGGCTCAGGGCTGTGCATTTGAGTGAGGCTCAGCAGCTCATTCTCAGGCGGGTCAGGAGAGCAGGAGCTGAGGCCAGAGGGGCTGGATGATGAGCTGAGAGCAGCTCCTGTGCACCAGGTGGAGCTCCTGAGAATAACTTCATCATCTGTACCTGAAAAAGTACAGTGTAAAAACAGAGATGCCTCAAAGCATTTGAATACTTGAACTTGAAATTTGAATTGCATTTGAATCTGAAGAGCCTATCAGACAGAGAGAATAAATAAAAGTACAGCAATGCTTCCTTCCAGCAGGCATTTCAGACCCAGACCTGGATAAAGGACTCAGGGTCTTCCTCATTTCCCAGCCTGCAGTCTTGTAGAAAATTAGGAAAGTGACAGACATGGTCAGGATGCTTGGAGCACAAAAATACGCTACACCAATGGACCTGAAGTCCCTGGAGTCCTTCTGCATCCTCTGTACAGCTCAGGGAAAAGAAGAGTCAAACACAATGGGAAGGCGTCAGGGAAAGCAGTCCAGAAAAAGCTCAGTATTTAAAAAGCTCATTATTACTGATGGAGGGAAGAAAAACATGTGCAACCGTTATATTTTCTGAAGACTTTTTCAGAAGTTCCTGCCTTTCTCTTTTTAGGTTAGAAGAAGCTGTGGAAGTCTAACCTGGTAAAACCTAATTTCACAGAAAATCTTCTTTGAAAGCCTTGGCAATAGGAGTGGAAGTGCTGTCTGAAGGCAGCGTGGAGGAGTGCTCCAACAGCAGCATTTTAAACTCAAATGCCAGGAAAACAGTAAGAGCAGGTGAAGCCAGTTTTACACACCCTCAAATGAAAAATCATCCCACTAAATGAGATTTCTTCCCTCTGAAATACATATTTTTATGAACTTCTGGATATATGCTAGAAAAAAATTAACAGATAGAAGCAACTTCTGTCTTCAAAGAAGATGAATTCTCCCCCTCACT
This sequence comes from Corvus brachyrhynchos, assembly GCF_000691975.1. NCBI lineage: Eukaryota > Metazoa > Chordata > Aves > Passeriformes > Corvidae > Corvus > Corvus brachyrhynchos. The sequence goes on from NW_008238635.1 coordinate 2,180,073, forward strand.
TTTTAAATAAACAAATAGCCTCAAAGTCTTCTTTATGTACCACCAACAAGTGATAAAGGGGAATAGATCAACATCCTCCTCACTGAGGAGACCTGAAGCCTTAAACAGGGATCCAGAGTACCTGCAGAGCACTGCAGGCTTGAAGTGGGCAGGAATCGCTCTGAGGTGGCTGTGAGCAGGGAACACCTGTGGGACTGACTAATATTTGCTGCTTTGTGCTGCAGCCACCAAGGATGGGAGTGGAAGGGGAGATGTTTCAGCAGCCAGTCACTTCTGCTGCAGCCTTGCTCCAAGCACCAGGAAGGCTCCTGGCCACGTTAAATACGGATATTCAGCTGTCAGCTGATTCCGGAAAAGCTCCACCAGAAAGCCATCAATCAGCCCAGGAAAACTCACCCTACTGCACATCCTGGTCACACCATAAAGCCTCCCAGCACCTAAGGCAGACTGGAAATGATGGCTCAAGAGCTACAGCTTGTACTGAACACAGCAGCCCTGAACACCTAATTCTATCTACCAAGAGTTTATGCCAGTAAAGCCCTTCTGTGGGCTGCATCAATGTCTGGTGCCTCATGAATACTGAACTTGGATCTACCAATGCCCTGATCACTGTATTTCTCTGGGCTGATACAGGCAGCAAGGTCAGGAAAAGTTGGGCACTATCTGGAAACAAAGTTTTGTTTGATTGTCTTCCCAAGGTTTCCTACGGAGAATGGGTGATTATTGACTTTGACTATGCTCCCTCAGGAAACCTTTTCTACAGAACTTCAAGTCCTGTAACCAGGACTTCTAGCTCCCACACTCCTTTTGCTATTCTATTAATTGTTCTGCTAGACTTCCCCCATGTCTCATGACCATGTGAAGGAAGAAGTCCCCAAGTCCCTGTGATTTTTATGCAGTTGCAGCTCTCAGCGGAGCAACTGTGCAGCAGCATAAAATTCAAAGATAGACAGCTTCCCTGGGTGGCTTTTCACACCTTGAGTGCTCAGGAGACAATACCCTTCTCCGAGAGGAGGCACAGTACTGGGGAGAGATGGTACATATTAATTTCTAAAAGAGGATTTTAATCATGCAACGTCCTCTGCAGTCGCACAGAATTTAATCTCATTGCTGACAGTGGGTGATGGGGGAGCATGTTAAGTGGAAAAGTTGTATTCAAGACCTTCTTGCAGATATGTGCTACAGGCAGTCCCTTGGGAGGAAGAAAATGACCCAAACCTGTCTCTGTGGCTGCTGACCACCCTGGCCCAGGGCCCCCACAGGCCCCATCCCCTCACAGAGCAGAAATGCAGGCGCATTCCCAAAGTTCTGCACAAGGTTCAAGTACATGTGGTAATACAGTTAGCATTTATCAAGCCTTCCTTTACAAATATTGATTTATTAATCTAGGCAAGACCCAGGGATATAGACACATAGTATTCCCATGCTGGTTACAGAGACTGAGACACACGAAAAACCCCACTGTCTGACTTGCTCAAGGTCAAACGAGGAAAACAGCCCACAGCCAGGATTAGTTTCAGGATGCCGAGCTCCCAGCGCTATGCTGTGACTGCCAGGACACACTGTCCTTCTCCACACTAAGTCTTCCCTTTCTTTCACCCAAGTCTGTGTTTAAGGCCACTCTTAACTTCACTTTGTGACAGGGGAAGGAAACACTGAAGTTGGAAACCATAAGCTGAGAACTCAGACTCTCCCAGCTGCTACGGAGCCCCGCCATGACTGGGCTGGCACCTGCTTTTGCACAGTTATCCTCAGTCTTCTTCCACTTCTACTTGCAAGCAGCTTAACCACTCTTGGTCAACGAAACAATTAAGTGTTAAAAACAAAAATCCAAAAGGAATTAATACAATTTGTTTCACCAGTTTTTAAATGGGACCTTAAAGTTTATATATAAGTTGTACTTGGACTCATGAAACAATTCTTTTTTAGAAGCTTCCATGAGAGCAAAGAATGTTGGTGACAATCAGTGCCCAGGACGGGTGAAATCCAGTGCTTTTTTGCCCCTCTAAAATAAAGAATACTTCCCTAATATATTCAAAGTTACGACACCCCAAGTGATGACCTGACAGAATACAATTCCATAAAAACCCCACAGTTCAGTGAAAAAGGATTTGTCTGGCATGTCTGACAGCCGCTTTCTAAAGCAAGCCAAACTACTGAACAGGTAACTCACCCTGAGCATCCTTCTGAGGTATTAGACCAGCTTTGGACTCCTAATGGGTAAAAATTAAGTATGAGACAACAGCTCTACCAGCTTTAAACTCCTGAGGAACTGGAAAGAATGACCATAAACTTTTGTACACAACAGCCTCGCCTGCAGCACAGGAGAAGTGTAAAAAGTTAAAGCATCTGAGCAATGAATACAGACTAAATCTGAAGGAACAGCTTTTAGAAGACAAGAAATTAGGAGAACCCTGCAGAACTCTGCAGGAAAATCATGGCAAGGCTCTGGGCACACTTCTCTGTGATTTATGCTGCTGAATGCACGGGATGTTCTGTCCACTCTCCGCTGGCCTGGAACATGGGAAGTGTTGCTGCTCAGGCAGCCAGAGCTGAGCCCAGAGTCTCAGGGCAGACAACAGACAGCATGAAAAAAGAGGATAAATTGTTATCCAACACTGAATGCTTAATGACAGAATGAAGGCCTGTGTCTGGTCCTCATCTTTCTCCAGTTGCTCCTTACTTTTCTTCCTGAAATCCTTGATTTTTGTTAACAAAACCTGAGGAGGAAAGTTGACTACGTGAATGTGCCAGACATACTCTTCTTTACGTAGTATGTAATTAATAAATACAAAGAAAATTCTATTTTGTTTTTCCTTTCAGTCGTATTTATGATGTGATTTTAATTTATTTTTAAGAAGCATTTGAAAATTTCCTTGTAAAGGCTTTTTAAAAATTAAATTCTAATTCCATTCAGATGTACTTGGGCACAAGACAAAACAAAAAACTGAATAGTCTAACAGAGACGTTTCATTTGCTGTTTTCTATCCTGATTCAAATGTAAAAATTAAGAATGTTAACAGACTAGGTTAAACTACATAATTAAGCAAACACAGGCAGACACTGTGTAGCTGATCAGCAAATGAAGAACTAAATTTACTATAAAGGCTGTATCTAGCTGCAAACGAATGTATTTTAATGACTACTAACCAATGAAAATCAACCTTTCCTTAGAAAAACAAGCAAGAACTAGATTTAAATTGATTATTAAATCAATTATATCAATCTAACCTGTCAGAACCCCCCTCATCAGAGTCACTGCTGGATGCAGAGCTGCTGCTCTACGGTATGGCCACCCAGGCAAAACACAAAATGATACAGTGCCAAAGGTACAGTGACACACAGCACCTTCCCAGAACATCCACCCAAAGTTACACCACAGGCTCCCAAACAAAGCATATCCACTAATGCATGGGGCCCATCAATATGTCCTATTTTCCTCTATTAAACAAACATTAAAAAAAGTGGGTCCCTGTAAGAGCCTGAACCATTTTGAGAGTCTGGTGAAGCCTGACTGACTTTCATTTCTCACAAAAAAAAAAAAAAAATTGTGTTTAAATGTAAAGCAACTGGTTGCAGCATTGTGGGATTAGTTGGATGGATCCTTCTGTGGATATAATCAGCTTAATGGCAACAAAGGTCACAGTGCAGTTAGTGCAGCTGTGACACTCACAGCATTTCACCGAAGGGGAAGGTTTGCACCAGGCTGGAACAGTCCCTTTTTATCTTTCCCTCTCTCTCTCTCTCTCCCTGCAGTCAACATCCCCATCAGCTCCATTAGCATGAAAGAATTAAGGAGGGAAATGGGTAGGGTGGAGCAATTTACGTCTGCGGGTCAGGATACTTACACAGCGTCATATAATTCAATTAAATGGACAAATAAAGTGGTGCTAGTTGTTTTCCAAACTCAGGTTAATTTTAACTTAATTCCCACATTGCTGTGGGCCAAAGGGCTGTCTGAGGCTGCCTTACACGTGGCTAAATGGCCAGCTGTCTCTCATGGAACAGAATGCTGTAGGAGTCCTCCTGCTCTTCTCTTAGGATGCTCTTAAGAGCATCCTTACTCTGAGGATATTCTTAGTATCCTCATCTTCACACAACAAAACTGAACTGCAGACTAAAACTGAAGACTTGATTCCCCTAATTACAGCTCTATTTGCACTGGCAAATTAATTGCTTCATATTATACCATTTCTCACTGTTGTATTGCAAAAACACCCCAAACAGTAGAACATAATAGATGGGAGATTTCAGCTTGTCCTGTAAGAAATTAAGAAATGCTATTTTCTAGACTTCTTAAATTAAGACTTCCATCATTAAATCCACTGGTCTTCCTAGCACAGACAGTATTAACATTTACAGAAAATAAGCAACTAAATCCTAATTTATTTACCACTAATTATTCTCTTCCTGGGTTTTGCTTCCTCCAGGAAAGTCCCCTGAGATGCAGGTGAGTGCACTAATGACTGAAAACAGCTGAGGATAAAGACCAAAGATGCACAAATCTATTATGTGGAGGGAACTGATGGATATGGCAAAAGTAGGAACACCTTAGGAACAAGCTGATCACTGTAGAGCTTGCTCAGGTCTTCCCTCTCAGCTGGTACCACTCAGGCCCGTGCAGCTGCTCTGTGGAACTAGACCTGTGAAGGAGAACTAATTTCCATTTGCAGAACAAAGATCTTTTTTCAGTACCACAATGTTTTGTAGCCCTTAAAATAAATCAGTGTTTGAAGATCCACTGCACTCTCCATAAATAATGCGAGCGTTCCTCCTCTGCCTCAGCCAAAATTTCCTGCCTCCAAAACGTCAGCGCAACGCCCCGCTGTCAACCTCCCCACCAGGAATACTTGCACTTCAGCACTTCTGCATGGATATAATTTGTAAAGTGCTAGGCAAATAAGCACACTCTGGACTGGGAAATGTTATTGACAGACTACCTGGCACGAAGCTTTCAAGCCCACCAGGAACGTCGGGAGGCCAGATCCGCACGTGTCAAGTCCATCACCTCAGGAGGCTTTCAAAGTTTTGCTTTTTGTGACGCTACAAAATGCATCTCCAGAGCCATTATATGAATTAGTTGGAAAGGGGTAGGGGGGAAGGAGGAGCAGCTAAGAACAGCAATACACCCTATGAGGACATTTAGAAGCATCTGGCTCTGAGATATTAAGAAAGGAAGGAAAAATTAATCATGCTGGCTGGGAAAAAAAGCCTGGCATCAGCACAGCCACCTTGTCATAAGGCAGATATGAATAATGTGAACCCCCAGGGAACACTCAGACATCTGAGAGATCCACTTGTTGGCTCTTACTGAGTAGGCAGGTTTAACTGATGCCTCTTTGAAACCTTCTGAATCTTATGCTAAAACACTGCTTAGGATTTTTAATTTTTTTTTTTTTAGCAGAACAGAACCCTCGGTGCTGAAGATCAGCTATTTCCTGCATTTCTCTCTTTTTCCTAAATGGTAGCAAAGAGAGGACACCTAACATTCTGCAGACCTGTAGGTCAGCTGCCCAGTAGCTACATGGGAGAGAAACGGAGGTGAAAATGGGTTGACTGTTTTGAAAAGAGAAGAAGCAAAAAGGCTCTTGCTGGAATGGGGAAAACCTCACCTGGCCAGGACACCACAACTTAAATATTAGCTTAGATTAGGATGTAAATCTGTGGCAGCAACAGTAACTAGAACTCACATTTTCAAGAGAATTTATTAAGCCAACAAAAGTTGGTGAAGCCCTCTTTTTTTTGTGCCTGGTTACTTCTCCAGAGCTGCCGCAGTCTTTCCTGCCTGACACACTGAAAGCCAACACCATAAAGGAACCACGACCTGCCTGGATTTGGGAAATGAGGAACATTGCTAAAAGCACACCAGGCACACCCAATATTCTATTTCTGATCTCTCGGACCATCTGTGACTTGCTACCACTCCAGATTCCCAGGACACACAGCTGACCCACTGGAGTGCAGCACCAGCTACAAACCAAGTGTCTCAAAGACCAAATGGTGATGGAAAAGAAGTTTCTGTGCTATTTGATGATGCAGGAGATGCTACCATTGAAGCCAACAAGCAGCCACGTCACACAAGATGGGTTGTGGCTGGCAACTCGAGATGGACAATTCCCCAGTTTGGGAATTCTGCTCAGAAGTTCTTTGTTCAGAAACAGCAAACTCCTATGTTTAATTGGCAGATGATGTCCTGGAGGCCAGAACTCTACCAGGTGTTTCCACTAGCTGGGCACAAGATCAAAAGCATCACCCATCCAGAAATGAGTGCCGTTGTCTGCTTGAATCAGAACCAATTTTGCAGCTGGGTGACCATGTTTTTAAACCACCCTATCCCAGAAGGAAACATTTTCTGCATGGGGTACAGCTGTGATACATTCCTATGCAAATAAAGCAATTTTCTCTTTTTCTCTATGAAAAGTCTCCCATTTCTTCTCCATCGCTGATTCTTCCCAAAGGACTTGGTAAAATGCAGCACTTGCAGGGGTTTTTAAACTGATCCCAGCAAGGGACACATTCAGCCGTGGGATACACGCCAGTAAAAGTCCCATTGACTTAAGTGAGGAATTCACGTGTTTGTCCTTTGCCAGAAGTCCTCAGTACTGACACCTCACCATCCTTTAAATCCTCAGTAAAACTCCTCCTGCCATGACCCTCCGTGTCACCCCTGTCTGGCATCGCCTGGGGAAGCCGTGAGCCAAGAACACCATTTTTCTGCTGATCTCTGTTTTGTTCTCTGACTTCCATTCAGTCAGCCTTCCCATTTGCACTACCTGTGGCACTGCATCTGATGCCAAGATGCCTCTTTGGGATAGGGATGGTCTTTGCTCTTGCTTAATGCTTTGACTTAAAATTTAAATGGGCACAAGAGGAACACTTGAACTGATAGGCAAAAAAAAGCTGATGTAAACCATGCCTAAATGACTAGTTTATACAATCTTCTCTTTTTGACTCAATACACATTTATAACCTTTACACTGTGGTTTAGCCCAGCTGACTGGGCTTAGCAAGTTGTTTCTTTCCAGCTGATGACAGTGAACTGACTACATCCACGCTCAACTTTTCCATCTGAGAAGTAAAATGAATGATTTAAGGTCACCACAGCTCTGAGTTTTCCTGCTGCTGTGAAAGACCCAGATCAAAACTGCCTCCACAGTTTAAATTAACCTCTTTTACTCTGCAATTAGCACTGGAGGTAAGGGTGCATGTGATCACTTCCCATCACTCCAAAAACAAGCCCTTGGTCATTAAGCTGTGAAAAATGGATCACTTGCAATTGCTGAGCTGTAACTTTACAAATCTCTTCTGAGTCTGACCACTGGAATTCAAAGTGTAATGCTCAATTTCATACCACTTCAGAGCCAAATTACCATGTAATCTGTGAGCATCGCT
>NW_008238635.1:2187513-2191089 GCF_000691975.1 Corvus brachyrhynchos
TGGCTTCTCACTCAGATTTCATCTGCACAGTCCAAACATGATTAAAACTTGAGTTTAAAAAAAAAAGAAAAAAAAAGAGTGAATTGGGATTTCCTGAAAACAGGTAACTTGGCCTCTGGCTGAGTCCCAGCACATGTCAAAGTTTCTTTGTAGCAGGTTCCATCCAGCCTATTGCTTTCTGAAACACTTCGCTTGTCTTCCTTCTGTGTTAGATAAAGTCAACCAGTCCAAACTCCTTCCTTCCTGTTTTGTTCATTAATCCCTACCTGGATTTGAGAGCTGTGCTGAAAGAGAGACTTTCTCATCCAGTCACCAAGCCTGGGAAGGAAAATGCCCACAGACTGAGCTGGGGCTCAATCTTTCCTCCTCTTCCAGCACCTTGCACACACACAAAGCTCATCACTAACCGTGCTCAGCAGCAGGGACATGTGGGGTTTGCTCCACCAGACCTCCAAACCAGTCCTGGATAAGAATAATCTTCAACTTTATTCCCATGCCTTTCCCCTGCCTCACAAAAATACTGCTGGATATACAGTAAAGGCAGGAAATATCACAGGGAGGGGGAAAAAAAATCAATTAAAAGAAATTTGCAAACGATTGTGTTAGAGCATCTCATTTAAAGCAGCCACTTTTTATCTGCAGGGCAAGTTAATTGCAGTACTATCGTGGCAGTAACATCGTGCATCACAGAAGGCGACAACATCTTTAAGGGTATTTATTGTGGGCATACTAAATTCAGGACTGTACCCCACAAATTAATTTACAAGGGTGGCAGAAGTCAGCTGGCTAGAGCTGCTATTGCTAATAGCTAGAAAAGACCCACTTAATCACTTTGCATTTTTATTTGCAGAAGATAAAGAAACATTTCTTTCACTAATAGTTTCATGCTTGTTTCATCTCATTTTATCTGGACTGCAGGATCTGTTTAATTTCATTTCATCAGTTTTCTAAGGTTCTTAAAAGTACCATATTTTTATAATCTTGTTATATCCATGAGATAAAAAACGATTATTTGCCCCACCATTTCCCAGATGGGAAACCACGGCAGAAAGAAATCAAGTGACTTGTTCAAGGTCACGCAGGGATTCTGTAGCAAAACTGGAGAATTAGAAACCTGAACCTGACTCCGAAAAGAGCCATAAAGAGAATTTCTTTACTGAATCCACAGATATTCTACTGCTATGTTTTTTAATAACATATATACCTGTGGAAACCCAGCTCTGAATGGACAGATCCTGTTATTTCTCTCAGATGAAAAAAAACCCAAATTCTCTCACCTGCATCACAGGTGTGGCTCTATAAAGAGGAAAAAATGGTAATGTTCATACTTTAATTTATTTTTCTCCTAAACCTTAGCAGAGCCATAACTAGAGTGCAATATCAAAGTTCTGTACATTCAAGATGTGTTGCTCACGGGATCTTGCTGTTAAGTCATGAATTGTTCAGTACTTGGATTTTTCTGTTGGTTTTTAATTACAGCAAAATAAATCACTCAAGCCCCTCTCCCCTCGATGACGGCTGCCAATGCAGTTTTGTTTGCAGTGTTTAACAGCCTCGGGAACTTTTTGCTCTTGTACAGGCTGGGCAGGAATGAAGCAGGAGCACGCAAAGAATCTAAAAGGAATCTGGAAAGCACCAGCTTAGAAGGAGGAGGTTGTGCCATGGATGGGACATGAATGAGGAAAGTAGTACATAGCAGAATAGCAACCAATAGACAATAACAGCAGTATATAGTAAAAGCAAGTGTATGTGCACATATATATATCATATACATACATATATACATATGTATATGTGTGTACTGAACAGCTGCCTTGTTCACTGCCTTCTGTCCACACAAAGCAAATGTCCTGCAGGGCAAAACAAGAGGTGTTTTCCAGAGACAGTTTCCAAAGGTTGTGAGGGTACAGAAGTACCATTTATACACCCAGAAACACCAACAGTTGCTCATCATAATAAAACCTGACACCTGGCCAGCCAAGGCTTTTGCCCTGCACCTCAAAACCTGACCTGTGGAGCCAAAGAGATCTTCTGAACATTTCTGGCAAGGTGGACACGAACAGATGCTTTAGACTCAGGCAATGTCAAGGGGAGGAGCAGGTGTGTCAAACCAAGTCCCTGGCTGCGTCCAAGCTGCGGTTTCCATCTCTCTTCCAAGCTGTGTTGAAGCGCACTGGCAGAACAACATCCATCTGGGATGTACCGAGTGCTGAGCACAGCAGTATTTGTCCTCTGCAAAGAGGATACGAGCAGAGCAGTCCAATCTGCATAAACATCGCATTAATAACAGCCTAGGTGAAGATTGCATTTTAATTCTGAACTCCAGCTGAAGGACCTGCTTCTTTCGAAGTTCAGAGAAGCTTCTTCAGTTGCTGGTATTGACGAATATTTCAGTGTTCACTTCCAGGGAAGGCTGTGTGCACGGTGCAAAGCCACAGATCCCAGGCTGGGACCTCAGGCTTCCTCTCTGGTTTAGGAGTTCAGGCAACACCCAAACACTGTGCTTGGGCAAGGGCTTGGGCAACCAGCCATCCTTAGCACATGCAAACCCCTGGAACAGAACATTTTGCAGGTCACAGCAGACACTGGATTTCTGAGGAACAGGCAACACCACATCTGCCTCTGCTGGTTTCTCTCACACAACAAACCCACCTTAATGATTATTTACACTTCCCTCTTCCAACCTTCCTCTCTCCTCCTATGCAAACGTGCTATAAATACAGACTTGGCATAAGGCCCACCTATCCATGGCTCAGCTTCTCCTGATCCTAAAGGTCTTTTTCTGGACAAGCTGTGATTTAGCTCCAAGTTCCTGTAAGCCTGAGCAACTTCTTCCAGCCTCCATCAGCACTAATGTGACACTTGCCTTTGTGTCACCGAGCTGACACCTGTACCTTGAGAAACCAAATTTAAGCAGGACTCATGTGGACTTCTATATGGACATCCTCCTCCTGAGGGTCCCAAGAGTCCTCTAAGAGTTGTTTGGGGTTTCGGAGGGAACCCTAGCAAAAGTCACCCTCCACTGTACATGCCATAGGACTTTGCCCTGAACAAGACCAAGACCTCTGGCCAGTGTCAGATAATCCGTCACTATAAGCTACTTGCATCCAAGCCAGATATTTATTGCTATTGATCTGCCTGGTCCCAGCGAAAGACTTTTGTTCTCCCAACCCGGGACTTTGACCTCAATTAAGTTATGAATTTCAATCCGATAGACTGCTCCACTTACCCTGCTGCTCTCCCTGACTGGATTAATTAGAATTAGCTAGGCTGGGAGTCACCCCGAGCGCCTCATGGATCATGTTATTTTAATAATAAATAAAGAGACAGCAGCGGCATACAAGGAAGGATTTTGAAAGATTGTTCATCCCAGAGCATCATTCAAGAACTGCCAATACTAATTTCTCTGAGTTTGATTACCTCATTTGCTTCTTTTTATTTCTATTCATTAATTGAGTTTTATCCCCCATTACTTCAGCTCCCCAAATGTGCCCTTCCTATAAAGGAACCAGACACACGCTTCGCTGTTACAAAGTTTTATTACTGCAGCTCATCAAAAGTATAGTTAGCAGGAAT
>NW_008238635.1:2191186-2194258 GCF_000691975.1 Corvus brachyrhynchos
AAATATATAATAGGGGAGGGGGAAGGGAGGCAGAGGGATAAGACAGGCCTGTCTGTTGCCATAAAGTGTGCACTGAGGGCTGGCTATACAGAGGGTTTATTGGCTCTATTTAAGCCAAGCATCGTCCAGAAGGTAACATCCAACACTGGAGACAATGCACATATCCATCAGGATATTTTCTGACAGTACAATAATGCCTTTGGAACATGCCTAAAACGGGCTGAATACCAAAGGAATTTGATTGGCAAGGGGAAGTTTCCGAACTAGTGAGTCGGGGCCTGATAGCTGCATTATCCTTATTACTTGCCCTTGCCTGTAAAAGCAATTACACACCCGAGGATGTCGGGCTGCCCAGGCCTGCACTGAAATGGATTGTCTCGGTCAGCCACGGCACAGCCACGCTGTGGAGTTATTGACCCATAAATGAACACTTATTTGTCATGCTCATTTGAATGTTTAATTGGCTGGAACAGCAGAAACGGACTTGGGTGATGGAAGTCCACCAATTCTTCCAGTGCTGGTACCCAGCCTGCAGACAGGCACCTCCCAACCCGGGAACGAACGCCACAGCCAGCTTCAACTCACCTTCAACACGTGGAAGTTCAGGCCTGCCTTTTATAACAAACTTTTATTCCAGCCAAGCCGAGCACTGTTAAAAGAGGAGGGAAGACTCATTCCAACATGGAATGTCCAAGGTGGGACAATCCATTGGTGTGCTAGATAAACTAGAAGATTACTCCAAGATAGGATTTACTTGTGTTACAAAAGGGAGCAGCTGAGTGGTTTTTCTGTGACAGGCGGAGGGAGGATGGCACCAGCCTTCGCTTCCCTGTGCAGGCCAGCACCACCAAGACTTCTGCTATCCCACACGAGTGGGGATGCCTGTTCACATGGGTTTCCAAAACACACCCTCTCACCAAAGACTATTAAATGATGTCACAGAGCAAGAGGGAAGGTCTTTGCTTGAGAACTGATAACAAAATCAGAGACTGAATAGGAGTAAACAACCAGCTTGCACAATTGCTGGTGAGAGCTGGAGCCTCTGAGGGGTCTGTGCAAGGGCCTGGCTTGTTCAGCCCACACAAGTGAACAGGGGAAGTAGGCTGGGAGTGAAGCATCCAAGTCCTTTAAACCAAAAGCTGCCTGTAAAATGCTACAAAAGCATCTCAAGGTAATGGGGTGAAAAGCCTGCAGATGAAATTCAGCTCTAATAAACACCAAGTAATGCACACGTGGAAAAACGATCTTCAGTCTAAATCCAGTGCAATGGGCTCTGAACTAGCTATTACCTCTGTGGAAACAGATCATGAGTTATTACAGACAGCTCTGTAACACCAGCTCTGTATTCAATGGTAGTTTATAAAAGACAAACAACAAGGAGGTATTATGAGGGGCGGGGGGTGGGGGGAAAGGAAATAAGAAAACATCACTATATTGCTTCATTATATCTCATATGGCACTTACAGCTTGGGCACTGGGACAAGTGCTGCTCCCTTCATCTGAAAAGAGTAAGGAAGAACTAGAAATGAACCAAAGGATGACAAGTGGCAAAGTTACTGAGCAGCTTCCAAATGGGGTGGGATTAAATAGATAAAACTCCTCAGTCTGAGAAAGAAGTGATCAAAGGAAAGCAAGGAGGCTAATAAAATCAAAATCAGGACAGAGAAGGTAACTGGGGGAACAATTCCTGTTTCTCATTACACAAGAACGATGGGCTCTCACATGAAATGGTCATGTCAAGTGCATAGCAAATGCACAGTTTAATTACAGGACTCCCACTAGCATAAAGTTTGGGAATCCAAAGAGGGATGAAAGAAATGTATCAAAGAAAAATCTAGAAGTGCAAAGATAGTAACATTGGTTCGGGATGCCTCCAAGCCACAGATTCTGGGAAAATATATGAAATGATCACTGTACACTTACCCTACTATGTCCCCCAAGCATTCACTCTTCCCTGCCACCAGAGACATGACTCTGAGCTAGAAAGTCTCCTGCACTGACACTGTTCTCATGGATGCAAAAGTAACATGTACAAGTTGAGAAACAGGAACCTACTAAATTAGCTTTGCCATTTTCAGTGCTGTTTCGCCACTTACAATCCATGGAGCTATAATCAGGAAACATCTTACTGAAAATATAACCAAAATAAGCTTAAAGAGTTACTGCCCCAACAACGTCTAAAGCAATCTTACTTGGCAAAACTTAACTAAAGCACTTTGTACTGAAGACTGCAAATTTGAGATGCTCCAATGATTTACCTAGAACTGGGGTGGGTTTTAGTTGTTGTTGTTGTTTTTTGTTGTATGTGGGTTTGTTTGGTTTTGGTTTTTAGAGCGAACTGGAAGAAACAACTGCTGACAACAGATGAATACAAAATTCCATGTGGAAAGTAAAGCCAGGCTTTCTCAAATGGAGAAGTCTGCAAGAAGAAGGTGAGTGGTAGAACTTCTTCAAAACAGGGAAAGCTTTTCCAAGAGGCTGATGGTAAAAGAAGATGTTCTGGGAACCATCTCTGAGCAAAGAGTAGCTGATGGCCTGGTGGTTCCTCTGGCAGGGATGGGTGATGCCAAAGCCTTAGGGAATGAAGCATGGCTGGAGACCATTCCCAGGGTGATTAGAGACCATTCCCAGGGTGATTAGAGACCATTCCTAGGGTGATGCGTTCACCTGAAGAACCAGCTTGGCTGCCAGCGGTATCCTGTTTGCGCAATTAACCAAACACCTTAATGAGGGGCTAAAGGAGTTCCAACAATGACCTCAGAATTACAGATGTTCTAACACATGCTTATTTCAGAGATGACCCTGAGACCAAGGGCCATGGGGCCATCCCACCTCCTCGCAGGGAGGCATTCAAGGTAAGGCTCTTTCCTGTCTCTGCAGGGACACATGAAGGCAGTGGGGAGTAAGATACCTGCTCCTCCTCCATGGTGCCACCTGCACTGACCTCAAAGCTCACTGCTACTGCTGGCTCCTGTCTGCTGTGAGCACTGACACAGAACGTACCACAAAAGAGTTGTGCTGTCAGGCACGGCATCAGGCACAAGGCTCCCTGAGCTAAAACTATGTGCCTTC
>NW_008238635.1:2194638-2212378 GCF_000691975.1 Corvus brachyrhynchos
TTCCTGCCCCAGCACTGGCCATGGAAAGTGCCTCCCTCTGCACAGCACAGCCCTCAGTACGAGGTGATGCCCACAAGCCACTAAAATGTGCCGCTGTCCTCGGTCCCGGCTTTTTAAACCCTGTGCTTTGATTACCCTGAAAGCATCTCTAGGCCTTGAGTGTAAAGCAGCAGAGACCACTGCGAGTTTCTTCAGGACCAGCTCTTGGATTTCACTTTTCAAACGCTGGTTTTGCAAGACACGGGAGCCTGCAGCAGTTCCTGGCTGGTGAGCTGCTTTGCAGGCACATGGGCTGCCTGAGCAAGGGTGCCAACTGCTCTGCTGCACCAGCCCTGAAGCAATGATCCATCTGTCTACAGGGAGCAGAAGAAACAGACTGGACACGTCAGGCTGGAAGATGGGAAGAAACAATGCTAAAAAGCCCAGCCTGGACAAGCAGAAGGAAACATCTCATCATCTGTACAACCTATGGTTACTGTTGATGAAGCCTGAGGTGTCTTCAGAAGCCAAGGAGCAAAACAGGGATCAATCTCTGCATTTCCCAGCATATACTGAGAGTGCCAATATTTTGCAAATGTTTCTGCTGAAAGGGACTTTTCTCCCAGTAGGTAAAAACAGCATCTGCTGAGTGGTGACCATTTAACATTCAACCTGCTGCCAATCTACATTCCACAGAGAGACCCGCAGGAGAGACATGGAGCTGTGCCACTTGTAATAACTGTGTGACTGGCACCATGTCAATGCTTTAATGTAGAATGCTACCCTCTGTCACTAAGCAGAGTTCTCCTTTCTTTTGGCTAATGGCTTTCACACCCACTGGCAACGGTGTCAAGGCTGAAGGGGTACGAGGCTGCAGAGTCTTTGGAGATCTGCTTGACAAAACTGACCATGGAAATACTGACACAGGGATCGGGGTGGGGGGTGGTTAAGGGAAGAAGGACACTACTGTGGTTAATGAATCTGCTCTCATTGCTTTGCTTTTCAGCTCTGTGTAGTGCCCCCATGCACTTCCCACTGTAGCTCCCTCCCACAGCAATGGTCAATTCAGCAGTACCTGTGACACCCTTTGCTTGCTGTGAGCAATGCCAAAGCCTCTGCTGCAGTATCAGGTCCAGGACAGGGCCCCTTGTGGCTTTATGAGCCAGGCTTTTAGTGTATGTAGGGAGAAATTGATCCTAGGGACATTAACTGCAAGGGCACGAGGCTGTCGTGTTCCTATTTAATCTCAGCCAGGTTTAGAGAATGGTCATAACAGCAGAGGACTTTGGCAGCTGGCACCCTACCCACAAGTGTGTTTGCATCCCCATCTCACTGGGGAGGGGGAAAGACGTGTGGTCCTTGGTCACAACAGTCAAAACATCCACATCAATTTCTCCATCTCCCTACAGGCACAGAATCATGAGGGCATGACAGATGTTCGGTGCAGGAGGCAGGGACGGGATGCACGTTTGCTGAGACCAGCTTAATTTTTAAATATCTGCACGCCTCCAACACAAGACCCTTGCTGTGAAATCCAAACGAACAAGGCTGAAAAGAAAAAAAAACGAGCATGCAAGCAGGCCTGACTATTCCTTGCTGCTTTTTGTCCTATACAGACACAGTCCTTTTAAGAGTCAGGCAGGAAAACAGAAAACCTATACAAACACACAAAACCAACAGACCACCAATCTTAGCCATCTTCGACATATCCATAATTTCTGCTTCATTTTTAGCTAATGGTGGAAATTAGTCTTTGGATAGTTGATAAAAATCAACCTGTCTCTGCTGGGTTAGTACTGTGATCTGTGGCCCAGCAACTACTTCTAGTACAATTGATTTTCCTTTTTGGCAACCAATAGGCCAGTCAATAATAATGTTGTTTGAGAAGGATTGAGTCATGAGGGAGATGAACCCTCCCTGCCATTTATTATGTTTGTATTGTCTCAATTTGAAAAGGTTTTTTCTTTTTTTTATCCCCAGTCAGTGAAGGCATTACAAGGGGATGGCTGCTCCATGTTCCACATCTCCAGGAGCCCTCTGACTCACCAGTGCTAGGATGCAAATAGAGGAGGAAAGTCAGGAACCGGGAGAAAGACAACCTGGAGAAGCAACCATGCTCCTCCTGTTACTCTAAATATCTTTAAAAAAAATAAAAAAGAAAAAAAAAACCCGATTCAACTCAAAATATGCTGACAAGCATCACCTCAGTCCATAAATATGACTGAGCAGCCTTGCATGAATTGGTACAAGATACAAATCCAGCACTGGCACCAAAAATCAACCAATGCTCTCTGCAGACAGCATTGACACCAGAAATTACAACTATATAGGAATGAATAAAATAAACCCCACATATACTAACAACAGATTTCTTAACCTGATGATTTTCAGCTTTCGTCTCAAGTTTCCTTCTCAAACACCTGAAGGGTCCATGAGTGACCACTGAGAACTTGCTGACCAGTGTGTTTAATGCCTCAGTGCACTGATCTGCACTTTATTGGGAAAGTGAAAAGTCAGCAAATAAAAACTGAAGATCAGTTACAGCTTTTTTCATCCTTTTAGTTATAATTACAGAAAAATTTCAGCACAGAAAATTATTACCATAACATTGATAATTGCACAATGATGCAGTTTAAAAATCATAAAATACTTAAGATACAGTTTAAACTCAGCAGCTCTACCACATGGATATGTATGTACACAGCCCTTAATGATCCTGTGTGCCAAGTGATACCATTCCCTTTACAGCTCACAGTATTTATGTTAAAACTTGCTCACGTGGCCAGATAGGCTTGAAAAGCTCTACCACAGTAAGCTGAGTTGCTTAGCACCACTCCAGGATAGTTCCCCATACACTCCCAAGGGCATGCATGAACACGTGGATTATTATTTTGGAGAAAGGAGCACCCACAAATGGAACAAAATGCAGCCACAGAAAGTCCAGGAGCAAAGCCTGTGGTCTACATCCCCCAAAAACACTGAAGGAGCTCCTCTGAAAGCTGCTTGAGCAGCACCTCACATCCAGGAGATGCTCTCCCCATAGAGGAAAGCGGTTTTCCTTTGTTGCTCATCCTCTGCAAGGAAAACTTGTGTCTTCATATGTTTTAAAGCTAGAAATGGGTATTATAGTCGTGTTGCTGCACTCCTTTGTAACTGTTATGTTACCACTGTGTTATGCTTTTACCATAACATGATTATCTTTTACCATAACTTTATGTTACCAACTGTTACCTTGCTGTTTTAGGCAAACAGTTCCAGTGAAGGAGGCTGTTCTCAGACTGAGCCCCAAGCTCTGGGTATTCCCAGCAGAGCTCCAAAACACCATCCCACCACCCACTGCGACATGGCCTCTGGCACTGAAGACTTAGGTAATTCAATTACACAAATGCCCCTTCTCAACAAAGCAAAGCAGCCTGTTGCCTTTCTGTATCCCCTCACCCATGGCAATTGCTTTACCACCTCTTTTCAAATGTGCTATTAGAGCTAATTATGAACAACCAGAGCATTCAGTGGCTGCAGCTGTTCAGTGACATTAGTGAAGCACCCTTTGGAAACTGCAGCACCACTGTTAAAAAACAGAGCACAGGCATTGGATCACTGCAGTCCACAGGCATGGGTTATTCCCAGAACTAAAGTGGTTTTGAGCATGCTACAAGAATGAGCAGAGCCAGGAGACCACTCTTCCTACTCCTAAAGCTGCCTGTTTATCAACAAAGAGCAATAAGTTGACTCTTGCAGACCCTCTTGATCCAGAGACTTTGACAATCGATAGTACAAAGGTAACTAAAATAAGGCAGCAAAAAGGGATTAAGGCACATCTGCAGGCACAGTGAACAGGTAAGACTTGCTCCAGGTCACCCAGCAGAGCATCACTGTCACTGCCTGCTTAGGGCAGCTAAATCCTTTAGTGCACTGCAGAAGAGCCAAGATGGAAGAACATTTATTAAGAAGGTAATGGAAGAGAGTGTAAATCTGTCATGCTGTTTGACTAACTTTTTAGAAGCATACTAAAACATAGGCATTAAAAAAAAATTGGTCTGTAACATTCCTCTCCTTCACTACCTGCTCATAACCCTCCTAATCCCTAATTTATTCTTTATGTCTCACGCTGCCTGCACGAAGGTGCTGCTGCAAAACTGAACAAGACAGAAGAACCCCTGAAGACCTGGAGAGGCAGGTGGGAATCGTGGAGGCTGCTTGGACACAGGTGTGAAGGGAACCTCTGCTGGGAGCACATCACTCTAGAAAAACAGCATCACCCACTCAGCAGGTATTCCCTCACACCAAACCCACTGCTCTTTGCAGCCCATGCATTCACTGACAGTGCCTTCGGTAATGTCTCATAGCAGGTGCTGCGGTGTTATGGCCTGTTAGGAAGGCAGTTTCTTCCTCTCACTTTTTCTTCTGGTTGCTCTTTAAATTTTTCCTGCTTTTGCTTTGGATGTGAATTCTTCCAGGGCAAAGGTCAAAAAAAAAAAAAAAATTAAAAAAGGAGAAATAAACATTGTCACAAAGTCTTGAAATGTTATTGCAATTTATATATGGTTGAGAATAAAAATGTGTCTGCCTTCTCTGGGAACACACCTACGTGCAAACAGAGACCTTTATAAAAAATTCTCCTTTATTACCTTGGTGGGGAAAAACATATCAAAGATTGATTTTTCTTTTTATGGCTATTATTAACCTTTTGTTACTGGCCAAAAATAATCTGGTTAGAAAATGTGCAATGCATCAAAAAGTAAAGAGAAGAATTTAACAGAAAATTAATGCTCAAAGGAAAAAAAAATACGATGATTCTCCCTTTGCTTTTTCTTCTAAGAGTCAGACTTTACCTCCAAAGGAATGAGACAAGTGTCAAAGAGAAGAGATGTTTCTGAGAGAACCCAGAACCATCTCCCAGGCTGCCAGGGCGAAGGGAGTGGGCAGCTGCCTGATTCCACTCCTTCCCAATTTCAATGCAAAGCTGTTCCTGCCTGTGTCCAACACACCACTCACTAGCTCTGTCTGAAAGGAGATGGACAGGGCGTGCAAAGCCCCCCATTTGCACTGGCTTCACTCTATCCCTCTTCTCTGGAGGGAAAAACCCCGATAAAATCCATTACTACAACTGAAACCCTGGAGACCTAAGCATGAACATACACATCTCATCAGCCACGGCAGAGCTGTGCTTTCTCATTCCCGTCCCACCAGCAATGCTGCCCAGGAAAGGGCAAGACAGACTTTTTTACAACAATTTTATGTGTGTGTAAATACCAACACAACTGTCTGTAGCCTGTGAATGCTACAGCTCTGCTGACAAGCCTTCAGACTGCAACTCTGCTTCAGATCCACCTCATACAAATTCCCAAAGCATCTACTGAAGGCTGCTCAGATCTCACCAGTGAGAGCTCCAAGATTCATCAGCAGAGGTGTATCTATGTCCAAGCTGGGAAGGGGAGCAGAGCCAATAAGCGCCATGATGGTAAAGTGCAGTCAGTCGTGATCTGACAGAAGTATGTTGGACAATTATTTCTGAACACGATCACATTTACACAGGCCAGCCCTTAACTACAACAAGCTGACAGAACTGAGGGTGTTGACTCAGGAGCACTGGCAGACCCAGGACGACTGGCTGGAAGAAACCATTTGCAAAGTGGTTGCTGAACCAGTTTAGGTCAAAACCCGCTCAATTCAGATACCCTGAAACTGGTGTCAGCTAAGCTCAGACACGTGGGCTGCAAACCTCAGTGGCTCAAAATTCTGTTATTTTTCCCAGGTTACCTTTTTTGGATGTTCTTACAAGAGAATCCCAGAATGGCTTGGGTTGGAAAGGACATTAGAGATCATCTAGTTTCCAAACCCCTGCTATGGGCAGCAACACCTTCCACTAGACCAGGCTGCTCCAAGCTCCATCCAGCCTGGCCTTTGAACACTTCCAGGCATGGGGCAGCTACAGCTTCTCTGGGCATCCTGTGCCAGTGCCTCGCCACTGTCACAGGGAAGAATTTTTTTTCTGAATATCTAATCTAAACCTACTCTCTTTCAGTTTAAGTCATTCCCCCTTGTCCTGTCACTACATGATCTTGTAAACAGTCTCTCTCCATCTTTCTTGTAGGTATTGGAAGGCTGCAATTAGGTCACCCTGAAGCCTTCTCTTTTCAAAGATGAACAATCCCAATTCTCTCAGCCTCAGAGGAGAGGTGCTCCATCCCTCTAATCAACTTTGTGGCCTCCTCTGGACTCGCTCCAACAGGTCCATGCCCTTCCTGTGCTGGGGCCCCAGAGCTGGATGCAGCTCTGCAGGTGGGGTCTCACCAGAATGGAGCAGCTTTTCTGTGATAAATACCCTGAGAGAACTTGCTGTGGAGTTGGGGAAGACTTCAGTTTCATGGAAACATTTGGTCAGGAGGCTGCATAAAACATCAACCCAGTTTACCTCTGTGTTCCTTCTTACCTGGATGTTCACGTCAGCAGCGTTCTGTAGCAGTACTGAAACCAGCTCCTTGTGTCCTCTGTCACATGCCCAGTGGAGCAGAGCCCGGCCCTGAAACAGCCAGGAAAAAAATAACAAACCCAAGCAAAAAATCCCCATGGAAAATCAGTCTTGCTATTAAGTAATAAGCACCAATACCAAAATTAACACAGACTTAAAAAAAACCCCAAAATAATATTAGTATGCTACTTACTACTGCTGGTGATTTGGACTTGCACAATAATGCTGGGAGCGTCAAAGTGACACACGGTTTAATTTTTCATTAATTTAGCACCAAACCCACAAGCCAGCAAAAAATTCAGAGGGGAAAAGCAGCAAAGTATGAAACGCAGGAGCCAGGATATTATTTGTTTTCCCATATAGATTTAGGATTTTGGCACCTCTGACTTCTCTGAGAGCAGTGGCTTACACAGCAAGAGTCGGATATTCAACGCTGCCTAAGTCACCCGGATGCCAAGTCCCCAAACAGCTCATTCCTCTGGCAGGTCTGAAACACTCAACCCACGGGTCCTGCCTCTGCTGCAAGAGAAGACTGAAACTGGGTGTCTGGGCAGGCACCCCCGACGGTCCTCTCTTGGGCAGGCTGCTGCATCCACGCCTCCAGCCCCTCCCAAAACTCCAGTTTTCTTCCCATCCCCTTTCTATAGGTATCTGCCACCATGAGATGGGATGCAATGGAAGTTCAGATCTTCCTGCATGCCCAAGGACGTGGGAGGTAGCTTAGGATCCCTGAGAAATGTAACTCAAAGTAGTTTGAGATAGCAAACAAAGAAGAAAAGCTTCTATGTACACTTAGTAAATTAGCCTTAATGTTCTATCAGTCTGTCCTGATTTAGGACAGCACACGTGCAGGGGATTCCTTGGAAATCACAGATGACCAGATATCACCCCCCTCAAGCTGTGACACCATCAGACTGACCTGTGTTTTCCAATATGCCATGGAAAACAGTCACAGACCCTCACAGAAGAAATCGTTTAAATTAGCCCATGCCTGGTCATAAATCTCTTGACAAAGCAGTGGGGAGCAAGGTGAGCAACTCATTTATCTGCTAATGGGAACTGTGAGCCAAATTTCCCGGCCATGGTGCCAGAAAGCAGGAGGAGCAGAAGACACCTGTGACCAAAGCTCACACTGCTTCTGCTGGATATTCCTGGGCAGGGCAGCAGAGGTAGAGCATGATTTTAAGTCAGGAAATGCACACTTTTTGACCCAGCAACTAATTAATTTTTGTAACATGTAATTTTAATGTTACACTAATTAACCTTGCATTAGAATGAATTTCTGACAGTGACTTTCCATGGAAGCACTGATGACATCCACAGGCCATTTAATGATTCATGTTCTTGCCCTCAACACCACTATCAAAGTCTACAAGGGGGAAAGAGTACAACTTAAAATAATTGGTAAATATGGAGAGATCTTTAATTCACATTTAGCAGCCTTAACTCATCTCTGGACGGGTAATTACTTAAGACCTAGCATTTTGGTCGGACAAATACCAACTTTTTTCATAGCACAGATGTTTATGTCAAAAGAAAGAGGCACATCTGCAATATGCACAATAGCAATAAATACTTCAACAGATGATTTCGATGTTTTGATGTATGTGTAGAGGAATAATATTGCAATTATTCAAATGCACTGACTGTACAATTACATGATAAAGGCACTTCTACCCTTTGTATCAAAACTCATGCTACAGATTAGTGGCTAAAATATGTTGGTTTGCAATTGTCTCTGGACAAGGAGAATCTCATTTTATTGGTGCTGAACTTGGCTGAGAGCAATAAGGGAAAACCAACAGTTAATTGTGACAGCTCAGGGTACCAGAGCACTGTGCAACTTGTCCTGGCCATGATACTGGAAGGCTGGTTCTGCTACACATGGTGCCTTTTGAACAGGACAAAACCCTGAAGCCTCATCATCTATAGCCATTAAAAATCTCCTTGTGCTATTCGCAGGAGTATGGATTTCAAGTCTTGGGCCAATTCCACTCTGGGTAATTACACTCTGCTTACCTATATATTTTCTCTGCAACTCTAAATGGATACAATATTTTCTAATTAGTGCCTTAAATGGCTCTGCATTGTAATTGTGCACTATTAAACAGCTGACACGTTCCACCCAAGAAATGTCTGCAGCATGCTACGCCCTCGACACGGGGTGCAAGGGGCTTTGGAGACCTTCTGTGCAAGAGCACACTATGGATGTGGAAGGAAAAACACCTGCAGAAGAATCTCAACCCACTTACAGCATAACAAAAAGCACTACTAAAAAATCGGTATTTAAAATGGTTGGACTCGATGATCTTAGAGGTCTTTTTCAACCTTAACGGCTCTATGGAAACTAGATAATATTCACTACTATTTGCAGGGCATCAGAAAAGTCAACAACAGTCAACAGCTCTAGCTAACATACTTAGGCAGATACACAGCTACAAAACCCACTTGTTTCCCACGTCTTTCTTAAAATAAACCTTAGCGATAAGACAAGCTTAAACTGAACATACAGTCCCAGTCTTTGTAGAGCATGGATATCACCTCTGCACAGCTGCTGCTTTATAACAGCACATAGCATGTGTTTGTGTGCTTAAATAACGTGGCAGAAATCTTAAGGGCCACCGATTGAGCTTTCACAAAACAATTCTCACATGACTATGTCATTAAGCAGTGAGAGACTCAAAGCAACATGAATAATTTCACGTAGGAAAGCGCTGCAGCAGTGAGGTCTTGACTAGACACCATCAAACATCAAGGTACTCCCTCCCTGCAATTCAAACACAGCAGTTGGTGCAGAAGTTACTTGAGAGGATGCATTTCCCCCTGCCTTTGAAGTATTTAATAAAAAAAAAGCATAAAAATAGCCCCAGTGCACTAACCCTGCCTCTTAAATCTTCTGTGCTTTGCTTGGCTAACCGCTGCCAGCTTGGCCAGCTCCTGCAGCAGTTTCTCAAGCCAACAGCACATCAATTCTGCTCAGCTCCAAGTCACAGGGTGTTCACAAACAAAGCACAGGACAGGGATTTGTCTCCCATACACCGAGTCGGCAGACAAATGGATGGGAATGATTTTCACATCAATTAGCCCGAGCAGAGAAAGGGGAGAACAAAGCCAAACCGAATGGATGTGCTACAGCCTACAGCCACACCTCTGGGGACGATGTTTGCAGCTGTAATGGTTGGATAGCAATGAGCCACTCTAACTTGTGGCAAGTGTTCTATTAGCAGTAATTAAGAAAAGACAGATACCCACAGAATGGCTGCAACCCCCTGTGACAGCAGGAACAGCGAATGGAAGGGTTGTTGCAATTATACAGGTAAACTCAACTTGGAAGTCAATCACTTTCAGAGCTCTGAAACATTTGCTGAAGTTTTTCTAACGGGAGAAAGCCTATAAATCCAGAAGTATGTGACCCTTCTTCAAATCCATTTTCCCCTCTGTCCTTTCCTTGGCAAGCTGGCACCAGTTTGGCACTTGCTGTCTCAAAAGCATGAGGATCGGGGACTAAGCCTTTCATTAAAGCTTTGGCAAGGGCTTAAACACTGCACACAGGTAACATACTTGTTTACTGGGATTTATCCAACAATTAAATAAAAATTATCTAGCTACAACTCCCACAGCTTTTGGCACAAATTACAAAAGCAACTCATCTCTGCCTTTGAGCAACTCCTGGTTTGTTAGAAGTTGAAGAAGTACCATTTTCAAATAGGCAGCAAGTGAGCCGCACTCTCAGGATGTGCCTGGGGTGACTTCACAGCCACAGTTCATTTCTTATTCCATTAGTCCTGCTGACATACAGAAGGAAAACAGGTTGCTTTAGCCTGTGCTACTTCTTATAAGTGAATGCAAGTGATTCTGTTGAACTCTGGGCAATTTAGACACGGTAAATGGAAGCTTGTACATGATTACTGTCATTAGATTCTTTGTTTAATTCTAAATTGAAGTTTATCATATCCAAACTGTTAGCAGGTATGCTGGCTTTAATGCTGCACATGAAGAGCTTTACTCTCGTGGGGAGAAGGCCACTTATGCTTTGGAAGTTTCCCAGTGCACCTATGTAAACCCCAGAATCTTCTGCTGCCCTTGCTGAAATCCTTTTGCTTTGCCTAAGTTGGCTCATCCCCACTTTACATTTTTATTGTTGATTTCTTTTCTCCTTTCTCTGACCTATTCCAGGTTTGCACAAAACGGGAGGATACAATTAGATCTAACAATTAGTACTAACATATCACATAAAAGTAAAATCTAAACACCCTACAACCCCAGCCAAGTCTTTATTGTCCAAGGAAAGGCTGAGCCGAGCGTCTCTGCAGCTTAGCACGAGACTATTTGGTGCTTCAGTAGATTTTGTTTCATAAGAAGTTAACTCTTTGCATGTACCCTGCTGGTATTTTAAATTTATAGGCATTTAAATCAAAGGATTGGCAGCGTGAATTATGTCCAGAGGCCAGGTGAGGCAGCTTTCGGATTTGGCAGGAGGTATTTACACAGTAACACCAAAATCCTTAATAAAAATGACAAGATTATGCTTAAGAACACTTCACGAAAGGCTCAGTCTGGGTTACCTCTAGTCTAAAATGGGTCCTAAAACTTCAATCAAGCTGCATGATATTGGAAAATAAGCTACCTCCCAGACTGGGAAGAACATGTTTGGATACCAAACAACACTGGTGATGGTTTCAGATCCTTAACATATAATGAAATAACTATTTCTTTCTGATTTTTCCTTTTGGTACGCTAGTTTTTTGCTTTTTGGACCAGTCAGACTCAGCATAAGGAAGCAAGCAAGCAGTTTCTAAAAAAAAATAAAACTTACTTCCCCTATTTGCCCATTTGTTGGGGTAAACCAAAATTGTTGAAGCTGTGAGAATTTAATCTCTGGGAGAGTTTTGCCCCAGTGGGAATCCTCCCACAAGTCCTTCACAGGTAGGAAGATGTTTTTGGCTCCTGCCTGTGCTGAAGCAATCCCATACTCTGCAACAGCCATGTGCTAATACCCATTAGTTAGAAATAGGACTTCTTTTACATCTGGGACTCATGGATAATTCCCAAAGAGGAAGTCATCTGGTAGTTTTTACATAGTTTAGATATTTCAGCTTCCACAAAATATTTTGATTTTTTTTTTTTTAAACAGTATTTCTTTGGCTGAAAACAAGCTCAGCTGTTACTTGAACAGAAAGGAAGATACAAGCTTCTGAATGCTGCTACCTACAAAAAGCACCTTGCCAGTGGAAACAAAGCAATGCTAACATGCACTTATTGCAAGCATGTGATCCTAAAAATGAGCTTCTATTAATTAACAGACTCACGCTGTATTTTCTGTGGGACTGCCCTGGACATCTCCTTCTGTAAGCTGTGCTCAGCAGGAGGATGGAGCTCAGGAACAGCACTGTTGCAGTGACTGTGTGGCACATGACAGTTTCAGTTCATTGAATTTATGATGTGAAATTCCAACTCTGATTGTGAACACCCTCCCTCCTCTCTTCTGAAAATTAATTCACATGAATTCCTGATTAATAATAAAAGGCCCTGCCATCAGCATTCAGAGCCCCAGCCGGGGCTGTCATGGCTCAGAGGGCAGAAATCTGCTTAGAGCTACAGCAGAACCCAACTGAATTTGTGGCGTCTCAGTCTATGAATGTCTAAGCACTTCATCTGTTCACCAAAACACAGCGTGCTGGAAGGAGCTGTGCTCAGGCTGGACCAGGGGCACGGCTAGGTGGCAGAGTGCAAGCAGGGAAACCAAGGTGACAAACCTGGTAAGGCCACAACTCCTGAAGGATGAACAGGAAACTGCCCCCACCAGCTGTTTACTGTTACCAAGAAAAGGATGAAGCCAATTCACAGTTTTAGACACAGTTTTCACTTGCCTGTATTACCTCCCCGTGGGGAAATGGCGTTTTGAGTTTGGTGAGCAGAGAAAGACTGGACATTGTCAGTGTTTTTGTGAAGCTGGAAAGCCAGTGTCACTCACTTGCCTTCCATCTGAGAATGATGAAAAGCTGGCGGCATGTCAGAAATCCTCCTTCAACCTGAACAGACTTCATGGGCCAAAAGAGCTGCTTTCCTCACTTTCTACTTCTGTTTGACCACATTTAGTGTACAAAGTGAGGAAAGGGAGGTACCCAGAAGATCTTACCCTGCAAGTGGCAGATGGTATTGCTGAAAATAACATAGAAACTAAGTTTCTGATCTGACATGCTACAGCCCCACAGTCAGACACACACACTACCAGAAATCCAGGGGAAAGCTGTTTTCAAATAGATTACCCTGTCTCAATGACCAAGTGTTTGTCCAACTGTTGTAATAACAATCCTAACCCAGGAATTTTAAAAAGGAGTAGCACTGAATTAATACACAAAACAGATAAAAGATTGATAGTCCTTATCTCTTCTCCATACCTCCTCATCTGTGACGTTCACATCCACTTTTTTTGATTGAATGGCTTTGGTTACATAGTCAATGTTGTTCTCTCTGCAGTAATCAAAAATGTTCTTGTCCTCTTCCCTATTCAGGAAACAAAAGCAAAACAAGCACGATGTTACTGTGCAACACAAAGGCCACATGCACACTATATGCTCTAACTTTGTTACAGATATACAGTGCTGTGACTGGACTGAAACAGGTATCTAGTACTGCACATGCAGAATAATGTGCTTTCCCCCCACCCCCAGGTTAAGAAACAGAAGATCCTGCTTCCCAGAAAAACCAAGGTTGTTTTTAACAGTATTATGTCCAGACAAATGTCAGTTTATTCCCGTGAAATGACACAAGAAATGTACGAAGTTAGCCAGAAAAAACCATGTTCAAGTTCTGGTATAAATCACTGCAATCCCACAGAAGAGCAAAGGCTAAAGCCGCTCTTCTTGTAAGAGCCGCTCTGGGTCACACCAAAGCCCCTTCCAATGCCATCCATCCAGGACAGAGGCCACTAACGTGGCTTGGAGAAAACAGCAGGACCAACAGGACACCTGCAAGGCAGTCTGTCCCTGGCTGAACACACATTGGATCCTGGATATTACACCAACACGTGCTCACTCAGGACAGCTTGCAGGCAGAAAGATCAAATGATGGCGTCACATGCGCTTGAGTCACACCTACAGCTTCTCTTACAGCAAAAAGCAATACTCTGGCTTCAGACACAGTAAAACTTCCATCCTTACCTGCCAAACAAACAGAACCTCTAATGAAGTTAAGATCTTTCACAGATTCTTGTAAGAATAACACCTCTAGGCATAAATACAGTGATACCACTGTGTTGCTAGCAGGGAATAAAGAAAATAGGTCATAGGTTTTCCAGAAGTAAGCCAAAAGTCCACATAATTCTCTCTCTTTCTAGTTTCCAGATGAAAACCATGGTTCAAATGAGCCCATCAGCATTGCTATGGGACTTGGCAGCTTCACAGGAGTTACACACAAGAGTCGTTGCCTCACACAGACACCCCCAGTTTTCAATCACCTTAACTAAAGACCTTCTGGATGTTCAGCAGAACTCAGACTGACAGCCCCAGTTACTCAGAAAGGAGCTTGCTGGAGCTGGCCAGACCCACTAAAGAGGTCAGTGTGCTGTGGGCCTTCTGAGCAGGATAAACAGGGCAATTTGAGAACTGAACCCTGGTGCTAAAAGGCAACAATACTTCTGTTCATCTGTGTTGCTTTGAATTCGAAGGCTGAGGAATGCCAGGAAGGAAAAGTAAAATCTAGATAACACTTGCATTTCTGAGCAATGGGTTACAAACAAAAAGTGATGCTCTTTGAGCTGCAGTCCCCCAAAAATGAAATGCCAGCAAGGCCATGTCCTCTGCTCCCATCAGGGCAGGCAGAGCACCATGACCCAACTTTGGCTTTGCCTTTTATTGTTCTTTATCTAGCTTACTGACTTACACTCTGATTCTTCAGACCTCAAGCATCTGTGTCTTGCCTTGGTGCCATAAAAGGGTGGGAAAAAGCATGAATACTTGCTCCAGTGGCAGATCACTGCTTTCTCCAAAGAAGTCACTTCCTCTGGCCTCCCTCTCACCTTGCTCCCTCAGCAGCACCCTTCTCCAGCACACCACTCCCACTCTTTGTACGCCGGCAGTCCCTGCAGAGACACCTGAGCTGCACCTTTCTAGTGAAGAGCTGGGAGCCACACAGGATTTCACATCTGTGTTTAGGCCTAAGGACACTACAGGAGCCCCCCAGTTTCTTAACCAGTCTGTCATGAACTCATTCGTTGGAGGTCTCACCCGCTCGTTACACACAAGCTCCTGGGAATCAGATCACTGCATGCTTTAAATGCAATTACCTCGAATTCCAGGAAAAAAAGAACCTCACAGCGGGATTAGAAAAGGCAAAAGCTTATACTGCTCGAGATGGAGCTTGACAGACTCATGATGGAGGTCACAAGACATGCCTGCCCCTGCTAACAAGGGCTGATGTGATATGCTGGGAAGTCCCTCCAGTCCCACCTTGTTAGTCCAACCTCTCCAACACAACCCTGGCTGCCGACAGCAGCCTTTTGGGAGAAGCTGCTTTTCAGACAATGCAGCACAGGAACTCGGTTCCCCACAGCCAGCCACACCCCCCTCATTTACTACAGATCGCTCTTTTTTCCGTAACACCGAAGCAAACCCCAGTCCCTTCTCGCTGGAGAAGACCACAACCATCCTCAGCTGCTCCCGGGTGATTTTCCATGTCACATCCAGGAGCTCAGGCTGTGCCCTTCCCTCCCTGGCAGCGATGCCACCTGGTCATTCCACATGCTGCAGAGCCCCGACAGACCTCACAGGGCAGCACCAGAGATACCAGGAGGGACACGGCAGCCATAAAGCACCTGACTGTGCTCCACAGGGAGCATCTGCAGGGTCTGTGCCAGCAGGGAGGGCACAGCAACCCTGACCTACCACGACCAGCCCATCTTCCCACCACAGCCTCCAGACAGGACTTTTAAAGTCATTTCCCAAGGACATTACTGTCTGTAAGGGGAAAATGACCTGACACAGCTATTTGGACATGATTTAGTCTTCTGGAATAACCAACTCTGCAAATGCTCTATATATCCCCATTCCAAAAAACCACTTTTCTTTCAGAAGTCTCCACAGTGGAATTAATCCAGAATACCAATTTCCCCACCTGAAGATAAGGTTTCGGGAAATTTCATTCTTCTACTCTGCATTTATTTCTCAATCTTTACACCACTCCTCTGCTCCTGATGCCCTCCTTAAAAAAATTAAGCATATATTATATCCAACTTTCCTATAAATATTAACAAAGAGAAACAAGCCCTTTCCAGTCACAATGAGAACATTTTGCCTACAAATAAAATAGTCACAGGAAGCTGCACTCCAGACATTTAAAACAATCTGATCCAGCTAAAACCAGGAAGGGAAACCGAAGAAAGATCTCAGAGGAGTTAAATCCAGATTTTTGGAGGGACCAATACTAGGGAAGACATTCTTCTTTAACGGTGTGAATGGAATAAAGACAAATTACTGTTATTTGCTGACTCTGCATTGAAAACCACACAGGACAAATGAGAAACGGAGCTTGAAAACTAGGCAACTCGGTTTTTTCCCCTTCCTTTATTTTGCATGTGTGTATGTGTACATAATAATACCTCCACTGGAGTAGCTACAGGAAAAGAAAAAGGAGGCAATGATTTTATCAGACCTGTTCCTAGCAGGAACTTGCACTCCTCATAAAAATGGTAAGAGCCAGCAGCAAGGCCCAGAAACTGGTAGAAAGAGGCAAAAACCAGACAGAAACACGTGAGAAATACAGAAGTGACAGTGCAAAGACATGCTCAGATAATGTCATGGTGGAGAGAACCCATAGCATTTCCATCAGTATTTTCTGGAAACACCTCAATTTACATAAAAAATACAGTATTCAGGACATCTTCAGATGGGAAACACCATGAAACTCAACCTAATGGAAATGTGCACCATAATGTAAAACCTGTAGCTAAAAGGAAGACTTGGATGCAATTTTCTTTCCATGTCAGATTATTGAGGCAAAAAGGAGTCTTCAAGTCAGCAAGCACTTGACTGTCAGTAAAGGCAGGTAGAGTTTTTACATCTATTTCCTGAGGACAGCCAGAAAGTTTCTCTTCTCCCTTGCTGATGGCCCCCAAAGCTATTTCCTTGTGCTCTCCCCCATCCCCAGTAAGAGATGGTAATTCTGATTAAAGGATGAGTTGAAGCATACCTGTTGCCTGCAAGTAACACATGGGCAGCTTTTTCCATCCTTGAATAAAAGGATTTGGAAGAACCTAAACCAAGACATCTCACCCCAAGCTTGGAAGGCTCTGCAAACCTTCTCCAAAAGCTGTCCAAAACACACGCGCTGAGCCAACAGGTTTTAAACAGCTCATGGAAGAGATCTGCTGCCAGTTGATAATTTCCTTCTTATCTGGAGTGCTGTAAAGCTCCTTGCTTTCTAAACAGCACCAAGGCTGCCACTGAAAAGGGCAAAGAAGAGATTTGAAATTCACATTATTTTACCCTTGCGCACAGAATACCCCCCAGGTTTGTCCCGTCCCCATCCTCCCCCTCCGCAGGTTACCTCAGCGCAAAGCTCAGGGCAGAGGGCTGAGACCAGGTTCTACTTTGGGCATCGTCTCCCCTTTTCCTGGGGCTGGTCCAAGGCACATCCCAGTGGGTTTGCTGTGGAGTGGCCCCGGGTGCCGCTAACAGGTGGCTTCGCCCATGAGCTTGGCACGGCGCTGCCGAGCGAGCGGCACCGCGGCGGAGCGGAACGGGACGTGTGCGGGGAGCCGAGAGGCACTCGCAACACTCACTGTTTATGTCGAGGCCCCCGGCCCCCAAGGGACCCATTTTCACATAATCTATAATTATCTCTTCGCTTTAATCGCCTCGTCACTTCGGAGGCTCTCCTGGGCACAGGAAGAGGAAAAGCTCATTAACTGAACCTTTTCTCCTCTCTCCAGCCACCCATAGCTTTTAATTGCTTGGTGTTGTTATTATCTATCAGTGCAACTGGGATCATTTTCATAAGAAAGGGTGGTGGGAGGGAGGGAGGCAGGAGCGGCTCCCTGAGGTACGCTTCACAGACAAACCTTTGCTTTCTCAATTATTTATGCCAGCTGAGGTTTTACAAGCTGAATAAATCCATAACTCAAGTTTATTTTGAGCCGGCAGGCCGTCCCGAGGGAAGTGTTGCCCACTTGCCGGCACACTCGTGTGCTGTCCTCCGAGAGCCGCCGGGACAGAGCGGGACATGTGTCATCCAATTCCCCTCGCACTGCACGCGCCTCACTGCACCCGTGGCAGCGTCGGAGAGGAGGCG
>NW_008238635.1:2212578-2220828 GCF_000691975.1 Corvus brachyrhynchos
CTAAAACTATCCTGAAAAGCCCCCATCCCCAGCTTGCAGGTCCTGCAGGTGTTGTGCTTGAGAGGCACCACGGCTGAGCACACTGTGGGCTGCCTGGGCTCCACAGAGGAAGGAGAGCTCTTCCACAGGGACTGCACAGCCCAGCATCTACGCGAGTGACAGGCATCTGTGGCACAGCCTCCCACACGCACAACACAGGCATCTGTGGCACAGCCTCCCACACGCACACCAGCCCATAATTTCCAGCATGGATGCCGGCTCCCACATCTCTGCAGCCTTACACTCATTTCCAGTGCTGGTGTTCCCAAAAGTAGAGCTGGAAGGAGACAACAAAACCCCAACCGTGCTCTGGAGCACTGGGCTCGTCTCAAAAGCCATCGCTGCTCTGAAGCAGCATCCTTGCAATGGATGCTGGAAGCAGCTCTTTAAAATTCAGCAGCCTTTGTGCCTGACCACATGGAGTGACCTCTGGTATTTTCTGCCAAAACAGTTCATTTGTCTCGCACAACAACTAATCAATTCCCAGGGCCATCCATCACGGGGGCTCGCGTGAGCCGGCCCGGCAGCGGGACCAGATGGCGGCTGCGTTAGTGGGATTAATACAATTCTGATGGATTGCACAGCATCAGGCAGGTCCCGCACACCGGGGGGCCTGCGCCGCACCCACATCCCAAATGCTGCCCCGCTCATGATTGGGGTTGCTCCCAAATGTCCTGGGGAAGGGTGGCCGTTTCTACCAGAAAAGGGCTTCTCCAGCGTCCCTCTGGACGGCAGAAGTGTAAAACACAGCTCAGGAAGGCCTCTGTGCTGACTGGTGGATGTCATTCCCAAACTGGTATGCCAAGGCCCTGAGGAAGCAGCTCATGGCAGAGTGCAGGAGGGCTCCTCCAGCGGAAGTGGAAAGGGACACGGATATTTGGCAATGTTATTTCTCACTCTCCACCCGCCAAATCAATGTATTTGTTTCCTGAAAACACTTACAAACTGCCTACCCCTTGCCTTGGCTTTAAAAAATACTGAAGAATAAAGCTGAATTTCCGAGGCTATGGTATTTTTGGCATATATCTCAGATTGTGTCCTGAATGAGATTTATACTGGTAACACATGAGTCAACCTCAGATCACCGCTCATTTCCCAGGTTTGCGAAACTCTAATTATAGTGCTTTGATCATGAAAGAGCTCTACTACTACTTCTTTGTTCTGGTAATAAGACCAGAAAAGGGACATAAAGCTTTATGAAGCAGCAAAAAACCCCACCAAATCATCCCACCACTATACCCAGCTGAAATCACAGATAATTTCTAAATTCTTCCTTCCAAGGGAACCTCCGAGTCCCACCATCAGTCAGCAGCACGCAGGAGTTCTATGCAATGCCCGACGGGAGATAAGTGATTTGCAGAGAAACCCAGAGGCAGAGCACTATGCTAATACATCCTGCAACTGCTCCCCATTACTCACTGGGGGTGCTCGAGCTCTTTATTGCCAGGCTTTATTAATGACTCCTAATTGATGACCGGTGCCCAGTACCCCAAAGTAAATAACTGCTATGCCTCATTAGCTCGAGAGACCTTCTCCTGATTTGAGGGCTGATCTATGAACACACAAATTGCACTGATTTAACCGAATCTCTTTCTAAATTGATTTAATTAGATCGGTATAACCTGTTTCTATGGATGCTCTTGAATTTATTTGGAATCAGTGCAATGTACTGTGAGCCAGACTGACCATTTTCCTATCTTGTTCTCAATTAGAAACATTTGAGATAATTAGTGATAAGGGAAAAAATCGGCCCTGGCACCATCTGAGTTCCTCCTGCTGCTGATCCATGCTAGGGCAGGGTATGGTAACTTCACTTTGTCCATCATTTCCAGATCTGCACCCTAAACCCCGAGCATTTCATTCCACAAAAGGAATGTAAGCATTATTTAGGCATAATTTTAGACACTCAGTTTGAAATCAATGACACTGCTGCTTTGTTGCTAACTACTGCTGATGGCAAACTAGGGGTATACTCTATTTAAAACAAAACCTCTCCTCTTCATACAACACAGCAACAGCTTGGAGGGCTTTAATCATTTGATAAACTGTTTAAAAGGTTCTGACAAGAATAAAACAAGTGAACCTGCTCAGGTGACCCTTCAAAACCCTGCACCTGCATTCTTGTCTACCTCCTGGTGCAAGGTGAGTTTGTGACGATGCTGGGCTCCAGATAAATTAGCAGCCTTTTCCTGCCTTTGGATCAGCAGAATCCTAAAGGGCACGTGGTGGGCTGTGTTTGGCAGAGTAATACCTGCTGAGAAATTGCTTTCAGCAATCTGTCAGGATGCAGGGCTGATGAGGACTCGAGTTTTAGTTTTTAGTACACAAAATAAGGGGCTTTTCTTACTTATTCTGGGCTTCTTTAGTGATCCTGTAACAAGAAAATACTTATCCTTTCAACAGGCCTGGGAAACAAACTAAAGTGGTTTGATTTCTATTCAAATTTTTGCAAGCTTGCTGTAAAGCTTCAGACGACCCACCATGGACAACTGAGGCAATAAAAGAGCCTGTGTCCAAGTTTCTTTTCTCAGATAGCAGGTTTTGAGGCAGCACACGCGTACACACTGAACGGACAGCACAGGACTTACCCAGAACTACCAATGTGTTATCAACCTTGCCTCAAGCTAATCAGTTTTCTTTCCCCTTAAAATTTTTCAGGTTCTCCCTCTACAGAAAATGCCTTATTTTTTAATGATAACATTCTCTTTTATGAAGTATTACTCAATGCTAAGCTTACGTTTTTTTAAATAACCACTCGCAGCCTCACAAAAGTCACCCTTCTCAGGTACAACTATGGAACCAATTCTTGCTCTAGACGAACTTGGACACCAAACCCAATGTTTAGAGCCACTCCTCTTTGATTTGTCTGCTTGCAGGTTTGGTACCAGAGCAATTTTGCTGTTTAAGGCTATGCTTTTATTAGCGGAATTATCATACTGGAGATGTGCCTATACTTGCATGTTTATTCCTGTTCCAGGAAGAGAATGAACGGCAGACAAAAGAACCAGGAAATCTGAAGCTGTACAACTCTGTGTGGGTAGATGATGGTGACACTTGCTCGCCCCTGTCTTGCAAGGAAGACACTGATGCCTGTGAGTCAAATGGTGCTAAGGGACTACGTGAGTTTCCACTCTGCCAGCAGAGTCAGGACACTTCATTCAACAACCTTCAGCAGAATCACCCTATTCCAGCTGTGCAGGAGACTGCACCTGCCCACAGCCTCATTTGTAAGGACAGCTGGGCTGTGCTAAACCAACAGCACCTATGTTCCTCAAGGTATGTTTGGAAGAAAAGTATTTGCAGCTGTACTCTTGGAAATAAAAACAAACACATGAAAAGATTTAGGCTGGTCAAGCCAACCAGAGCAAACTCTGTTTTTCTGTACATTATGCTGCATTTCAAACCCAAGAAAGGGCACAGGCAGTACTTGGGATAACCAAGACTCTGACAGCACTGTAGGGATATGCTCCACCCCCAAAAGGAGAGCTTGAGCAGGATTTAAACCACAAGGTCACACCGTGAGATCACGGATGTTGGCTGAGACCTGCACTGACGGAGCAGGGACAAAAAAGGAGCTGGTGGCCAGCAGAAGTGCCATTCCTCAAACAGTGTGTTAAACCAAGGTCACACCTGACCACCTCTGCTCAAGGTCCAGGGCAAGTCAAAGATGTGCTGGCTCTCCAGGCGAGGGAAGGAAGCTATTCCTGGCCAAGTACTCCACTGCATGCTAAAGTGGATTGCAATCCCGAGGGAAGTGCCTGCACTACTGCCAAGCACACAAGTGCCACCCTGGCTGCTCACAGCTGCTGCCTCCGCTCCTACCTGAGCTCCTTGCAAAGGGTTTGGAGCCACCTGGACAAGATTTCTTTTCCTTAGTTTGTGGCAACACGTCAAAGAAACACTGTGCTAGAGTTTTAACCCTTTAGCTAAGTGCTCAGCTGGAGACTGCATGTCCAGAAATCAGTGTTTAAATTTCCTGGATCTAAAAAGATGCAAGACATTCATTAAAAAATGGGATCATACACACATAAATGGGTGACTGCAACATGACAGCAAACACTGTCAAAAATTTAGTCTTCTCTGACTGCTCATTTTAACTAAAAATACAATGCAGTATTCTGATTTAGTTATTGGAGTTAATACTATACCCATGACTAGTTGTCTGGAACAGTAAAAGAATAAACCAAACAAAACCCATCCAGGTGTCCTTATTCAGTAGCTAATGTCACTTTCTACTTGCACCTTGACAGTTTTAAGTAGCAGCCACTCTAGTTCAGTAAATGCAGAGCTAGCTTTTCTTGCTGCAGAGCCTGGAAAAAAAATTAATTTGATATAAGGCACAAACTCTCCCTGAAGGCAAACATTGTCCAACACTAAAACCTTCACTGAACAGTCCCTAATGAATGTATTGGTAAAGAAATTACTGTTTGAAAAAGGCAGTGCCTGAATAGCTTCCTATTAAAAATATCCAATATTACCTTTTTTTAGCCATATAACTGAAAAATGGGAAGCCTTGCCCTTCCCCCACATCTCGCGCTAGGGAAAGGTTACTACCTGGCAATGATACAGGCAGATATTGATTTAAATGATTATGGACCTGAAAAGTTCTTTCCTGTCATTTATTATCCTGTTGTAGTTGCCACCACACTTGTGCAATATTAAAAAAAAAAGCTTAACAAAATGACATTAGAAAAACACTTTTTTTAACCGAATTCCAGCACAGATAATCACCTGATTGTTTCTTCTTGATATAATGAGCTGATGACTGGGCCTCCAAATACAGTTTTGCTTTCCTTTCCCCTCTTCTCTGTTGTCTGAAAGAAAAAGAAAAATTGGTCCAGCATCCTGACTCCCACTGTGTTCCCAACTCTCATTCCCAGCCCTGGCCCCTCAGGACCCAAAAGCTGAGCCTCTGTGAGGCAGCATAATATTCTGTTACTAGATTGCAAAGCTTGCCTTTATAAATCTATTTAATATAGATTTAAAATTAAATTTTATAATGGGCAGCATTTCCAAATGATTTACTCCCAGGAACTCTAGGATTCTGAGTGATTCCCACCATAATAGAAATGAACAATTAGAATAATGATTGATCGATGCGGAGCCCCAGGCCTACCTTTTCAAAAAGCCATCCTGCAGCTTGGGATCTTCAATTGCCTGATTTTACACTGATGCCAGACCTTCAGCAGGGGTAAGTGCCTGCTGTCTGAAAGCCTGGCCCAATTAGGGGGTGCAGGGAACCAGAAACCCCAACTCTTCCACGGCATTAAGTATTCTGGTTTTCAGGTAAGCAGTCAAAATTAGTTTGCAATTTGCAGCAGCAATTCCTTGCAAAACCTGCCCATTAATTGCAGCTTGCCATTGCCAGTGGACAGGTCTGGGGCTTTCTGTGATGGCAGAGTGTCACACCCAGGGCGAAAAACATCAGGAGCAAAGTCCCAGCCTCTCTGTAGCTGCCATACATAGAATCACAGAATCCTGGAATTATTCGGGCTGAAAGGAACCTTAAAAATCATCTAGTTCCACTCCCCTGCCATGAGCAGGGACACTTTCTACTAGACAGGGTGCTCCAAGCCCTGTCCAACCCGGCCTGGAACACTCCCAGGGATGGGGCAGCCGGAGCTGCTCCAGGCAACCTGTGCTGGGCCCTGCCCACCCTCACAGGGGAGAATGTTCTTCTGATATCTAATCTACACCTGCT
Organism: Corvus brachyrhynchos; assembly: GCF_000691975.1. Taxonomy (NCBI): domain Eukaryota; kingdom Metazoa; phylum Chordata; class Aves; order Passeriformes; family Corvidae; genus Corvus; species Corvus brachyrhynchos. The sequence goes on from NW_008238635.1 coordinate 2,218,319, forward strand.
CTTTCAATCTGAAGCCCTTCTCCTTTGTCCTGTCACTCCAGCTCTTGTAAACAGTCTTGTCCCATCTTCCTTGTAGATTCCCTTCAGGTACTGGAAGGCCACAATCAGATCAGCCCGAAGCCTTCTCTTGTCCAGGCTGAACAATCCCAGTTGTCTCAGCCTTCCCGCTCAGGAAAGATGTTCCAACCCTCTGATCAACTTCGTTACACCAACAAGCATTGCTGTCCCATCAGGATTCTACCTAGCAAGATGTTGATTTTTTTCTTTTTTTAAATAAAACATACTTACATTCGTCTTTCTTCCTGCTCCTTAGGTTGCTTTTGTTTTAAATCCAAGTACTGGTTCCCTCTAATGCATTTACTCTTACATTCTGCCCAGTTTGAGCCAACCAGTTCCACCTTTCAGCTCTTCTGTACCAGCCCAAAGCCATAACATTAGGTTTGCAGATATCACAGACATACTTCTGTGTAAGAGCACATGGAAAGGAAATTGGCTTTGAAGACTATTCTGTGGCAAGTCGGCTCTCTCTAATTTAGAGTAGAAGGTGACATGAAGTTCTCCTTTCTTGAAGGCAAAGGACTTAAGAGTCTTTACAGTGCAGTGCCCCTCTTAAAAAATTATTTAGCAGGGAACCTTACTGTCCATCAATTATTTTGTTTGCACTAATGAAATAAAATAAAATTAATTTGAGATCACCTGGAAGTGCACAGAAGAGTTATTCCTATACAGTGAAGCTATACTCACTACAAGTCTACCCTGTTTGATACTGAGGGATGATGGGCATTCAATCAGTGTCAGAAACGGCAAAAAAATCTTAATCTATATTTTGTTATCTCTTCCCACTCTAGTTTTTGGTTGTTGCTTTTTTTCCGAGTCTGAAAAAACATTTGAAAAAATACTTTTAATCTTTCTAGAGGCAGAAATTGTTAAAAAAGAAGGTTTCTAGGATTAAGTTCACCTTCTTTGCGCAACAAATGCATTTCTACCAAAGATTAATCATGTTGATTGAATACACATAAGGTCATCAGGAAACTTGGTGATAAAGGCTTTCCCAAAAACACTCAGGCAAAAACTTCTCTGGCTTTTAATCCATATACGAGTTACTTTGTCCAAGCAGCTTTTATCTCATCTCTTTCACGCAGAAATAGGTAATTCAATATTCAATTTATGAATGTTGAAGCAAGCTTATTCCATCACAGTCCTTGATATGTAGAAGTTTATGAAGAAGGTCCAGGAAAAGATTCAGCTGTTTTCTCAGTATTTAACGTGTGCCCCTACTCTGCAAAGCCATGAAAACAGAGACGTGGCTCCACCATTCGCGGCTTCCCACGGAGAACCTGTCCAGGCTGCAAGGAATGCTCCTTCCCAAAAAGGTTAACTCTGCTGCAGCACAGATACAAACTGGTTTCTTTCCAGCTGCTCTTGACAGCCTGCCTGTCCATGAGCTCATCTGCCCACTTCCAAAATCCATGCTGCCCAGCCTGCCAGAACTTCCACGCAATATCCGAGCACAATGTACTGAACTCAGTGACACAAAAAGTGTGGCAGAAGCAGCAGTGCCTTCCAAACCACGTCACAGCTACTGTCAGCACTGACAGCAACCAGTGTTTTTACTTGTTGTTCATCCTGGCTGAAGGGATCAGTAACACACAGGTGCCCCTTTCCTTCTTAAATCTCTTGACATTTTTACAGCAGAAGAGGGCTTTTAGGGCTACCTATATGCAGATAATGACTCATGAGTTTAAAGTCACATTACCCTGCAAACCACAATGAAATTAAAAACTGACACTGCAAATTTCCTGTCTCCTCTGTTAGAAAGGCACTAATAATTAACTATGTGGCTCTCAGTTAAGCCAGCTCCATCTCTTTCACTGCTGGCAGCGCTGTCCAGAAGCACTGCAGATGCACATGTAGCTAATGATAGTTAAGGAATAGCATGATCCAGGGCTTCCATAATTTGGAACCTGAATCCAAGGGAGATGACAGCAGTAGCATCCGCAGTTGGACCATGCAAGAGAGGTGCTGTAGGAAAGGCAAAATTGCTGTGGGCTCCATAAGCACAAGACATTTCTCTTAAAATACCAGTATAAAACTGTGGGAATAAAGAGGAATTTGTGACAGTACGTGAAGAAGACACCTTGGAGGATTGCACTTGCGTGCCAAAGCACAGGCAGTGGCATGTAAGAAATAGGGGAAAAGACAAGAGAGAAGTGTAAGACATGCCTTAAACAGCAAAATTTCCCATGTTTTCCCTTTGCCCACTGATTCTTGGTGGCTGGTGTACAATTAAGGCTGATGTCGAAGTCACTGTTCCCGTGACAGTTAACTTTGGTGGGCGGATCTGGCTGACCAAAGCCAGCATCAATCACGGGCAAGTCTGGGCTTCAGTATGCAGCAAACGTACTCCTGAAGAGACATCTTCAACTCCCCTGACTCCAGAAGGGCTCAGGGACTGGCGCAGGGAACTCCACTAAGCCCAGAACCATCCCTCTCAAATGTCACCAGGAATG
>NW_008238635.1:2220899-2242840 GCF_000691975.1 Corvus brachyrhynchos
ATCCTCGTCCCTGCCTCGGTGTGCTGGATTTGTCAATAAAAGCCCAGCTCGATCCAAGGGACAATCGCATCCCGGCTGGCTGTCACTGGCAATGCTGCTCCAGGCAGCCTCAAAGCCTGACAACCACTTTTGGAACAAAATGGAAATACAGGGACTAATATTTGCTAACATCATTAATTCTTTTTTCCTTCCCCACTCCCCCTTCTTCCTTTATCCACCATGTCAAGATGTATACTTTTAAATTGTTGTCAGCCATAAAACAGACGTCGTGTCACAGTTCAGAGGTTAACATATAATGACAGACACATTAAAAACCCTGTCCAATGCCTCACTGAAAATTTCAGCTCCATCTTCTCTTCAACAAGACAGTGGCTCAAACTCACTTATAAGCTTTAACAACATTAAAGCCTAATCATGATTGAAAAATAAAGGAGAAAGAGAAGATAGTTTTATCATACTAAGCATTATGGAAATGCAAAACAATTAGAGACAAACATTTTCTTTGTGAGGGTTTTGTCATAAAACTCTCCCATAATCACAACATGATCCATTTCTCCTTTGGCATTTTTGGGGAGCAGGATGAAAATTATCATCTAAGAGGAGGAGCAGTAGCTTCCTAAAGGGGGTTGGTTTGGTGAATCACTCTCTTGCTATATCCCTGAAGACAGGACAGGGATGGTTTATTTTTCATTTCCACACCCAAGCTTTGTTCTGATCTACACAAAACAGGCTACAACAGATTTAACAAGATGGCAAATTCATGGGTCCTTCCAATGACCCACTTCAAGCTCAAGAGCCAGAAGTAGCTATAGAGATGCAAATGACCTCACTCTCAGTAATTAGCTGGGATGGAATGGGACACAGCTATTTACATGCAGGGCAAGGGACACCCAAGTCTGATGGAAGGAAGAGAAGTCCTACAGAAATACTACAAAACAGGAGGAACAGCACAAGTTTCAGAAAAACTTTTAAAAAAATGGAATACCATAACTTCGAGTTAACAGAAGAATGTGATCCCAGGCATGGGTTGAATGTAGGGCATCCCAGTTTTATCCAGAGCAATATGGGAACTCTGCCTGGCTGGTTTTGCATGCCTAGACACCCAGCAAATGCAACAACAGCTGGTGGCAAGGCACGTGGCTGCGTTGCACTGCACATCTATCATCCCCCAATTCCCTCACATCTCACTCTGGCTTTTCTCCACGCCCAAAACCTTAAATAACTTCTCATAAATGCATATTAAGAGAAAGCCATCAGCAAAAAAAGGGCCATCTCATCAAAATACTTATCTTCAAAGTTACCCGGGCTAATGCCTTAAAATGGTCAAGACTGAGGTTTTTCATCATCATGCACCTTGGAAACAGAAAAGTGAGACAACTTAAATGAGAGCAATGCATCAGGATCTCACACCTGAGCCACCACACCACATGGAAGAAGTTTGCACTGCTGATTGTATTATTTTCCTCTTCCTCCGAGCCTGATGCAGCTCAAGTCAGAGTAGCAGCTGTATCCAGCTTCGTGGGATAGACAAGGAACATTCCTAACAAAATGACTCCAGTCAAAGCTTCTCAAGCGTTTCCGCAGCAGCAAACACACAGTGCAGGTTCCAGTCTGCATTTGTGCCGCACCATTCACCTTCCTCCAGCTCACCTGTTCCTCCAGTGCAGGTGTCAGCCTGGCACATTCCCCGGCTTTCCTGCACGGCCAGGCACAGAACCCAGCCCCGGGCACAGGGACAGCAAGGGGCACACACAGCAGCACACCAGTGGAACACCCTCCTTGGCAGGAACATGGCAGCCTTCAGCAGCCACCCAAATCTGTCATGGCCTTTCAAGGTGCTGCAGGGCTTTGAAGTGAAACCAAGGGTCCTGAGCCACCAGGCCTGGAGGAGCTGCAGTTGCTGGATGCTCACAGAAATCTGCTTGGCTGGGGTAGGAGAAACCCTGGCCCATGTCCCAGCTCCCCGAACCACACCTGGGAGGTGTAGCAACTCCAGTCTGTTGTTATGGCAGGACAGGTGACGTGCTGGAACCCTGGCAGGCTCACAGGAAGGTACCAGCAAATCCCTGACATGTGCTGATTGAATTGTAATTAAGCTGGTATAGTCTCAGGTGAGAAATTTTACAGAAGACACTTCAGGCACAAGAGCAGACCTGCTCTGCTGGCCACCATGTTCCCCTAATGCTCTGGATTAACATTTCTCTATTTGAGGAGTGAGGATTATTAGGGAGACAACAAGAAAATGTAAACTCTCCTAAAGTTTCCGACACTCACCCCCCTCCTCTCCCTGTGTGCCACGGCCTGGCCATCCCCCTGGGAGGGGAACTTGGGCAGACACTAATTGTATTTGACAGCAGCAATTACACACAAGGCTGGAGATTAGAAGCTCGTTAATTGTGTGTGCCATAATTGCTGCCGTCTTTTCCTTTGCTAGTTAAGGCCCGTGCCAGGAGAGCCAAGGGGAGGAGGGTGCTCTCCGCCCCAAACGCAGGTGGTCCGAAGATGAGAGCCCTCGGACAGGGAGGAGATGTCCCCTGTCCCCCCATGCCGCGGGGGCTCTGACCCCGCAACAATGCGGAAGGGTCCTCCGGCAGTGCGGCTAATGAAGCGTGAAATGAGGACAAACAATGCTCTCTTCCAAAGGTATTTTCCACCTGTATCCTTCTGACTTTACAGCTCGGCTGAACTTCACACTACCTGCAGCGGGAGGGAAGGCAAATATTAACCCTTTGGAGGTGATGCTACTACAGGAAATACATCTTTACCCACTTATAAAATTAGGCATTGTTTTACACTGTTTAAATTCATCAAATCCTTCCTTCCCGACTAAGATACGAGCTCGGCATTTCTCAGCACTCTTTACTGACCGCTGTAAGGCAGTAACACCCAAAGAAGATACAAATCCCTCCTGGCTGAGGGCAGCCTCCCCTTACACTGCTGCAAAGCCACCTTTCACAGAAGGCTGCCGTACCCTCCACACCAGCCCTATTAACGACTGCCATAAACAGACTATTTTAATATTCCTCTCCCAACGATCCTTCTTGGCTCCCAGCAGCAGCTCGGCCGGAGCACGCACATGACTCAGCACCTGGAGCCTTTGCAAGAGCCCACTGAAGCTCTGTACAATCCGAGCAAACTGCCCATGAGAAATGGCAGCACACTGCAGGATAACCCGGGGTTGAGGTGGGTGTTTTGTTTTGCACATTGAAGGGTCAGTTTAGGTAATATTCCAATAATGGCTATGTTAAAAAAAAAAAAAAAAAAAAAACTGGTTTTTTTACCGAAAACAACAAAGACAACCTGTAAAAGTCTATGGTGTTTTGTTTTGCACATTGAAGGGTCAGTTTAGTTAATATTCCAATAATGGCTATGTTAAAAAAAAAAAAAAAAAAAAATCTGGTTCTTTTAAGTCTCATCACAGAATTTCCTTTTTAAAAACACAGTCTAAGACAGGGAAAACATTTTCCAGATTACAGTCAAAAAATAAAAACAAACATACTATAAGTAATGACATAGTTAAACAGTGCTGTGATCTAAAGCAAAGCCTTGCAGATGACTCATTTAACTATAATGACTTAATTAATAACTGCACCATAATCACAGTTGGAAATTAGTAGTAAAGACAGTCAGGGGAAGGGAAATAAATGTAAAATGCAAAACATAATTTTGAGCAAGTTTTATGCTTACTAGGAGCTGTGATTCCACAACTCACTGTACACATTCTAGCATATGCATGGAAGGAAATACTGTGCTCAATAAAAAACCCTAATGCAGTGGCTTCCCACAGTTTTTGGTTTGTGGAGCACCTTTTTAAAAGGAAAAGCAGGCATGGAGGTGGCAAACGTAAGACCACTGGAAGGCTCCTTTCCTCACACTCTTTTCATGGACTCTGCCAAAACTTGCAGAATCCCAGTGTCTGCAGACCAAAGGGTGAAGTGGGTGGCATTGTTTGGACCCTTCCAGTGTGATGGAAACCAGGCTTCCTGGTTAGTCCTGGAGCAATCAATCCCTTCAGTCACATCTCCTGTATGAAACTCCATCAGTGCCCAAACAGAGGGAACCAAGCTACGGACACAAACACAGCCTGTACTGTTGTGGCGGTTTTGTCAACTGAATACAAGATATTTATTTAGATTTACACAGACATTCGTAGGAGGAAGAAATATATTCTGAGCCAGGCTGGAAATACCGAACAACTCCGTGGCTTGGGATGAAACAGGTGCTCTGAAGCCTGAAAGCTGAAGGCAACCCTCACTTTTGGTAAATAAAGGATGTCAGCAGCCATCCTCTGCTTTCTGGAGTGACACTGGGCCAGACTGTGCTGCAGTGGCCAATGTCCCCACTGGCAAAAGGAACAGCTCCGAGGCTGCTTGAGCAGTGCCATGGACATTTGTTTCCCCCAGCAGATCTCGGCTGTGAAGGCAGAGGGTGGATTTATGAGGTCTGCGGGCACAGAAATGGCAGAATGAAGAGATCTTTGCTGGTCCCCATCCCCACAGACTCGGGCATGGGAAGGATCAGAGCATCCAAGCAGGAACAAGAAGGTTTCCAATAACCCTTGGCAGGCTCAGCCAGAGGGATGCAGGATCTGGATGCGGCTGCCTGGAGCAGCCTTTAGTGCTGAGCACTGACGCTGTGCCTGAGCCTTTCCCTGCCTTTGTGCTGGTTAGTTCAGCTCAAAGTACCTACAGGATGCTCCGGAGACATTTGAGGAGTGCCACCTTTCCTTACAATAGGAGTGATTTGGTACAACAGTGTCCAAGGATCCAAGTAGGAAACAATCCCTGCTCTTTTAAAGGAAAGATTTTTCCAATCTAAGAGACAAACAGCATTGACACGACTTTAACCAATGTGTTAGTTAACATCCAAACAAAATCTTAATCTCCAGTAATTATACTCAATACTTCCTTGACACTTCCTGTAAAGAGCAAGCTAAACATAACCACTTAACCTTTTTCTAACTTAAAAAGCAGTATTTTCACTAAAGAACCAGCTTAATTATGCTATAGCTTATGTTATACACAAAACACTTACAGCTATTTTCTGCTAACCAAAAGCATACTCTATTTTTAATTAACACACTCTCTCTTTTACGCCAGCCTTTGCACTGCCATGTGAAGCAGCAGGGTACACAGCCCCTTCCTGCATCTGAATACTTTAAGTAAATGTCTACAGCTACACACCTAAACATTAATGTATTACATATTATTCCACAGTAAGATAAACCTGCAATTTCCACCCAAGTTCCTGATTTTTTAAGAGCCTCTGACACAGCAAGTTGAGAGTCCTGCAACAGCTTCAATTACCTGGAAAAATCTGTTTGGTTTTTTTTTTTTAATTAGAGGTTGAGCCCTTCCCCACTTAAAGCAGTCAAGCTGCCAGCCCAGCCTGGTGGGTTGCTGGCCAAAACAGGGGCAAGAGGGCCAAAACAAGGGAGAGGCTGACATAGCTCCCGAGTGAGCAGCAGAGCAAGGCAAAGCCCCCCTCCTGGAATGTCCACCAAGTGCCACAAGCAGAGGAGTCAGTCCCTGCTCCTCCCACCCTCACCCACCACCTCACTCGACTGTCCTGGGAGACCTGACTTGGGTGCACTCAAGGCTTTTCCATGTTTCTGGGCACTCTGGGAAAATATTGGGATCCATGGATGTCAGGAAGGCTTTTGGTGGTGTCGTGGGCAGGAGGAATCATCATAGGATGGTGTGGGTTGGAAAGGATCTTAAAGGTTACCTAGTTCCAACCTCAGCTAAAACCGAGCAGAGAAAGCAGCTCTTGCCCTCCTGGTCCTCCCCACCTCACCTTGCAATTTCCTATTTATTTTTCCTCTCCTTCCAAACCTCCTGTTACACCAGAGGCCCTACTCTCTGCCTCAGGCTCCTGAGGACTCACCTGCCCTGTCCCTACAGCCCATGGCAGCATCCTGCTTGGCTCAACACCTCTCTCCTCTGCCAGCCCATCCTGCAGCTTTCTCAGCCCCCAGTTTGGTCATGTCAGCGCTACCAATTTGTACCAATTTTGGACCAATTTGTTTTAGCCAGAGGAGTTTCAGGACAGGAATGAACCTCACAGGAAAGTTTTGATTGCTGGTGGAGTCACTTCTCATGTAACAACACTGCTCTTTCCTGCTTCCAGCCTCACAAAGCTACTTCACAAAAACAAGCTTTTCAACGCTTTTGTCATTCACATTTTTGTTGCTGAGGAGCAGCAGCATTGCTGCTAAAATCTGCAACAAATGGAAACTGCACTTGGCATTTAAACCCCTTCCTTGCCTTGCCAGAAACTGCCACCTCAAGGCAGAAATGACAGAGAGCACCTCTGGTTGCATCTCAGTCATTTCAGCCTGTGGTCTGAAGTTTTAACAAATTCAGTTAAGTTATCTCAGTTTAAGCCAAGATCTCAGGCCCTCCCTGGAAATATCAGCATTTAACCATTTTCTGTCAACTCAGCCACAGAAGCAACAACCTTTTGCAGAGGATCTGCAGCAACTTACACCTGATCTGGTGATCAGGTCCTTCCCTGATCCTGAGATCCTTTCTCAGCTAGGAGAGCAATCGCCCAAGTGAAGTTTTAAGATCCCAGAGCTCAGCTGCATCCCGTGCTTCCAATCCCACAGTCGTGGGATCACAGAAGAACCAGGTGCTGTGGGACTGCAGCCAGACAGCAGAACCTGTTACTTCTAGACAAGGATTACAGGGAAAAGAAAAAAGCAACAAATTCCCTGCTGCACAGAAAGTTACACAGTAAAGTGCTTTGTCTCACTCTGTTACATCTTGTCATCACTGTATGCCAGTAGTTTGAGATTATATTTATATATATATATATAAATTTACTTGCTCTTTTTCCAATTGCCTCTGGTGTATCTGGCTAGCATGCAGCGTCTCCATCCACCTGCAGGCCAGGAATCATGATGCTGGGATGCCACACACATCACTTTGCTGCAGCAGCACGCTCAGCAAGGCAGAGCAATGCCTCTAATTATTCCTTTTTTCTGAATACATTCCAAACAGTATCTATTTCTGTAATCAGCGTAAGATGATGAAAATTAATTCAGTGGTGTATTCAAAAGGAAAAATATTTAAATATTAAATATTTAACCCAAATCACTGCATTGGTAACCAAAAAATGGTGATGCCCCCAATTCCTTGGTTGGAATTCTCAAAACCCACTACTGTTACATTCAAGTAGCTGCACACTAACAGCACACTTACAGCAGCGCATTGAAACTGCTGGATCTGAGCTGGAAAAACAAGGACTAGCATCTCTACAAGCCAAAGTCAGCCCATTGGAGGGCTAGTGAGATTGCCTATTTAACATACAGTATGTTTTCAGCAAGAACAGGCAGCTTAAAAGGAGGGAGAGAGAAGGCATAACCCTCGTCATAATAATTCTCTACTTTGATAAAGCTTAGGGGCATAGAAATGTGGGCAACCTCTGCACAGGATTCCAATGCAGCCTTCAATCCATGACTGCATTGCTGGTTTGCTTCCTAGACTTCAGTCTCTCTGAAATACAGACTTGCAGCTTGGCACTGTTGTATTTCAATCAATCGCTTGGTCGAGGATCAGAATGTCATAAATAAAAGAAGCTGAGACCATAAATTTCTGCAGAGATGTAAAATCAAAGAGAACAATCCAACAGACTCCCAGGGGGTGGGAGGCTGACACATATTCCAGCTGTTTATATTTCTACTGTGAGTTGCTTGTTCATTTTAACTTCTTCACTTCTGCACAGCTTGCCAGAGCCACAATTCCAAACAACTGAAAATCTCACTGGGGGTCTGGCATTTTGTTTTGTGCTCTACAATAAAAGACTGCAGGAAAGAAAAAGCCCTGTGATTTATCAAACTTGTCCACAGACAAAATGCCAGCCCCACCAGCACAGCACCCCAGTGGCTGGCAGGTGAGTTACTTGCTAGAACATGTTACTTGCTAGATTACACGTGCAAAGGCAGGGACAGAAAGGCAGCAAATCACCTGTGGACAGCTTTGTTTGTGAGTAGGATCTATATCAAGGACTTAAAGCATCAGCACATACTCCTCACGAGAAGATACAGCAAAGCAACACTGCCCACCTTTACTGCAGAAGAATGGGGAAATTTAGTTCATGTTTGTAGTGCGGCATTTTAGTTTCTGACACAACAGGAGCTCCAAAACATCCCCTTGCTAATAAGAAAAATTGGTTCTGAAAGCATGCTCCAGAAGCAAAGCACTTAAGGTCTAACTTGTGCAGACAATAAAGTGCCATTTTTCCACCTTGGATAAAACAAGGTGGGCCGCTCCACCTGTAGTCTCACAAGTAGGAGTGAAGAGTCCACCAACTGCAAGGTTTTGAGAGCCATGCACAGTAAAGAACTGCCTCCCACGGGAAGGCTGCATCCCCCACTAACTCCACTTGCATGCCAGAGATTGTCCATCATACGGCTGGCAAAAGGCAGCAGGGCAGGGCAGAAGAATTCCTCTGTGTGCTAAGATCTAACCCATCTCAGGATGTAAAACCCCTCAAAACTATTACATACCCCAGTGTGGTTCACAAAAAACCAACTCAGCAGTTTGTCTAAAACAGGAGGACATTGTAGTCTTACACGCCCCAAAGCCAGAAGCCTGGAGTGTAGCAATTTTCTGGTTTTAATCTTAATTTCTAGTGCTTCATTTTCTGCTAGAAGAATAATAATTAAAAAAAAACAAAATACAGGCTTGATAGTTTGGCTTTGTTCCATTTTGTTTTCAAAGGGGAAGAGTTTGATTAGAGTTTACACATTGTTTCAGTGATAGGCTTCTTCCAACATGGTCACCACTGAAGTAAGAGCTTCCAAAAACGTAGAGCAAACAGTGATGTTTGCTTCCTACATTTTGTAAGAATTATTATTATTATTATTGTAAAAAAGAAACCAAGCAAAAAGTCAGATATGAAGTTCCCTAAGGATGAAGTGCCACAGCAGGATCTACACAAAGAAATGTGCAGAGCAAAGCCCCTGCAGCACTGTTGCACAGCTCCTCTTTGCAGTGTGCTGCATTAGCACAGCCCAGGACAGCAAGCTTTAGGGAGCACAGCCATAATTTGATTAGTGCCCATTTTACACGATGCAATTAAATTGCTTTTATACTACAAAAGAAATAAAGTCGCTATTTTCAAAGTTTTTGACCTCTCAGCACAGCAAGCCATAAATTGAGATATTTCCCCAAACGAAGCAGGTATGCGAGCTCACTGCTGCTGGTAATGGGCAGAGAGAGACCCAAACAGGTCTCTTCCCATCCCCCTTGTAATCCTGCCCACACCACTCTGCTGCTCTTTCCCAACCACAAACAGTGGCTGCTGGGCCAGATTATCGAGGGAGACATCTGTTTGACTGATAGACAAAACAGGAAAACACCATGGGTGCACTCATTTTATTTACAGACAACAGTTTTTCTAATGCATTTCTTAATTTCCAGAAGAAGTTCCACTGGCCTGCAGAACTAACCAAGAAATCCACAGATTTCAGCCTGAAACTGCATCTACCAGCCACTAATCTAATTCTTAGAAGTTGACCAGACATAAAACCTGTAAGTTGCAAAAGATCAAAGCTTCTTGTTCCAGATATCAAGAGGACAGACTTGAGCAATGAGTCCAAATTTAAGAAAAAATCCAAGTTTTGATTTCCAAATTTTTTTTTTAATGCCATTGGAAACAGTTTGTATTTGAGTCATTACAGAAATGTTGAAGTTCCCTTGGAGGTCCTACGTTACAGAGGTTCTAAGTTGCCTGAGAGATCTTACTTAAATACAAGAGGCTCATCAATTTAAATCAATTCTTAAAACAATTCAGTTAACACCTACTGCAACCTGCCAAAAGCACACACACAAACTCAGCACCGCTGCAAATCTGGGAATTGTTTCTTCCTGCTTTTCACTGTATCCCTGAATTGAAAATTCTCTTTTCCACATTTTAGTTTCAACTTGCTGATTGCATATGAATGTGACAGAGAAAGGTTATTTCACCAGAAGGCACAAGGGATGGAGCCCAGCCCTGGGCACAGGGTACCTGGCCACCCACCTTATCAAATATTGCCCCCTGCAGTACTTCCTGCAAAAACACCCAATGGACAAATCCATTTGTTTTATTCCCGCAGGTTTTCCAGCCTACTGGACTGCTCCAAGCCTGCAGCAATTGTGCATTTGCTATTTTATTCACTCTGACGTTTTTCTCTGTTTCATGAGACTTTCTGTTCCCCAAGGGTCCTCTGCTGGCATGACCTGGTGCTCCCACACCAACCCAACAAAGGAGGGATTTTAGTCCCATTCACACTTGGGCCAGAACACAGAGAAATAAATCCTCCCCTACTCAAACAAGGCACAGAATAGTATTTAAAAAAAACACAGGCAGCTTTCTCCCTTGTAAACATCAGAACTGGGACTTCACACCTTTAAGAGCCTAAGAAGATGTTTGGTGAATGCCTATTTTCTTTGAGGTAGAGCTCTCTTTCCCACTTTGCGTTAGAGAGAAGCCTCTGCTCTTTAGATTCCTGATCTCCAACTTTCCTCACTGCACAGCAGGAACCTTACTAACTGCATTAGTGGTGAAGTTGAGTCAAACAAGTTAAAACGCCAACTTTTTAAACTTTGATATATAAATAGAAAATAATTAAGTCCTCCTGTGTGTTTCAGCACTCAAAGCAAATAGGAAGAGGCCTCTAAGTGTTTGGGAAAGGATGCCACTGAAGTTAGTAGTGACAAGCTGTTCAGACTGGAACTGGTAAATGCGCAATATAAGAAATAGGAAAAGGAAATATTTAGAACCGAGTGATGCCAAAATTGCAATCAGCAAATGGAAGGCTAAATGTGCTGAGCAAATTTGGATGCTTTTTTTATTATTTATTTTTATTGTTTGAGCTGTGCCATATAACCATCTCGTTACAAGAAGAGATCAATAACAGCTCCCGGCCACCCCGCTGCGGCGTCGTGTCACACCTCCACCCACAGCCCCTGCGACACGATTTTGCTGGAAGGGACATGTTTGACGCTGCTGAGAAGAGAAGTGCTGGCCTGCTTCTGCCTCTTTGGGTTTGAAAAATCTGGGTGCCTGAAGCCAGTGGGGATTTGTGCCATCCAATTCACAGGAGAGATGAGAATTTCGGTGTGTGGGGAAATGGAATGGAAACACAGCCACTATGACTCTCAAAACCTGCAAGCACTGAAGTGCCCAATTACGCAGCTATGTACCTGAGAACAAAGTTACTGCATGAAGATGCCAGACACCCAGCTCGTGAAGGTGATACTCCCCAGCCCCCTGGGCCCACCACTGAAGCTGCAGGACAGCACCACGGCAGGTGGCTGGCAGGGAGGGCGGGTGAGTGTCAGCACCACGCTCACACCAGCCAAAGCCACCAAAAGCATCTGTCATTTGCTGCCAGTAAAGCAGGAAGAGGACAGGTGAACATGGGAGAAGAGAAGCAGCCGGGACATATCTTCCTTTGTAAAGGACCTGAAGCAGTGGGAGGTGTTGACGGCATGAAATGTTTCTGTTTAAGGCTGGAGAATGCAAAAGAATGGCTTCATAAATTATTCTCTGTTCTGGAGGAAGAGTGAATAGACTTGAAGGACAGGTGATGTCTCTGAAATATGCAAATAGAGCTGAGCTGGTCCAAGCAATTACCTTTCCACTGCCTGGAACGTCAGACTGAAAGCAATGACTCACAAGAAACAAAAGATGTGCTAAAAAGTAGAAGATGACAAAGGAAGACTGCATCAAGAGGAGAATGGAGAGAGCATGGAAAAGAATATTCCTGACCTCCTACTAACAGCTGTTCTTGGGAAAAGGAACAAAACAACCCACAACACACAGTAAGATCAGGCCAACACAGAGGGGCTGAATTGCAAAACATCCTGAAAGGCAACTGTGATTATTGGTTCTAGACAAACACAGCCATGAGATTCTCGTGGCTTCATGGATGTAAAGACAACGGACCTCACCTCAAATATCCTCCAGGTTACCTGTTATTTTTAAAGATTTTCCAGCAAATAAAATGGCTGAAAATAAGTGCAGTGTGATCATTTCTTTCCAGATTTTAGACAAAGCTCTGAGAGAGAAGATTAGGCAGGACTGTGAGACAACCTGCGGGCAGCAAGGGTGAAAAAGAAATTAAACTACACTGGAAACAGCCAAGCAGATACTGTCAAAAACGTCACACAAACTTCAGAGGGCACAGAACAGCTGCTGCCTCTCCACATTCAGCTGTCTCCTAATGAAGTGTGGGTAGTCCAAACTCAGTGCAGAACAGGAAGCAGCAGGTGAGATTTTGGCTGCTATTAGAGTCCTCATTGCTTCTGGACACAAAGTCAGGGCAGTCCTACTGCATCAGAACTCTTTTACGTTGGTCTTTTTTTTCTCCATCCAGAACAAAGATACTAAATTAAAGCAAGTACAGTCTAATGCTGAAAATGTACTAATAAAGAAACTGCAATACGAAAGAATGAACCAATGGAGAAACAAGAAAAAGGAATGAAGAAGTGTATCTATTTGGACTGCACAAGAAATACTGCATTTAGTTCCATTCTATTTACTAACAAAAGTACTGATAGCCTGAAGACTGCAGAACAGCAGCAAATCTGCTAAGGGAAAAATGAACCTATGAAAAAAATAAGCAGTTTTTAAACTTAAAATTTTGCATATTTAATACTAAAGGATCAGGACAATAAAGCCCTTTTGGAAATATATGAAACAGGAGACTGAGGAGGATGTTAAATAACACAAAAGAACAACTTTAATGGATGAGATGAACTGTTGAAGAAAAAGAAATTTGGGAACACTGAGAAAACTTTAAAATAGCAAAATTCATGAGGACGCACTATAAGAAATTGTACACCTTTGTACTGTAATTACTGTTTATGATTCATAATGACGTGAAAGCCAAACTTTTTGAATTTGTAACATGCACTTTATACTGCTTTTAACCAGACACTTGGAGTACTTCATTCACGATCTACGGAACATAAGAAAAATCTGAAGGAGCCCAGCAGATGAGCATGTAAAGGAGACACAATGACAGTGATGAAGCACCTTGTAATGTAGCCACAGCTCTTTTCTAGAAATCCAATTTGAAACCTGAAGACTAAAGTAGCTATTTTATCTCCATCCCCTGACACATGCATCTCCATCATTTTAAAGAACAGAGCTCCCTCTCGTGGCTCCAGAACGTTGATTTGGTGGGGGGAAGGAAAAACTGGAGAGCAGCATGAGATACAAAACAGAGAGGACGCCTGACAGCATTTTGGTCCTATAAAAGTGGAATTACAAGGATGCCATAATAAGAAGGACAGGTGAATTCTTGTGAAGAAAGCAATGCCACCTCTACTTCAATGCTAACTTTTAAATCACATTTTCTGCTAAGGTGACCTCCTCGATTTAGGGGAAGAGGGGAGGAACAGTGCTGCCAACCTTTCTTTGTTTGCTATTTGGGTTCTTTGAAATATTTTGTAAAAACGGACAGATTACTCCTCTTTCCTGAGTGTCAGCTGTGTAACCTGAAGCTCACTACTGTGACAGTAAGTATTTCTCTGAGGCAAGAAATGGAAGGGAATACCCAAAAAGCTAAGCCTGTCACCATGCTGAGAAGTTTCTTCAGGAAAGCACTGGGTATTTTTTTTGAATATTTTTTTCCATTTTTAAATTACTATTCATGTGTTTCACTTGACACTTTCTTCATTCAGGGTTATACATGGATTTTTACAAATTACTTTATTTCTGTATGAGAATTTTAGATTTGACCAGAATTTACCCAGCAAGCAGCCAGCTTTGGCTAAACGCACAGCATATTAAAATATATTCTCCAAGGGCATTAAAAAGGGCTTTTTCTAAGTGACAATGTTTCTTTGCTGCAAGAACACTATCAGTGGCATGAAATATGTAAAAAAAATTAACCTTAAGTCTCAAGAACAGCATCAGAAGACAACTCAGAATCAAATTCTTGATTCATAAGATTGTGCCCACACAATTTTGCTTCCAAAGCACAGGAGCATAGAAGAACAAATTTCCTACCTTGAGAAGAAATTACCATGCCTTCAGCATTTTACTATTAGTGAAATAACTCTATTTCCAAAGGCTATACTTTTTCTAAAGACCAATCCTTTTTAAAAATTGTATAAAAATCAGTCTACAAACAGGAGATATCCTTAAGGATTCAATCAAGTAATAAACCTGGTAGATGAAAGACAGATTAATTAAAATGACAGTACAGTCTCCCTATAACACACAGATACAGACTTGTTATGTTGGAGTACCTAATCATAATCAGATTTGGTAATTTCCTGCATCGAAACAAAAAGGAAACATTTTTAGAATTGATCATTCAGTTCATGTCACTTTCATGGAGATTGCTTTCTATTGATCAACACTTAAATAGTAGTTGAAAAGAGAAGGATGAGAAAAGGATAAAAAGTATCTTTACATGCTAAATACAGCATGAACCAATAAGAGCAAAATAAATTAGATCACTACAGCCAAACCAACCCTGTGCATGCGCTCACTGTAATGAAGATCATTATGAATGAAAGAGATGGTTCTTCATGCTTCAGTCACAACAAAAGGAGAGTTTTAAAAATTAATTTAGACTTTAATCTGCTCAAAATGAAGTTCATCATGCAGCAATTAAAGCCTGTGAGAAGCTGAACCATTGTCAGCTTTACAAAGACAACCTCTGGTTTGTTTTCCGAACAATATTTCCACGTTTCCTACCTGCGGATTCCAGCTGGGGTCGAGTTTTTTCACTGCAGCAACGTACTCCTGCATAGCCTGGTGAGGGCTGGTATCTCCCAGGGCTTTCCAAGCCTCCCTAGGAGCAACAGCAAAACATCAGTGAGCCCCTTGGAGACAGCACAAGGTGTTTTTATAGAGACATCAGTGGAACACACTGAACAGATTCATCAAAATCCTTTCAGGGCATGCAAAGCCATCTTTCATTCGGCTTGAAACAGTCAGCTTTTCTCTGAGGCCATGAATGGCCACTGTCAGTGCAGCTCTGTTGTAAAAGGATCTTTCAGGGGATCCTGATCCAGGCTGGGACACAGTTTGTGTTCACAGAGCTCCACCTTTTTTGTTGTGTGCAGGCCAGTTCTGGATGAAGACAGTAAATACGGGAGTCTGGTATTTCACATTTGTATCAGGCACAGCAGCAAACGTTTCCCTGTTAAACAAAGGATTTTAAAGCCACTTCAGTGGCAGACTCTCCAAGCTGACATCCCCTAGGTCCATAATCTGTCAACAGATAAAACAAGATGCAACAAAAAGTAGAGCCAGAAATTGCTAGAAATGACAAGGATTTCCACTTACCATTTCTGCTTTCCCTCAAAATCAAAGAAGCTTGGCTTGGGGGTATTACAGGTTCCAAGTTTCACCTAAAGGAAAGAAATTTCCTTCTGTCAGAACAAAACAAAGGGGACTTGCACAAGGAAAATTCTGTGTTCTGATGGTTTCAGGGTAACCATGTCATGAGGCCAGAAGAAAGGTTTTTTTGGGAAACAACTTCATCAACCCCATCCTACCCCTACTTTAGCACCTCTGCATCCCTGGGTGCTCTTTGCATGATGCAAGGGAAGCAATTTTGTTATGCAGCTCATTTCTTTTGCATGCATTACCCACAGGGACAACCAGCAAGTGATTTCTCACTAATGTTATGTTTATTACCCAGCCAAATGCCTCATCCCCCACCAGTATAAAGAAAAATTCTGTTGATTAGGGTTTCTACAGAGATGATTATTCATTAAGGCTGAAATTCACCTGCTTCCACACAAAGCTCGAGCAAACAGACTTTGCTTAATTATTTTCAAGGTCCTCTGGAAGGCAAGGGGACAAACCCAGAGCAAAGGAATGCCAGGCAGCTCCTAGATCTGCTCCGAGGCACCCGGCTGCACGGGAGCCCTGCGTGAGAGACAAGTCAAGGCCCGAGGGCCAGAGATGAACCAATCTGTCAGAAACAAGGCAGAAATTAAAATGTGGGGGGTGAAAATAAAAAACACAAGGAAGAAAGGGAACGAGCCAGAACCCAGGGATAGATATATGGAAAAAGTGTCATAGCCAGTGAAAAATGGACTTGGTGCCAGTGGGATCCAGGCAGTTTCCCACGTATAAAATTTTTTTAACACAAGGATGATGGGGGGAAGACTAGAAGCCAGAGCTGAACCACGGCTCCAAATGCAGCAGCCCCTGGGAAGCAGTTACCACACCCAGTCCCCACAGGAGAGGGCACAGCACAGAGGGGACCCCAGGGAGGGAACACGGGCACATCCTGGAGGTGGGCAAAGGCTGCTGGATGTTTTGTTAGCCAAGCAAAACCAAACTGCATTCAGCAATGTTTTATGAAATATGCTCAAGTGTTCAGGCAGGTGAAGTGCTTAAATCAACTAACAATTCTTCACCTTAACAGGGTGGGGATTTTATGCTGAGGATGGAATCATTAATCAGGCTTTAAGGAGAGCATGCCCATGCTGAGAGATATTTATTAGTTACACTATGTTTTCATTTAAAGTGTTAGAGGATATGAGTGACTGTAACTGAAATTAATTTTCTCTATATCTGACTGTCTCCCAGTGAGCAATTCATCCAAATTAGAACATCTTAGCTGGCCTTTAAAACAACATATTGCATTTCATGGAGAAATAGAATAGGCTAGCAACAGTTAGGTTCTATAAATCAATCACAACCCATGTAGTCTAAATGTTCTACTATGCTCTGAGGTGGATCGGACCACTTGTTTCAAAAAGCAAAACAAACAGGGGAATAAAATGCAAATTCATTATCTCTATGGAAAACGCCTGCTTGGCAATTCTTTAGTTCAACAGCCAAGCTGCAAAAATTGGCCAAGATAGATAAAAAAAAAAAATCTGCTTTAATATTAATTTTCCACTACCATCATCAAAACACGACAGCAGTTTCCTCTCTGGAGATTTGGCACTCAAAGGCTGTTCTAGCATTGGGGAAGACTGTTAGTAACATCGATAGTAATACAAATCAAGGAACAGTAGTTAAATTTCATCCATCAAGAGGGGGAAAAAGTGCACTTGTGCCCTGCTTGCTATTTTAAGATATATTAAAAAGGCTTGCAGAGGTTTTGTTGGAAAGAATAAAAGACAGGATTTTGGCTCCTCTCTTTTTGCCGCAAGACTCCATAATGCAGGAGAAACCAACCAGGAATTTAACATAAGAGGGGACCCGAGCCCGACAGCTGAGGCAGGGCAGTTAAACATGCCAATACTGACAAAAAAAGGCAAAATTTTGTGCAGGACTCTGTCCTCCTGCTACTTCCCTAGAGGACCTCAAAAGCTGCTTTACTCCATAGCCAGCACAAAGACAAGGGCCTGTATTAGTATTTTAAATTAAGACTTTCTCATTCCGTGTCCAGAAAATAATTATTGAAGGTCTCTAGGGTGCTGACTGGTCACTTGATGCTCAGCTCTCCTCATTTACAGTTCACCAGCTGCATTAAAAGAACATGACAGCCAGAATGCATTAAAAACTTCCTGGTATTGCTTCTGCATGCAGAACTACCTGCAGGCGCTATCCTCATGAGTTGCACAAACACGACCCAGGCAGCCCCAACCGGGCAGTGTCTGCAGCCATCTCCATTTGTGACCAAAATAAATCTGGAAACCTTGGATGAGGCCTTCACCTGAGAGCTGAAGGTCAATGACATTCAGAAGAGGGAGAGATACTCAGAAATGTGTTCATGCTGTACACCGTCCCCATACAACTTTAGCTGCTGCTCTACACCGTGAGAAACCTTGAGATTCTCCTCACACATTACTCCACGACTGGTTTTCCCTCCCTGGTGGTGGTGAAATGGCTCTCTGCTAATTTTTCTGCCAACATATTTATACAGCAGGATGTTCCAGCCAAACATTCCTACCTGACTGTAAATCTGGTAAGGTGAATTGTATTTGCAGCCTCCCTGTGGAGCAGTAACAGGAACAGAACCTCCCTGGACAGCAGGACTACGCTCTCACTGTACACAAGCCAAGTAAGCTAAATTTCTTTTTCAAGATGGCAATTCCCGCCTGCTCCTGCCCACAGCTCTGCCCCAACCCATGGGAAAGCCCTGACTGAAAATGGGGTGTAAGGAAGAACAAGCAAACACCAGCCACAGAAGGGGTCATGATGACCAAGGGACTGCATGTCCCGGAGACAGAGAGTGACACTGGTAACAACCAAGTCAGTGCCATCACACGGTTCCATGCTGCAGGAAGCTGCAGGCAGAAATTCCTGTGTTCAGGCCAGGCTTGTGGCATCACGGTCCACAATATTTGAAAGACATCATGCAAAACTGAAACTGGTATTATATTCTTGAGCCCACACTCGGGGACAGTACAAGGCCCATTTTGCCGTCAGCACTGGATTTCCAGCTTGCCAGCACCCCCCAGCATTTACACAGACACATCCTCCCCCTGGCAGGGCAGTTTTCCCAGTCCAATAACTTCCAGCAAGTTCTGGATTCCCACCCCTATCTAAATCACCACTACTACACTGGTCTCCACTACTGCACCTTCTGAACCTCAGATTTCTACATCCTCAACACGATGGGCAAGCGCTCCCTTCACTTGACCACTACAGACACAAGGCCCAGACCAGTGATTTGCCCAAAACCACACAGAAAGTAGTGGAAGGAAAGAAAAATCGGTCCCAGTCCAGAGCCTTATGGACTGGTCTGTTCTTCCTCCTGTTGTGGGGCAGAGTCATAAACTCAGCAACATCTTCTAAAAACCTCACTGGAGATGACAACTAAGCAATTCCCTTATTTTCAAGTCTCTGACACATAAACAAAATCAGAGAGAAAAGTAATAAAATCCTGAAATGGCCTCCAATAAAAGGTAATAAAATTCCAGGAAAATGTCTATATACCCAAACAGTTTGAAATAAATAATGTACAGTATTTTAACAGAGAGCTCAGCTGTTACTGTCACCTCTTTTATGACGGTGCTGTATCTTAAATCAAAGCCTTTAGTGACACAAAACACTAAACTGGGAAAAGACAAGGATGCCAAATCAAGGACAGTGGACAGATCTGAGTCAGCACCTTTTGTGTGCCAGCAATTCCACTGTCCACCGGGGTGATATATTAGCAGCTCATTATGCATCCTGATACCGCTGCTGTAATTAAATACAGAAAACTTGCATTAAGCACCCTCGGTTTGATTTAAAGCACAAAATGCTGCAAAACTTAAAGTTAGCAGGGCATAATCCCGCCAATAGCTGTGCTAGCAAACCTCTCCCCTCTCCAGTGCCAGCACTACACTCCCAGGCACTCTGTAAGAGGGATGGCACCTTTCCGAACTGGGAAGGCACAGAAATCCAGGAGCCAAGCACAGCCTGAAACCGAGGAGCACAAAGGCACTTGCTGTCACATCCTGCTTGGTCAGGGACACAGGAGAAGGACACAGAAGTGCCCTGTTCTCCTTAGTGGAAGGCAGCTGGAAATCTGTGCTGACAAAGTGTTAATTGTCAGCTTTTCCTGACTTGTATCAAAACTCTAGTGAAACAGCTTCTGATTTTAGCAATTTTTACCATTAAACTCCTTATTGGTTTTACAGAGCTAACACCAGGAAACCCTCTGGAGTCTGTGGACAATCATGAGCTGAAAAGCAAGCAATCCCTTCCCATTTCCACCCAGGACAGTCACAAAGCATTTGAAACAGAGCAAAAACCACAGATAATATATGCAACAAGCATCCTGAGAATACAGGCAAAAAATGATAGAAAAGACGCCTTTTTCATCTCATCCTGGGCACTGTAAAATTCTCCTAGTACTTTTTTTTCCCATGCTCCTTTTTCTTACAAGGGAAGGAGAAACCTGGAGACCTGTTTAAGCGCTAAGCACAATCTGAAAACAAAACCTCACGTGACCGGCCTGCTTTTAACATAATTACTGGTCCACAAACCACAGCCTGGGAGCTGCCAGCTTAGAGGATAATTAAATATTGCACTAAAAAATTGAGAGCACTTACACACAGCAGTAGCAGGACACAGGTAATCCATGTGGGAGGAACATACATGGAAGATGTGCACACCCAGCTTTGTCTATTTGCCCAAATGAGTGGGATTCAGTTCTCAAGCTGAGGCAGCATCTCTTGCCACACATTTGAGCCACAGAACCACAGAATGGTTTGGCTTGGAAGGGACCCTAAAGATCAACTAGTTCCAAGCCCCTGGCATGGACAGGGACACCTTCCACTACCCCAGGTTGCTCAGAGCTCCATCCAGCCTTTATTTGTACTTTCACTCTTTCACCTTCCGGGTCTAACAATACTTACAGTTTTCTCTTTCTCCAGTTTAAGTGATTGTTACAGCCCTTTGCAACTGGTGCTGTTCTTGGTTTGTTTTATGTAACTTCTCCCCTGGCAGCAGAAGAAGTTACACCGTGTATTTCGGCAGGATGCATCCTACAGCTTGCTCAGGTCACAGGGCCTGAACGGGAAAAGGGGGCTGTGTTCAAGGTTACAACCAGCCCCAACCAGCTCCGTTTCCCAGCCCACTCGCGAGTCCTCCACGGACAGGTCTGCACAGGCGCGTCCTTTGTGACGCCCCCAAAGAGGCAGTGCCCACCCCTGGGACACTGGTGTTCATCCCGCTGTCTCCAACAGGGAGATGGGCACTGTGCACCACCTCTCCATCCCGTCCCACAGCCTCATCCCCCAGCAGGCACACGGAGCTGGGAAAACACAGCCATGGCAGTGGGATTTACCAGTCAAGTTACTCTGCAAAGCCTCAGGGACGCTGACAGGCGACCAGCCTGCCTGAGAGCTGAGCTGCCAATGGCAAGGGACAGATCCTCCACACCAATTTCAGCCACCGTGGACTCTGCCAAAGCCAAACCAATGCCATAGAATCGTTAAGGTTGGAAAAGACCCCCATGATCATTCAGTCCAACCTTTGGCCAAATGCCACCATTCCCACTAAACCATATGGCAAAGTGCCACAGCTACGCGGTTTTTGAACACTTCCAGCGATGGTGATCCCACCACTTCCCTGGGTGGCCCATTCCAGTGTTTTCCCACTCCTTCAGGCAAGAAAATTTTCCCACTATCCAACCTGGACTTCCCCTGGCACAACTTGAGTCTGTTTCCTGTCATTCCATGGATGCAGGGTCAAGGCCACCCACACTGAGCAAGGGTGAGAGGTGAGGAACAACAACCAGGGTGCTGGATTTACAGAATCATCTGGTTTGGAAAAGACCTCTGAGATCACCAAGTCCAGCCTCAGACCAATCACCACTGTGACAACCAGACCATGGCACTAAGGGCCACATCCAGCTGTTTCTTACACACTTCCAAGAACAGTGCCTCCACCGGCTCCCTGAGCAGCCCCTTCCAATGCCTGACCACTTTTTCAGTGAGGAATTCTTCCTGATGTCCAACCTGAACTGCACCCGGCCCAGCCTAAGGCCATTTCCTTTTGTCCTGTCACTTGTTACTCGGGAGCAGAGCCTGACCCCCACCTGGCCACAACCTCCTCTCAGGTGGTTGTAGAAAGCAACAAGGTTCCCCTGAGCCTGCTTTACTCAACGCAGAGCCCCCCCAGCTGCTCTTCACCAGACTTGTGCTCCAGACCCTTCCCCAGCTCCGTTACCTTCTCCAGACACACTCCACCACCTCAATGTCCTTCTGGAACTGAGAAGCCCAAAACAGAACCCAGAATTTGAGATGCGGCCTCACCCATGCCCAGCACAGGGGGTCGCTCAGTGCCCTGGTCCTGCTGGAACTGAACATTTCTATTCTCTATGTTATTTATCACCGGTCACACTACGGCTGATACAGGCTAGGATGCCCTTGGCCTTCCTGGGCTCACGTTCAGCTGCTGTCGAGCAACATCCCCAGGTCCTTCCCCGCTGGGGCACTTCCCAACCACTCTTCCCCCGAGTTTCGCGGGGCTCTGTCCCACCAGGCTCCCTCCTCCTGCCCCGCAGGAGCGGCCGGCGCTGTCCC
>NW_008238635.1:2243270-2246292 GCF_000691975.1 Corvus brachyrhynchos
GCGCCGCACGAGGGTTCCGGGCGGCCGCGGATCCGCATGTCGGCGAGCGGCGACATGACGTAGAATCACAGATTGGTTTGGGTTGGGAAAGACCTCCGAGATCACCGAGTGCAAACGTTCCCCCAGCGGCACCAACATGTCCACCACTAAACCATGTCCCCAGGTGCCACATCCACGCGTTTTGTGAGCGCTTACAGGGATGTGCCTGCCCTGGGCAGCCTGTCCCAAAGACTGACAACCCTCTCCGTACAAAAACTTTCCTCATATCAAATCTAAACCTCCCCTGCCGCACGTGGAGGCCGTTTACTCTCATCCTGTCGCTTGTTGCCTGGGAGAAGGGGCTGTCACTGAGCTCATTCCACCCTCCTGTCAGGGGGTTGTGGAGAGCGAGATCTCCCCTGAGCCTCCTCAGCTCCCTCAGCCGCTCCTCACCAGACTCCTGTGCTCCAGACCCTTCTCCAGCTCTGCTGCCCTTCTCTGGACTTGCTCCAGCATCTCAATGTCCTTCCTGTATTGAGCGGCCCAGAACTGGACACAGGATTCAAGGTGTGACCTCACCAGTGTCCAGCACAGGGGGACAGGTTAAGGGGGTGGATCTTAAAGATCATCCAGTCCCCCCCCCGCCATGGGCTGGGACATCTCTCACTGTCCCAGGGTGCTCCAAGCTCCATCCAACCTGGCCTCGGACACTTCCAGGGATGGGGCAGCCACAGCTTCTCTGGGCAACCCCTTCCGCGTCCCCAAACCCCCTTTGGGCCCGGCTGCCACCCGCGTCCCCCGCGGTCCCGGCCCGGGGCTGCCGCTGCCGTCTCCTCGTCATCCTCCTCCTCCTCTTTCTCCTTCTCCTCCTCCTCCTCCTTCTCTTCTCCCTCCCGGGACCACTGGAGGGCACTCGCGGCCCGCTCCGGGCCGGTCCCGGCGGGATCGGTGTCAGCCGGGATCCTCCCCTGCACCCCTGTCCCGGGAGCAGAGCCCTCCTCCTCTCCGCGGGGCCCGGTATCAGCAGGGATCCTCCCGGCACACGATGTGCGGTGTGAGCCAGGGTGAACCCGGCACACGATGTGCGGTGTGAGCCAGGGTGAACCCGGCACACGATGTGCGGTGTGAGCCAGGATGAACCCCGCACACGATGTGCGGTGTGAGCTGGGGGTGACCCCCGCACACGATGTGCGGTGTGAGCCAGGGTGAACCCCGCACACGATGTGCGGTGTCAGCGGGCGCCTCCCGGGTTCCCAGGGGTGACCCTGCCCTACCCTCCCCTGGCCGGGGATCCCGGCCAAGAGCCATCCCAGAGGTGGTTTATATTTATCCCGGTATCTGCTTCGGGTGGAAAATTTCCCTGTCCCGCGCACAGCTGTCGAGTTCCATCTCCTTCCTTCCTCCACCCCCGGCCGCGGCGAACGGCAGCCCCGAGCCCGCCGGGGAGCCCCCGGCCACCTCCGTGCTGGGGGGGCTGCGAGCTGGGGGTCTCGGTTTAGGGGTCGCCGTGTCACCCCGAGGCACTGGGTGATGGATGAGGATGAAGGTGCTTCCCGCACATGCCCTGGTCCCTCCCAGCCGCATCCCACATCCCTGACAGAATATAAATTTTATTCCCTGAGTTGGAAGGGACCCACAAGGATCATCAAGCCCAACTCCTTGCCCCGAACAGGACACCCCCAAAAGTCCCACCATGTGCCTGAGAGTCTTGTCCAAATGTTTCTTGAGCTCTGCCAGCCTTGATGATGCAACCACCTCCCTGGGGAGCCTGTTGAGTGCCCAGCCACCCTCTAGGTAAGGAACCTTGCTCTGGCATCCAGCCTAACCCTCCCCTGACACAGCTCCATGCCATTCCCTCAGGGCCTGTCACTGGGATGCTCCAGCTTGCTGCCTTGGCTGTGTTGGGGCTTTTTCTGCCACTAAGAAAAGCCTCTGGCACCCAGTGAGGCTGTGAAGAGATTAAGAGGATAAAAGCCAACTTTTTCTGCTCAGCAGCCTGTGAGCAATGCGTGCACCCACTTTTCCATCCAGGGGCTTGCAGAGGAAAATGCAGGAGCTGTGGAAGAAAAAAGAGCTTCCATGAGGGGCGGGAATAAGCTGGATTTTATTCCTCTTAATTTCTTCACAGCCTCACTGGGTGCCAGAGGCTTTACTTAGGGGTGAAAAAGCCCCAAAATAGCCCAGGCAGCAAGCTGGAGCACCTCAGTGACAGGCCCTGAGGGAATGGCATGGAGCTGTGTCAGGGGAGGGTTAGGCTGGATGTCAGAGCAAGGTTCCTCACCCAGAGGGTGTTTGGGCACTGGAACAGGCTCCCCAAGGAAGTGGTCACAGCACCAAGCCTCACAGAATTCAAGAAACATTTGGACAACACTCTCAGGCACATGGTGGGATTGTTGGGGCTGTCCTGTGCAAGGCCATGAGTTGGACTCAATCCTTATGTGTCCCTTCCACCTCAGAATATTCTATGTTTGTATGGTCACTGAGGCACCTGGACATAGCCATGCAGGGCCACCTACACGGTCCCACTGGGCCACCAAGCCATGGCACTATCCCTGTCCCTGAAGTGGGATGAGTGTAGTTACACCACAGCCCTGCAGGAAAAGGGAGGGTGATGGATGAGGATGAAGGTGCTTCCTGCACATGCCCTGGTCCCTCCCAGCCACATCCCACATCCCTGACAGAATATAAAATACCCTGAGCTGGAAGGGATCCCTGCACCCCAGCTTGGCCGAGTGGGGTGGTGGGGCCCCAGTCTCGGCTCGGTATCAGACTGGGGACAGATTCAGCTGTGCCAGAGCCAGGAATGTGCTTGCAAGCACCCACTCTTCCCCCAGTCGCTTTCTGTGGGGACAAAGGGCACCCTGCTGGTCTATGGCCCCACAGCTGCCTTGCCTGTGTGGGGTGGAGGAAGCCCTGGTTTGAAATGGGAAAGGGGAAAAAGGCTGAACCAACGCGGCTCTGCCACTTGCAAATTAAGGAATACACCTCTCTATATATACATGGCTGACTAACACGCAGCCTCGTAGACAAACGGCGGTATTTA
>NW_008238635.1:2246383-2248636 GCF_000691975.1 Corvus brachyrhynchos
GGGAATCCGCTTGGAATAGCTTGGGAGAAGTACTCGCAGCGAATGAACTGGAGCGCACAGCCTCCGCATGCTCCCGGCGCGTCTCCATGGTGAGAGAGGCCTCCCTGCCTCGCCGGGTCCCTTCTCCAGAGCGCTCGCAGCTCCTACCAGCTCTCCTTCACTTTTTCTTTGCCTTTTTTTTTAAAAGGGGGCCTGATCCTTCCTCCCACCCCCTCGCTCTGGCAGGCGTGGGAGCAGGTTTGATGCAAGGCGCCCGCGGAGGTTTCAGGATGGAAACACTGAGGATGGGGCTGCTGGGCTCAGCCTGGCTGCACCTGCTCCACAGGATGATGTGGATGTAGTTGCTGGCTCCCCGCAGCCTGGGAGAGAGCAGAATGGGAGCTCAGGGGATGCCAGTGCCAGCGCCCTTGTGCCGGGTGTACCAACCACCCCCTGCAAACATGAGGTGGTGCAGAGCTGGGAGAGCCCCCAGTCACCCCAGTACGAGCCAGGTCAAATTCGGCCCATTCCCCCAGCCCTGGGCCACAGAGCACACAAAATCAGAAGCATTTCAAGCACCAAGTGGTAAAAAAAATCGTGCAGGGCCCTTGCATGTGCTGCATGTGTGGGTCTGCCCCAGGTCCCACGCTGGGATAGCAAAGACACAATAACAGGCTGTGACCAGCAGTGCCAAGCAGGGAAAAAATATCCCAGCATAATTATCATATCCATCCTGCTGGTCAGCCTGCAGACCTGTCATTGTCCCTGGGCACAGGGCAGAGGCCACTGCACACACCAAGCCCCGGCCAGCCTGAAAGCGACGTCTGAAGGGATCCCTGCAAGCTAAGCTGTGATTACATTTCTTTTTTCCACGACAAAAGGAGAAAGAGGCAGCTAAGAGCTGGTTCCCTTTTGCTGTGGGAGACACCTGCCTCTGGAGGAGGAGCAGGCTGGGGATGTGTGTGGCTCCCGAGTGGCACAGGGAGCCAGGGGAAGCCCAGGCACGCTCCCTGCCCGTGGCACAGCCCCCAGCACACCTCAGCCTGGCACGTGTCACCCCACTGTGGGCAGAGCTGCTCCTCTGGTTAATCAATGTCCCCTCCTGCTCCCCGAGCTCCTCCAGGCTACCAGTTGCAAATGTCCTCATCCTGCTACTCCTTTTCTTCGTCTCCCTCATCACTTTTTGGGAGATTTGCTCCCTGCACCCGTGTCTCAGGGGGAGAACCCTCCTCCCCATCGTGCCTCCCACCATCCCCATGCCAGGGCACAGGAGACACCAGGAGAGATTCACTTCTGACTGAGCCTTTGCCTTTGCCAAACATCCCTGTAGGGCACCACCAAGCCCAGTCAAAGCCGAGGAACCCCCTGCCTTGCCTGCATGTGGAGCCTGGAGCTGCGTGGGTGGCAGCTGCCTGCCAAAGCCATTTCTTGGCAGAACACGAGGGGAACGGCTGAGAACTTTTTCTCTGGCCCCCAAGATCACAAAGTCCTCACTGTGAAAACCCAGGCTGTGCTGCCAGTTTTGGGCAGGCAGCACTCTGGCGCCATGCTTCGGGCTCCATGCTTTACCCCACCTTCTCTTCCGTGCTGCTCCCACCTCCTGTATCCACTCTGTGTCCTGCACCCAGAAGGTCCTTGCCCTGCTCTGGTGGCTCCCAAATCCCACACACCCCATGCAGAAAGCAGAACCCAGAGCACAGACCCTCCCTGCACTGAGCAGAGCCACCCTCCCTCCCTGCCTGGAGCACAGGAGGAGCGCTTGCACGGGGCTCAGGCTCATCAGGCAGGGATGGGGCAGCGTGTGCCTGTCTCAGCTTCTGATTTCCATCTGCAATATCGATTTTTCACATGTGTTGCTACACAAATCACAGCACCTGCCTGGCCTTCACCCCTGCAGTGGGAGAGGGAGGAGTGGACACAACGACTGACCTCTGCCCTGTCCTCTGCACAGTTATTGCTTTAGCAGAGAGACAAAAAAACCCTGCTTGTTGTTCGTCCTGTGTGTTCCCTCTGAGCAAGGCACACCAAATGCACACTCTGCGCAGTGTTTTTGGGAGCCAACACCTGCTGTAGCAGCCAGGACCCCGCAGTGTGGCTGCAAGAGCTGTGCCCCCCCGTCCCTGACAAGGGATATGATTTCCAAGAAATGGAAATGGAGTCACAGGCAACAGGAAACCAAAATTCAATACTGGCTAGGGAAGAAGTTAAACAAAGGACTGAGGTCTCTGCCCTGGCATTAGCAAGGCCTCCCTCACATGCATCACCTCCAAGGAA
>NW_008238635.1:2248650-2249706 GCF_000691975.1 Corvus brachyrhynchos
TCCCTACATTTGTTACAGCAGCAGGGCCATTTGTTTGTGTATAATAAAGGGAGTCTGGGAGAAAAATGTGTAATTAGCACATCCATCATACAGGTTTTTTTAGGTATCAATAAAACATCGATCCCCTCCTTCCATAAATTCCTGCACTGTGCTGAATACAAATCAGTAGGAATGCATAACCCCCTCAGAAGTGCATAAATCTCCTTTCTCCTGGCATATCATTAAACCTCTTAAACACTGATGGAAAAACTCCTCTGGCAGGTGCTGAGCACGGATCCCCAAGCGCGCCCGAAGCCCTGCTGGGCTGACATCAGCACCAGTGTGGTTGCAGCACAGACTGGCCAGAGGTTCAAAGGTGGCAGCTGGAGCTGTGCAAATAGTGGACCTTTCTGTGGAGAGAGACATCTCAGCACTAAGTCTTTTGGGTTTGGGGCAGCCGGAACGAACGTCATGTGTATTCTGTTTTCTAAACGGAAATGAAAAACATGAGGAGAAATTTCAGTTTGGTTGACCTAGAGTGTTTGGCTTTGTGTCAAGCAAACACAAAAACCTTCATTTTTGTTTCGCTTTATTCAGCCTCCTGTTTCTTCTATCCTATTTCCCATCTTTTTTTTCCAGCAGGAAGGTCTGGCTGTTTGACCCGGAGAAAACGAGGCTCAGGGGAGACCTTACTGGTCCTCTACAACCCCCTGAGAGGAGGCTGTGGCCGGGTGGGGGTCAGTCTCTTCCAGGCTGCAAGTGACAGGATGAGAGGAAACAGCCTCGAGCTGCACTGGGAGAGGTTTGGGTTAGATATTAGGAAAAAATGTCGTCAGGAAAAGGGTTGTCAAGCACTGGAACAGGCTGCCCAGGCAAGTGGTGGAGTCACCACGCAACAACCACAGCGGAGCCCTTAGCTCTGAAACAAACCCCATGGTGCTGTTCACTGAAAAGAGCAAAAGAAAAAGTCACTTCTTACGAGTGGGGTTTTTCACCAGGACGATGATGGAATTTAGCTCACTTTGGGTGTTTCAGTTCCCCTGAAACTGCCTGGAGAAGACAGAGGTCGGGCGTGCA
>NW_008238635.1:2249741-2255799 GCF_000691975.1 Corvus brachyrhynchos
TCCCCGCGGGCCGCCCCCCTCCCCCCCCCCCTGCCTCTTGTCAGCTCCCCCTCGGCTCACATCGAGTGAGTAGTGGCTTTGTCTGTCACTGCCCTGTCTCTGCGAGACCATGGATGTCCCTCATGCTCCTCTCCATCTCCCCCAGCCAGGGTTCTCTGCATCCCTCCGGTACCCAGCTCCCAGATTCCCTGGCAGCTCCCTGGCCCTGTGGCTGCTGGCACCGCAGCGCTGACCCGCCTGGAACACACCAAACACCTCACAGGCAGGAGGTCCGGCCCGTGGCATTGGAAACAAGCGCCCAGCAGTGATCCTCCTGGGGTGCTGCCCTCACCTGCACCCCACTTTGGGCTTCTCTGGGGCCACCAGGAGGGTTTCTCCGCAGTGCTGTTTGTCCCTGTGGAGTCCCTGGCCTGCCCACGGAGATGAGGAGCAGCTGGTGAGCTTTCCTTACACCCTGCATCCCTCCCCAGACCCTCCTGACTGGGGCGTCAAGCCCCATCCTACATTCTTCCCTGAGCACTGCCTGTGGGTGACGAGGTGCGCTGGAGTAGGGATGCAGCTCTGGAAAAGCTGCTTCTGGTGCCGGCTCCGCTCTCCCCCAGCGCGGAGCGATGGAAGGGAGTGCCCGTAATTGCAGCTGTCAGGAGCAACAATCGCAGTGCTGCTGTTATAAATGGCTCCAGCCCGACTTTTACTTACAGATTTCCCTCACGTGATGCCACGAGTCGCACGAGATAAAACCTGCACCACAGATAAGCAATTGCACCTTCCGGCTCTGCGGAGGTGGATTTATGGCTTGTTTTGGCTGTACAATGGAGCAGGCAGGCTCGGGCTGCGGGTCAGCGTGTCCTGGTGGGGCAGGCTGGGCTGGTTCAGAGGAAGGGGACACCCAGGGTCCCCTCCACATGGTCCCGCAGGGTCTGAGCTCCTGCCCGTTCAGTGGCTCCTGTTAGCAAGGGAAGGGGTTTGGGCTAATTCCTGCCGGTCCTTTAAGCTCGCGATGATGTCTGGAGCCAGAGAGGGTCTGCAGGGCATGGGGGTCTCAGGCTGTGAGGATGACCCTGGCCAAAGCTGCTGGCATTGCTCAGAGGCACTGAGGGGGGTTCCACACACGTGTGGTTTGCACCAGGGCTGATTTCCACGGTGGGGACAAAGCCAGGCTGTGTCCTGTCCACGGCTGCCATCGGAGATCAGAGGTGTTGTGCTCCCAGCAGAGCACAGAGTTCCCAGCATGGACTCAGTCCATACCTGGGATGGGAATCCACCTGACCTGCTGCCCCTCGCTCTCTGCCCTGGGGGCACAAGGACCTCTGGGAAACGTCCCCACTTGCTTCAGATGATTCTTTCTGAACTGACGTCTGTTCTGAGGCTGCAGGACCTGGAGCTGTGTGGATGGTACCTGTGGATGGTTCACACCCAGCCCTGGTGCATGAGGGAATGACCCGGAGATATGTGATTCCTTCTCCAGGCCAAATTAGACCCTCCACAGAGGAACAGCCAACCTAGTGCTGTCCCAGGAGATGTCCCAGCAGACTGGAGCACAACGTCTGGCACCTGCGACCCACTGGGACCATCAGCAGCAGCTGACACCCTAAGGGTGCTCATGACACAGGGCTCAAGCCAGGCAGGGTCAAGCCAGGTTTGGCAGGAGCAGCTGTTCTTTTCCTAAAACCATGGGATCATAAAGGTTGGAAAAACCTCTGAGATCACTGAGTCCGACCATTAACTCGGGACTGCCTTGTTCACCACTAAACATGTCCCTAAGCATCACATCCACCCGTTTTTTGAACACTTCTAGGGACCTTGATTCCACCACTCCCCTGGGAGGCCTGTTCCAGTGCTTGACCACCGTTTTGGTGAAGAACTTTTTCCTAATATCCAATCCAAACCTCCTCTGGAGCAACTCGAGGCCATTTCCTCCAGTCCTGTCACATGGGAGAAGAGGTTTACTTGTACCTGGCTATAACCTCTGACCACAGCCCAGGCAAATAGGAGGCCTGTGGCCTTTTGTGCACTTTGATAAGGTGCAGAGGTTTTGGAAAACCCACAGAGCTATGTCAGGATTTCCAAAAACTCCTAGGAAGTCCAGCCAGCTTTAGAAGTCTTTGCCATAGCTGTTACCACACACCTCAAGCTCACTGGTGCTCAACTTTTTACTGCCATTGCTGACACGCTGGATAAGGGACACAGGTTTAGTGCAGAGAATGGCAGTGACACAGCCTCCAGCACGGAGTTACACCAGCTCACGGTGTCACACGTGGGCATGAGCTGCTCCTCCCAGCAGGACCCCAGCCATCGTCTGTCTGCGCCACGGGGGTGGCACAGGAAAGAGGGGTTCCCCCAGCCCTTTAATGGTGCTTGTGGCAGCTTGGTGCCTGCAACATCGATGCACCAAGAGGTGCCAAAATCTTGTGTTTGCAACACAGCCTGCTGTGGCTTTGGTGTGATGGTGGCATTGGCCATGTGGCCCAGCAGCAGCAGCTCCATGGATGCTGTTTCTTGTCCCAGGTCGCCTCCCTTCCTGCTGTTTGGCGGGTGCTGCCCTGCTTCCTTCACTCCCCTCATGTGGTGTATTCCCCTGGCAGGGGGCCGGCGGTCAGGATGGCGATGGGGAGGCAGGAGTGTGTTTAACAGGGCAAGTGAGGTTGGGGTAAACAGGACAGGAACGGTCGCAAGGCCACCTGGCACTTTACCAGCCCCTGTCCTGGAAAACATCCCAAAGGGATAAGGGTCCACGCTGCCCCAGAGCTCGGTGGGGCAATCCTACGGACACGGTGAGGTGCAGCGGGGACAGGCTCCCTTCAGCTTCAGGAGGGGGATTTAGCAGTGGGGCAGGCCCAGAGCTGGATCAGGGAGGTTGGAGGGGCTTCCCAGGCTCTCCTGGAAGCAGCCCAGGCAGCTCGGGGGCTTGGAGGAAGCAGCTCTTATTTCTTCTCTAATTTTAGACCTTTTCGGGGTGTTCAGTTTTCTCAACCACTGGTCAGCTGCTGTCTTCTCACACAAAGCGAGCGTGCATAAATTAAGCCAGGCACACATATATGGATTGGAAACCATCCAGGAGCAATCACTTACACACCAGGGAAGGGCGTGAAACCCCCCATCTGCTCCCAGATTGAGGCAGCACAGCCAGTCCCCAGCCAGCCAGCACTGGCACAGCTCCCGGGGGCTCATCCCTCCGTGGCACTGGGGCACGCTGCACTCCTGGAAGCCACATGGCAGGGGCACTGAACCGCCTGAGCAGATGGGCTATTTCGGATTCCCTGGCTGGGCTTCCAGGCAGGATGCTGCTGTGACCTCAGCAGAGCGGAGGGGACACGTGTGAGCGGCGAGGAGCTGCTGCCTGCTCACGGCCATGAGTCAGCCCGGGAAAGGTCACCCAGCGCAGAGGCAGCTCTGCTCCCACCACAGGGCACAGTTCTGGAGAAAGGGAGCTGCTTCCTTCTCTATGTGTCTGCATCCCTAAGTGTTTTAGTAGCAACCAAACCTACAGAGGGGCTTCCAGTCAGGGCAGTGTTGTTGCCTGACGTTGGGACTTCTAACATCAGGCGTCCATGTGGACATGGGATGAGTGATGTGTGGGGAAAATCCTGCCCCAGGGAGTGCAGGGCAGGTGACACACAAGCCCAGCATGGCAGAGGTACTGCCCACAGACCCTCAACTGCATGAGCTGCTCCATCCCTGGGGCTGGCTGTTGGGAATTTCGAGTCCTAAATCCACCTCTGTGATGGACTCAAGTCCCAATGGAGCAAATTCAGCCAGTGGGTAAATTGACCCTGCTGCCTCCCAGGCGGGGGGAGGCATGGCCCCGCCTGGCAGGTCTCATCCTGAGACAAAAGCACCATCTTACCCTTCTTGGAAAGCCTGCAGGAGATGACAGGGCAGTGCTTGGGCGAGGATGGATGGATACCAGCATCCCTGCCACTGGAATCAGATCAGTCCATGGCATTACTATTTCCTGGAAACCACTGCTCCTCCTGGCTTAAAAGACCTTTCTGCAGGCAGCTCCCTGGGTGTATAGACACCCTGACATCTCCCCGTGGACTGGGCTGCTCCCAGTCTGACCTTGTGCACTGCCTCTTCCCACTGGGACCCGGGACCCCCCAGCTCCTCATCATCACACCCTCATCCTCTGCCAGTAGGGAGGGGAAATACAAGAAAAATCAATAGCTCCAGCCCAGGCTGCCGGAGGATTTGTGCATTTTTGCACTGAGAAATCTGATATATTGACCCCTTTCCTCAAGACCGCCATGGATGGAGCTGGTAATGGGAGCGCTTGGGGCTGGCCGGGGGGTGCTGGGGGTGTTCAAGCCCAGGGGCTGGAGCTCTATTGATCCTGGAAGTCAGGGCAGCATCTCTTGGTGTGATTTACTCAATTCTCTC
The DNA here is from genome assembly GCF_000691975.1 of Corvus brachyrhynchos. NCBI lineage: Eukaryota > Metazoa > Chordata > Aves > Passeriformes > Corvidae > Corvus > Corvus brachyrhynchos. The sequence continues at coordinate 2,254,122 of NW_008238635.1, forward strand.
CTTGTTCCACATCAAGCTCGCTCCCAACTTGCTTTTATTTCTGCATTTATTTATTCCCTGTCCTCCTTTCCAAGCAGCAGCAGTGAAGCCCCTGGTGGTCCCTCTGGAGAAGGAATCACTGCGTGGGCATGGGCAGCGCAGGGCAGGGCAGGACAGTGGAGGATGCAAAGAGCAGCCTTTGCCCCTCCTGATGCCTCCGCTGCCTCTGCACCAAGGTTGGGACGTGCTGCTGCTCCCCAGACCCTGGGATTGGGCATTATTTCTTCTGTTTTTAATGAGAGATGACTTCATCTTCCCAGATCCCCCTGATGCTGAACGACAAGGGAATTTAGTAAATCACACCGGTCCCCCTGACCCCATGGTCCAGGCTCAGCTCTGCTCATGGGACCGGGGCAGTTCATGCTCCTAAAGCGTTTCCTCGCATGCCAAACCGAGCCCCTAAATATCCAGGTGTCTTAAAATCCTTTTGCCTGAGGAGGAGGTGGGAGGAGGTCTGTGGCTCTCCTGTATTGTCTCCTGCGATGGAAAACCCTCCTCTTTGTGATTTTATGAGCGCCAGTAAAGCAAATTTTCCCTCTGCAAGACTCTTTTTTCTAAAGCCTTTTTTGAAGACTCCTTTTCCCCAGCCATGCAGGAGCTTTAAAAGTATCATTATATATTTTTAAAAAAATCCCACCATGCTATTTATAAATTATTCTATACACTCCCAACAAAGCAAGTGCCAGACTGCACTGGCGGAAAGCCCATTCCGGCTTCTCCTTGCTGGGTTTAAAAATGCAAATAACATTGCTTCTATGATTTTTTCCTAACTACAACAGCACGGGGGAAATCACAATGCAAACTCTTTCCTGGAAAAGAGAGAGAGAGATGAGGAAAACGTGGCAGCCTGATGCCAGTGAGGTATGGGGAGTGAGATCCAGACCTAAGCCACAGCGACGGGGATCCAAACCTGAGCTCTGGGGACTGAGATCCAGACCCAAGACCAGGATCGTTTGGGACCAGCATCCCACTTCAGTGTCACCTGGATTGCCCGTGCCTGCCCTCCACCCAGCCGTGGGCAGAAGGCAGCAGAGGCAGGCGGTGCTGGCCTTTTCTCCTGTGCTTAAGGCTTCTCCTTGCCCTTTCTCCTTTCCTGCATCCCTCCCCCAAGCCTGGATATGCAGAGCTGGGAGTTTTGAAACCTTTAGAGGAGTTGGGAAGCCCCGAGCAGCGAAACACCAGGATGCGTGGTCCCAAAGGGTGTCCGATAACGGGAAGCAGGGATTTGCCAATCAGATACTTGAATGGAGCTGTTTCTGCAGGGCAACGGTGAGCAAAGAACCCAGCCTCTGCTCTGTCTCCCCTGCTATCATCTGTCTCGGTTTAACGCCAAAAAAGAGCATTTATTGATACAAAATGAATCAATGAAAGGAGGGATCACTGGTTACTTTCCATCACGAAATTTGCCCGCCGTCGCATCCGAAGACGTTAATTTATTGTACACCCCAGCATGTATTCCAGGCAATGCCTCCAGCAAACAACAAAGACAATATTTATTTCCTAATCCCCTTTCCTGCTCCCCGCTGCAAGCTATCTCCGGGAGCCCGACAGCACTCAAAGGGTCGGCGGCTGTACAACCCCAGCTCCCGTCGGATCGCGGCGGGAGCGGGCTCAGCCCCGGGCGGTGTTACCGGGCACA
>NW_008238635.1:2255873-2256983 GCF_000691975.1 Corvus brachyrhynchos
CTCCGCTCATCGAAGGGTTTGCTGCAAACATAATTAAGAGATGGTATCAGCGAGCGCCGCTGTAGCTGCCAGGCGAATCTCAGCCCTCGCAAATCACAGATCCCCGGGCCTGCGACAGGACCCCCATAAATCTCCGCAGCAAACGAGCTCTGCGGGTGTCGGGGGAGCGATGCTCCGGCAGCTGCCGCCGGGGAGGGAGGTTGTGCTGCCGAGGGCCGGCAGCGGGAATGGGATCGGCCCTGCGAGGGTGGGAAAAAGCTGAAAGCTGTCACCTGAAGTTGTGCCAAAGGTTGGGAGGCTTGAAGGAAACCAAAATTAATCCCAAACGCGTCAAATCCCCAGAATCTAGGAACGGGGGAGGGGCAGGGTTAGGGCCACTGAGAATCCTTGCGATAACCAAGGGTTGCAGCCCCACTCCAACCGGCTCCAGTTTGGTCTCTCAGGCAGTGACCCAGCGGGTACCGACCCCGGCAGCCCCGGGGGTGTCTGTGTTCCAGGGCAGCCTGGCCCCGTGCGGGTGGGTTTGCTCCAAGAGCTGCCCTGGAGCCCCTGCTCCCCCTGTGCCAGCCCGGATGTGCACGGCATTGATGGGCAGCGCGCGGGCAAAGGCTGTGGAGATCACGCAACTTTTGGAGACTTTTCCCTTTCCCCTCCCCCTTTCTTTTCCCCGTTCTCATTTTTTTTCCCCTTTTCTGCCGGTCTTTTGTGGCCTGTTAGCCCAGCTTCCCGCCTCCCTCAATTCTTACTCTTGTTCTTTCCTGTATTTTCTCCTCCTCTTTCCCCCATCTCTGTCCCTGTCCTTTGTCTTTCCCCTCCCTGATCCCTCCCCATCCTGTCACTTATTTCCCCCCATACACACACATCTCCCTGCCACAATTCTCCCCTTCCCACCCCATTCCCGTTTCACCTCATCCTCATCCCAGTCCCTTCCCATCACATCTCCATATACATCCCATCATACACTGATCTCATCCCATCCTACTGCTTTCCCGATCCCATCCCCTTCCCCATCCATCCCCATTCCCAGCCCATCCCACTCCTATCCCATCCCCGTCTCATCACCTTCCCCGCTCTCATCCTATCGCACCCCATCCCCTCCCACCCCTATTC
>NW_008238635.1:2258034-2270649 GCF_000691975.1 Corvus brachyrhynchos
ACAGGGCACCAGACCCCCAACAACTGCCCTGAGCCCCCCAAAACAAGGCACCAAAGCCCCATCAACTCCCATTTTACGAGCATTTTTAAGTAAGGCTCTGCATCTCTCTGTTTAACACCCGAGTCGGGGCGTTTATGAGCACTGTTTACACCAAGTTCTGCTGCATTAATCGTGAATTATCTGCAGAATACAGCTTTCCAGGCTTTATCGCGCCAGCCAACAACTGCCCTGAGCCCCCCAAAACAAGGCACCAAAGCCCCATCAACTCCCATTTTACGAGCATTTTTAAGTAAGGCTCTGCATCTCTCTGTTTAACACCCGAGTCGGGGCGTTTATGAGCACTGTTTACACCAAGTTCTGCTGCATTAATCGTGAATTATCTGCAGAATACAGCTTTCCAGGCTTTATCGCGCCAGCCTGCTAAAGGTCACGCTGATTGCTTCGTTTCAGATTTATCACACCGGTGCTGGGCTTGGGTTTAACTGGACGGAGCTGGGGGTGGCTATTTGTAGTAAAAACATTTCCTATTTCAGCGTCAGCAGTAAAAAGTGGCAGGTGCCAGCGATGTCTTTTCCACAAGTAATAATTAAATCTAGACAACGGAAAGCTTGATTGTAGGGCAGCCGTGATCAGCAAAACTTCTTGACTGATTGACTCAGTTAAAGCCATGCAACCTTTGCTGTTGTTCGAAGGCCTGTATTTTCTCCCTGGGACTATAATCGCGATTCATTTATACTGTCCCTATTAATCTGTCTGCATTTGCACGGAAAACCACATTAATCTTAGCCTGCTTTGTTGTGATGTCGAGCTCGAAAAGTTTATATTTGCCCTTTTCACTCTTCCTTTGTTTTCCTTTACCTGACTGCAGAGGAATGGACGTTTAAATAGAAAACTGCAGTTGGATTTGGCTTTACAACAATATTGTGATCTCCTTGAATTATGTGGCGAGCTAGATGGCCGAATAATGCCATCGGTCTTTGAGGAGGAGGAAAATCATTGTCTTGATAAATTAAAGGACCGGTTTTGCTCTGCATCATGTCTCTGATGGGTTATCCCTGTGAGAGTTGTCTTCTGTTCCTGGAAACAGAAAACTTGGACACCTTCCTAAGAGCAGGGTTGGAGGGGACGGCAAGGGGGAAATAACAAGGGTGAAAGATCTGGCTGCATGCTGAGCAAACAGCTGTGCAGAGAGGGTAGGGAGACCCAGTGAACCACGACACCTTGATTTACGTGTGAAGAGCTCTGCTGCTCATCGGCCACTGTTGTCATTCTTGGAGGTTAATTTTCAGCTGTTTTAACTAAGGCAGTGTTATTGTGTCATTCTCCATTCCCCCATCCCAGTCTAAAATGTAGATTTCAGTAAAAACTTCCTTCAAGTTCTTACTCCTTCTAATCACAAGTAATCTCCTCCTTGGGTAGACAGCTTAATGTAGAGTGAAGGAAAACACAAACCTCACCCTCTCTTTCAGTAATAACTTTCCAACTCTTTGTTTGCCTTGTTGCAGCTGGCTGGATGTGAGTCAGCCGCCTGCTCATGCATATTGCAGCGATGGAATAGCCCGGCATTTATTATTCAGTAACTGGTGGTCGTGTGGGTGCAGTGCATAAAAGCCCAGCACTACCTCAGTTTACTTGTTGATTATACCTGAGGCAAAAAGCACCCAGCCCTCCTTTATCCAGAGAAATTCCCAGGCGTTGATTAGCGAATGCGAGGTTAAACGCTGCCTGTGTTACTTGTGTGCAATAGTGCCTGCCGAAGGTGTCACAGTAACATTTTAAGACGTTGTTGGTGTATTTAATAGCGTTACAATGTTTCTTCACCTCGCAGTTTACATCGTTTCCTTCTTAATTAAAGCAGTAACCACCCTTTCAGAGTGAGAGATGATCTTGGGCAGAGAGCTCTGAAAAGATTCTTCCCGTTTCCAGGATGTCACATTCCAGATCACAGAATCCTGGAATGGGCTGGGTGGGAAGAGATCTTAAAGCCCATCCAGTGCCACCCCTGCCATGGGCAGGGACACCTTCCACTGTCCCAGGCTGCTCCAAGCCCCAGTGTCCAGCCTGGCCTTGGACACTGCCAGGGATCCAGGGGCAGCCACAGCTGCTCTGGGCACCCTGTGCCAGGGCCTCCCCACCCTCAGGGAAGATTTTTTGCCTAATATCTGATTGAACCCTGCTCTCTTTCAGTTTGAAGCCATTCTCCATGAAAGGATTAAAAGATGGTGTGGAAATTTCTTTAAGTCATTCTGTATCATAAAGCTTCCATGCTCTCATCTTAGTTTTCTGCTCTGGCATTTGTAGTTATTTCCACTGGAGAGCAGGTGCAGTCATTCAGCCCTGGAGAGTGGCAGGACCCAGGTAACCTGTGAGGTCCTTGGATGAGATTTGGAGCGAGCGTGCCTGGGGGAGCTTTGCCAGCCAGACCAGGTGTAATCTGTTGGAGATAAGGCCAGAAAAAACAATGAGATTGTTGTGTTTTCAATACCTAAAAATGTAATTTCACTTTCAGGTGGTCTTTAACAATTGACAGTCCTCAAAACTTCTTACCGTTGATGTGATCTTTTCCTCCAAAAATAATCAGTTCAAGTATTTTAAGTGTGCTTACAGGAAGTATGGAAGTTACCCAGGCTTAGGGCTGGCAGTCAGCGTGAGAGCTTTAGGGAGAGAAAAATCCATTAATTTCCTTTAAACAGGCAAAAGTAAGATACATTTTGGTAGGTGTGACTTGGATTCTTGTTCTCTTTCAGCAGAAGTGCTGCAGTGACCATTGCTGTGCATCTGCTTTTTGAGAAGGATCACTTGGCTTACAGAAAAGAGGAAAAATGGCAATGAATGCTATTCTGTTTCGTTCAGCTTTTCCCAAAGACATTTACCGTGACTGAGTCAACGTTAATGTGGAGCTTTACACAAACCTTGATTGGCTTGGTTTGGCTTTCCATGCCAAATTTCCATTCTGAAGATTGCATTAAATAATGCGGATTGGATGTGTCACATTTACTAAGGAAAATCCATCCCCAACTGATGGTTCTGGAAATCTAAGCTAGTGCAAATGACCAGGAAGGCTTTATGAGAGGACTGGTGGCAGCAGCAGAATACCCAGTCCCAACATAAAGGGATGACTTTTCCTGTTGGAATACTGAGTGTCATTATCAGGCTTCTCTGTGTGAAGCCCACAGCAGAGGGGAGGCATCTGGCAGTGTGGAGCAGGCGGGGCAGTGACCCGTGGATGTGCCTCACCCTGGCAGCAGCAGTGAAAGGGTTTGCTCACCTTGTTTTAGGGGATCTGGTAGTGTATTTTCTTCTGTAAAGTGGGTCACATTTTCCTAGCCTGTTAAACTGTTGCTGTGATGTGCACTGCTTCAGTGCACTTTTTGCCTTAAAAGTTTTGGACCATCCATTTACCCTTCACTTCCTTTGGAAAAATATGAAAACAGGAAAAACATGAAAACAAACAGAATCCCAATGTTTTGTGCCAGACAACTGAATCCTCATTTCCACATAGTCAGTACTGAACAAATTCAGGTAACGCTTGCATGAATTTCAGCTGATGCTTCTTTTTTTTTGCTGAGAGTTTGCTCTGCTGCATATAATGTTCATTTTTGATGCAGTGAAATTGTGGGGTTGTTAGTCCTCTGTTGATCCACAAACTCTCCTGGTTTCCTTTGCTCTTGTGTCCCTCTCTGGATTGCTTTCAGGAGGAGAGCGTTGCTCTGCTTGCTCAGACTTCTAAATGCAAGTGTGTGTCTGCGTGTCCAGCTGATGGAACTGTACAACTCAGTTGCCCAGTTGCCAGAGGGCTGTTTGGTTGCAGTTAATCTGGCCTGAATTTGTTTATCTGCAGAAGTCTGATGGTATTTTTATAGGAAATGTGCATAATACCTTTGAAATCACAGCAGCTGGGGCAGGAGGAGGAGCAGAACAGTTATTACAGGTGCAAAGTTCATGGGAGAGATGGGTAAAGGTGTGAGCAGGTGACCTCCCTTCCCTCCGAGGGAGACCCCAGGTTTTAAGTCCATTTTTGAGAAGAGAAACAGGTTGCTGAGTTTTAGGCATCATTTCTCCCAGACACCACCTGCAGCAGGAAGTAAGTGTGGGGAGAGGAAACTGATAGCTGAGGTTGCCTGCTTGCCTTCAGAGTCTCTCTTGCAGAAACCGTCTTTCAGTTTTTGGGAGGTGGCCAATTCTGCTCGTCAAACCCAGCTTCATGATAGGCAGTTCACACCCAGGCTTGCCACCTCCTGACACAAATCTGTTGTGCTATTTCGCTGTTTGTCCTTCGGGCTGTTAGCGGACGAGCTTAGAGGAGCATAAGTGGTTTGAAAGACTCCTTTAAGACAGCAGGGTTTTTTGAGTTTTAAGGTTTTTGTCCTTGATTTTGTTCACTGTTAAGGTTTGATGGTTGTATTTTCAAGTGTTTTCTTTTTGCCTTTTTTTTGTTCTCTCGTATGTATTTACACAAGTTTGCTGTGGGTGCAAGGTGTAGCGCTGGCACAGTCTAAAGCAAGGCAATAACCCGTTTTGTCTAGTTTGAGGGCAGAACGAGTAATTCTTGAGTGTTTCACATTGACAGTGACGGATAACTTTTGTAAACGATCAGTTCTACAATTCTGTAATCTAGAGGACTAAATAGTTTAGGTGTGAAGGAGCACTGAGTCTTTCAGGTTATTGGTTTACTTATATGGGTCAGGAAAGCAGTAACAAAATCTGCTGCCCTGCAGCTGCCAGATTGTACTATGTCAGCCTGCACGGGGAGAGGTCTGTGGGACGACTGACACCTTCAGCTTTCAAGATTGTTTAGTGCAGGACTGTCAATGTTGTCCTTTTAAATTTGTTTCTGAAAAAATGACTGATAAAACCAGAGGTAGGAATTACACCCGGTTTACCTCTGGGTGGGTTGAGAGATGAGTTATTACTACAGTGACTTGCAATGTCCTGTCTCTTCTGGTTTGTGTATCCTGTGTCATGTGGTTGTGGTTCATGGAAAAAGTTACAGGTAGGTGAGGATGACGAGTGGGATGGAAAAGGAGGGAGACTTTGTGACCACTTGGTGTGCAGAGGCAGATCATGTGCTGCTGACCAGTGAGTCACGGGGGGAAGGAGTGAAGTGGCCAGTGTTCCTGAGGAATTTTAGGAAAGCACCAAGGGTAGGGGAGAGCTGTGCCGCTGGAATGAGGATCATTCAGCAGTGGCTCAGCTGGGAAAACAATTATGCAAGTGACCTTTGTTGAGACCTCTGTGGACTCAGGAGCCAGACCTTTGAGAGATGCCAGAGCTGCCCGTGTAAGCAGCCACCTTGGCTATTGTGTGATAAACAGACTTGTCCTTTAGACCTCGTATTTACCTAACAGGACTGTAACCACCGGGTTACAACAGCGCTCAGGTCCCAGCTGCTGAGCTGGTGGTTTTTACCTCGAGGGTGTTGGGGGATTTGCCATTTAGGCTGGGAGGTTTTGTCCTGGACACTGTGACACACACCTCTGCTGCTGCTATTTTTCAAGATTGTAGAAGTATGGGATATGTTGGGAATCAGGCAGAATAGATAGGAACTAAGAAGACCTGAATGACTTTTTTGTGTTAGATTTCTGTGGGCTCAAAAGTGAGGGAATGTTTTTTTTTTCAGTGGTAGAGGGTGCTCACGTTCAGTATGGACATTAAGATGTGAGGTGTGTGTAAGCAAATCACTTTGCAGTAGGAATGGGTCCTTCCTGGTGGCTTCTAGTTCCAAACTTATGGTTCAGGTTATTCATAGAATCCTGGAATGTTTTGGGTTGGAAGGGACCTTAAAAGACCATCTTGTTCCAACTCCCTGCCATGGGCAGGGACACCTTCCGCTATCCCAGGTTGCTCCAAGCCCCATCTGACCTGGCCTTGGACACTTCCAGGGATGGGGCAACCACAGCTTCACTGGACAACCTGTGCCAGGGCCTCACCACCCTCCCAGTAAAGATTTTTTTCCTAATATCTACTTTAAAACTGCCCTCTGTCAGTTTGAATCCATTCCCCTTGTCCTGCCACTCCATCCCTTGTCCCAAGTCCCTCTCCAGCTCTCCTGGAGCCCCTTTAGGCCCTGGAAGAGGCTCTGAGGTCTCTCTGGAACCTTCTCTCCTCCAGGCTGAACACCCCCAGCTCTCTCAGGCTGTCTCTAAGCAGAAGTGCTCCGAGCCTCTGATCATCATTGTGACCCTCCCCTGACCTCACCTCATTCCTTCGGTCACTGATCTGAATTCAGTTTATGTGATGTGAGCGAGCAAATCTTTAATCTATGCCTGGAGTAACACCAGCACCTTAACAACTGCCTGGAAAGAGGCCTTCCAGAGAGGAACTGCGAGTGATGAGGCTCGTGATGTGGTGCCTCCCTCGTGGCTCTGGTGAAGGAGGGGTGACTGCCAGGGGTGCTCTGTGTGTATCTGTAGGAGCCCCTCGCCTCCTGGACCTGCTGCTGCTGTGCTCCTCTCTTGTGGGTGAGTGGCTGCTCTGTGCTATCCGGGAGAGAGAGGCTCATGGTGCCTCCAGGACCTGAAACCTGGTTAATGACTCTGGCTGGTGTTAATGTTGCACTTCAGTTCCCATCTCTAGAGCAGGTTGTCACCCTTGGTTCCCTAATCTCCTTCATCGTGTTGTCTTCATCTTTTAGGATGTATGTGTATTTTTGTACTCCTATATAACAGTGATGAGAAATCCCTGAGGCTGCTTTTCCTCTGTTTGCCTTGACAAACTCCTTTGTGTCACGCAACACTTCAGGTTTTGTTGTTATTTCTTTATTTTTTTTAATGTAAAGCCTTTAGCATCCTACCAACTGGGAAACATTTTTCCAAAGGAAGATGTTGAAATGTACAGTTGGAATAAATTTTATAGATTAGAAAGATAACAGGCTTTAGACAAAGCAGTCAGTAAACATGAACCTGTTTTACTTGTGAGCAGAAATACGTGTGATAGCCTTGACATCACGTACCGTAGCTTTCTGTGCCCGTCTGCAGGATAAAAGGGCTTTAATTGCTTTTGTTTTCTAACAGGCATATCAAAACAGTGTAATTTTTTTTCCTCTCTTTTAATACTAACGGTGTTCCTTGTTCTCTGCCTCTCCCTTGCAGGCTTTGAAAGAGATGCTATATGCGGCTGTGGACCAGGCCCCTTCTATAGAAGGTAAGCAAATTGTAACCCACACTTGTGTTTTTCTTGGCTCTGGGCGCTGGACGCGTAGTCCCGCTACTTTTCTGTCCTCAGTCCTCCTAAACTGGTAAACTTAATATCCTGATGGGCAAATGCCTGTCCTTTCACAGCCTGCATGCTATTTTTGATTGTTAGGACTCTTTGTCCTCTTTCGTTGGGACAATAAATGTCTTTGTATAGTTTGAGACAGCAACAGCTGGATTCCTCTTGCTTATAAGGTCATTCAGTGGTGGAAGTGCTTTCTTCATTGTTTGAGAATAGACCTTTGTTTTCCTGTGAGAGCCAGCCACTCTGGGAGACAGCTGTGCTGGAGAGACACTGGTTCCCGGTTTGTTACTGGTGATGTGAGCTGGAAGAGTCTCATCCTTTTGTTCTGTGTCCTCCTTGAATGCTGTGCTGCCTCTTCTATGCAGACATGAGTATATCTTCTTGTTTGCACGTGTATATCTTCTTGTTTGCACTGTTTATTGCCTCTGACTGCTCTAGAGTATTCTAGTAAGGTGTTTGGTTTTAAGCTCGCTGCGTTTTGAATAGTTTGTTTAATTAAATGATGATCTGTGCAACATATCATAAAGGAGCATTTTACTTTCTGTATCTTTCTTCCTTTTGCTGTCTTTGAAGTACTGAAGAGTTTTTGCCTCTGTGTTGCTTCACTCCTTACTTTCTTGTCCTTCATGTGGATTTCCAACTGATTTATAACCTCCTTACCTTTATTATTTTCACTTTGATTGCAGAGTTAATTTTACTAATTTCTGGACATGGCTCCAGGCTTCTCTCATATTTATAGAGCAGGAGAACAAGTGCTGCTCCTGGTGCAGTCAGTTGTCTAACATCAGTAAGGCTGGTCACTCTTTGTGTTAGGTCATTGATTACTTTCCTTTTGTTGATTAGAAATGGGAAATGAGGTGTGATGTAGTTAATATAATGTGGTCTTTTTTTAAAATTTAACTCCACCTGCTCTTTGATTGAGGTTTTAAAACCAGAGCTGCAATAATTAATAGGTTAAGAGAGTGTGTGTGGGATGGGGCAGTCTGTCCTTAAACTTTTCAGAGGTGCATTCCAAGCTGAAAACTTTGTGGAAGCAATGCTCAGGTAGGTGTAATTTTTAGGTTTAACCTGACACTTCGTAGCTCATTCTACTCATCCTGCTAATTCTGTTAAATGAATCACACTTTTCTCTGAAGTGCAGGTCCTAGAACTAGGTTTCTAAAGGTTATGGTCCCAGAATCCAAAATCTGTGGGTTATCTTTGGAAAACTCAACGTGCACTGGCAAAGAGGAAAGTCTTGCTTTTATTATTTTGAGTAGCAAAATTGCATGAAACCCACCCACAAACTTTTCTCCCCAACAGCATAAGACTAAGAGCAACTGAAGTTTTCTGTGCAGGCCAAACTGACTATATTAACTTTTGAAGACAACCTACCAATTTTATTGAAAACCCAGCCTCATTTTTATGGGAGACTGGAGCAATTATAAGACTTTTTTTCCCCCCCCTCTTCTGTCCATTGGTTTATTATTGACAATGTGAGCAAATGGTGTCTGTGCTAATGAAACTTTGTAGGCTGATGTCGGAATGTGAGTTACTGGGCTTGGCCAGGGATATCTAGGATTTCAAGGTGTGCTTGAGTTCCTAGTTGTAAAGTGTTATAGTTCAGCATTTTGATTTCTTTATTTTCAATGCCTGCGTTACAGTGGTGTTCTGTAATGTGCTGTAGTGTTTGTGTGTAAACGTATTTGGCAAAGCAAGAAGAGGTGAAGAATAAAATAGTATTATATTTATGTTCTTTTAAGCACTGTAAGGATTTTAACTTGTGCTTCTGCCTCCTTTGATGCTTTAAAAACCTCAACAAAAGGAAAGCAATGACTTAAGACAGTTTCCATCAGTAGAACAATGTTCCGTTCATTTTTGGAGAGGTTGGGTCTTTGTACTGTAGAGAATATAATCCAAACTGTTTTGAACCACTCCTATTTAAGTCTGTCTGCCTGACCCGCCCTTAAGTGGAGAGCAGTTACACTAATTCCTTCACCTTTTGTGCTGGAAATGGATCAAGACCATTTCTCAGTCCCTGTTGCTTACATCCTCCTCCTTTTTGAGCCCTTCTGCCTTTGTTCATAGAAGCTTTAGGCCAGGTTTAGTGCATGACTGCACACAAACTGTGCCCAAAACACTGCTCTAGTCCCTATCAGAGGAGATGGAGTAAGCTCCTTGCATTTTGGGAGGGAATGTAGCTGCTGTTGTCAGGGGCTGGCTGTTGGCCTGCATGTTTCCAGTTTAATATGGATTTTGCAATGGATACTTCTGTGTTATTTTGAGCTTAGCACAGAAACTCCAGGGCTGTGCTACTGAAACCCAGCCTCCCAGTACGAGCCTAATGTAATTTCATTTTAGACTGGTCTAACTAAAATCCATTTGCTAATTGATCTAGTTGATCACAGACATGCTGCAAAGCTGCAGAGTTGGCTTTGATTTACCTTGCATGAATTGTAAGCTAATCTTTGGATAATATATTGGATTGTGAAGACAAGGGAGTTTTGTACAGCAAAGCTGCGACTGTTCTGGTTCTTATTCTGCTCAGCTGGATGTGTAATCTGGCATTTGTGAATGAATTTCTTAGATTTCTGCTGCAGGCTGCTTACCATGTCAGTCAATAAAATTTATGTATCGATAGAAATGCTTCCTACTGCTTAGTAGAATGCTGAAAGCACTTTGGAAAGTCTTTAAAACAATGAAAAAAACCTGCTACCCAACCAAGGCTTGCTGTAAATAGTAGGCAAGGCAGGTAATAGGTGAACCATCCATCATGAGTAACTTCCTTTGGGTTTGTATTTAGGCATTTTCTGTTTGTGGATGGGTAAACAAACCTAACTTCAGAATGACTCTTAGGTTCTGCAAGAGATAGTTCCTTGTGCTACTTGAGTGGACAAAGTGCTGCTGGGAAGGGGATCTTGGCTCTAAATTGTGCAATATATTCTGTGGTTATGTGGTGACCCTTCTCACTGTGCTGCATTGAATCACACCTGTGTCTATCTGCTTTTTCCTATTTTCGGGTAATAAACAGACTGTGATTTTAACAAAAACCTTGTCGATGTGGATAAGCAAAACCTATCAAGGCTGTATGGTAGGAGGAGGTTGTTTATAGCTGTCCCCTCACGCAGTTGCAGGGTGCTGTGGCTCCCTGTGTTTCATGAGAGTTATTCCAGACCATAGCATGTCTTTTTTGGCAGTTCCTAGCTGTACACATGGATTTCTTTAATCTGTTCAAAGACACTTTTTTTTTTTTTCATCCATCTGTCTCCTTTGTAATGATAGTTTTTATATGCCAGTGTTATTCCTCCAGATACTTCTCATCTTTTTACAAGGCACTCCCCTGATGACACCTGCACCATCCTTCCGCCTGAGCAACATCTGGACTAAATTAGTGTTCAGTCTGTTAATTCAATCCCGTGCACATCACTGGAAAAGGTATCAAGTGGTGCTGGATTCCCAGCTGTACGATGAGACTTGCTTGGCTTTCTGGAGAGTTCCTTGGAGCACGTTTGCTTTGTTAGCTGTTTGTTGCGTTCTGCTCACTGTTACCGGAGCAGTCGGGGTGAGTGGATGCTGCTCCCATGATATCACTCACAGCTCCTGGGTCCCCGTGGCACAGCAGGAAGGCCTGAATGCAGTGTGCCAGGTCAGGCACCCTTTCCTGACCCTAAAATACCTTTGGCAAGAATCTGTGATGATTTAGAGGTGAAACCCGAGTGTAGCTCTGTTTTCCTCTGAGGCAGAATGTGCAGTCCTGCAAAAGCATGAAATTCTGACCTCACTCGCTGGGTCCATGCTGGTTTTGGGTTGTTGTTGTGTTTTTGGTTTTTTTTGGTTTTTTTTGATTCCTTGTCCTCCCACTCCTTTCTGTCCTATTTGTCACCTAAGTGAAACAGGTTACTGGACCACTCTTGCTCGGAGTGCTCCCGATTATTCCGCTTGGTGAGCAGCTGTGTCGGCATCTCCCTGAGCTCCTCATGGTGCCTCTCTTCTCGGCTGCAGCGGGCACGGAAGTGCAGCTGTAAATTATTCATCCTGATTATCTGCTCGAATGGACAGGGGCCACTCTAAATATTATTTCCTAGAATACCTGCCTTTCAGATATTTAAATTTAACCTCCCTTTAATACTCGTGTAAGCAGATATCATTGTTGTAATATCAGATGGTACAAGAGCGTCCCGTTGTATCCTCTTATTATGGAGATTACTTAACCCCAATCCTGAATTCCAGTGGCACCTTTCAAACAAGGATCACACTGGTTCTGTGGGGTGGAATGGTGTAACGGGGTAGGAGTGGGGAATATGGGTGCTCTAGGGTAGAATTCAAACCCAAAAGTAAGAGGTGGCCTTAAAGTAACATTGATTGGTAGGGGAAAAGCTTTAGTGGTGATGGAGATCCTCTGCTGGTGCCTGTAATCTTTGTGGCCACCTGTTTACTCATGATGGATTAGGAAAGCAAGAGGTGCAAGTTTGGGACATTCTGAGAGTGCCAGCACTGGCAATGTGTCCCATGTTATTCCACCCTTGTTTCTGCTTTCATTAGTAAAGCACTTGCCCTGTTAACTGACAGCTACAAATCTTTAGTTTGGATTTATTTGTGTTACTGAATAAACAAAACAATATTCTTTAGGGGGATAAATAATCTTGGTGAATAAGTAGGGTGTGGGACATCACATTCTGTTTCTTTCCAAAGGAAGTTACGAGCCTGACAGTTTTTGTTAAATGCAGACATGCTTTGAAGGGTTGATCAAAGGCTTTTGATTTGTCTGTGTATATGCAGATGTCTTCTTTTTATTTCAAAATAAACATTTATTTCCAATTGCACAAGATTACTTTGTAGCAGGTTGAGGTTTTGTTTACATGGGAATGCTTAAGGCTTAAAAGAGCCTTCAACAGAAGTGCTGCACATCAGAAGCAGCCACGAAGAGATTAATGCTTTGTCTTTATTTCACTGTGTTGTCACACACCCATGAGGACACCCCAGATGCAGGTCCTTGATTCTGTGTAGGCTGTAATTCAGTCTGGAGGCCTCTGTATTTATAATTAGTATGTAAACTAACAAAAAAATGAATATAATCCCGTGACAGTCCTCTTCTCAGTTGGAGACCTGATGCCAGGTATTGGATTAGCTGTAGAAAAATAGGTTATTGGGCTTGTGGAAAACGTTAGCTCCCAGAGTGTGCAAACGGTGGACAGGAGGAGAACTTGGCTGCGTACCAGCATTTAGAGAAGGAGATGATGTCTGGTTCCTCTTCCCTGGAGCAATAAAATTTGAAAGGTAAACAGTGCATATGGTTGGAGTAGGGTCCAGAGAGAACAGCTGGATGCTCACTAAAATATTTGGAGCACAGATGCCTGTGTGAAAATGTGGAGTACCGTGTGTTCATGTAAAACACACTTTGCTGTCAGAAGCGGTTCA
>NW_008238635.1:2270668-2326781 GCF_000691975.1 Corvus brachyrhynchos
AGTCCGCACAGAGACTGCTTTGTACCAAGCCCTGCTGCTGTCTGTGCCTTCAGAGCACACCCACCCACACTGCTGGTGCAGTGGCTTCCTCTGAGGTGTGGAGCACAAACAGACTGGATTGTGCTTAACCAGTAATGAGTGTAACGTGGATGTGGAATAAAGGTCAGGTTTTGCACAGAGCTGGAGTCATAGAATGGAATCAGGGAGCGGTTTGGGTTGGAAGGCACCTGTAAAGGTCATCTAGTCCAGCCCTCCTGCCATGGGCAGGGACACCTCCCGCTAGACCAGGGTGTTCCAAGCCCCTTCCAGCCTGGCCTTGGACACTTCCAGGGATGGGGCAGCAACAGCTTCTCTGGGCACCCTGTGCCAGGGCCTGCCCACCCTCACTGTGAAAAAACCGTATTCCTTGTATCTAATCTCGACTGACCCTCTTTCAGATTAAAACCGTTGTCCCCTGTCCTGACACAACAGCCCTGCTAGAAAGTCTGTCCCCAGGCTGATGGGTAGTGACCGAGTGATTGTTGATTGCGGAGACAAGCAGCCAGTACAAGGTTTGATGTCGCTACTGTCCCGTAGACCACAGGTTCTGACGTTGTGGTCTGAGAGTAGGTTCAGGGCCTGCTGGTGTGCTCGGGGTCCTGGCCTGCCTGCAGCTGCTGTGAACTCTTCCAGTTCTTAGAAACCACTTGTTTCAGAAAGTCTCCTGGAGCCAGTGGGAGCCTCCCTGGGGCTCTCAGGGTGGTGTGGGACCACACAGGGTAACCAAGAAGGTCATGGGGGGTAGGTGGTTTAGCAGGCTCATCACCATTCCTTTATGAAGGAAGTTCGTGATTGTGGTCAGTGGAAATGCTGGACTTCCTCACCCTTTTCGTTTGCCCCATGGCCAGCTCGTGGCTGATACTCTGCTTCATCTGTGTGCACAAGCCTGGAAACTTGTGTTGCTGCTGAGGAAGCCTTCTGCCTTTTCCTCTGCTTTGTGGTGTGCTCTGTGTAACTTCAGCAGCAGCTCAGACTGCTCTGACGCATTCGTGTTGTGCGAAGAACTCGAGTCCTAAGTGTACCAAAGAACAGGCTCAAGGCTTAGGAACAGGCAGTTAGTTGAATCATAGGATATTCTGAGTTGGAAGGGATCCACAAGGATCATAGAGTCCCAGCTCTTATCACTGCACAGCAGCATCCCCAAGAGTCACACCATGTGCCTGAGAGCACTGTCCAAAAGCTCCTTGAGCTCTGACAGGCTTAGTGCTGTGACCACTTCTCTGGGGAGCCTTTTCCAGTGCCCAGCCACCCTCTGGGTGAGGAACCTTTTCCTAATACCCAACCTAAACCTGCCCGAGCACCGCTTCAGGCCATTCCCTCCCTGTCACTGGGCACCAGAGGGCAGAGATCAGTGCCTGCCCCTCTCCTTCCCCTCATGGGGAAGTTGCAGACTGTGATGAGTTTCCTTTTCTCCAGGCTGAACAAACCCAGTGATCTCAGCCTCTCCTCATATGGTTCCCCTCTAGACCCTTCACCATTGCTCTGTAATTTTGTCCATGCCCTTTTCTTCTTTACTTCAGCCTCCATGGTATTGACTGCTGAGAGGTGTTAAACCCGGCATGATCCAAGAGCTGGGTGTAGCACAGGAGGTAACGGTGGAAGCTGGACCTGGCAGTCCAGGCTGGCCCACAGGAAAGGGCTGGACCTAGAGGCAGGTTTCTCTGGCAGGTCTGCAAACCTTCTGCTGCAGAACGGGTGTAGATGGTTCCTTAATGACGTGTGTAGGGTAAGAGCAGCACTGGAAATGCTCAGCTGTGCCTTGATGTTTTTCTTCTTCCTTCCTGCATTTGCTTTCCCATATATTAAGATGCCAGTCTGTGGTTAGAGGAATTAACAGTGCTCATAATTTAGCTGGAATGTGCCAGGTTTCATGCTAATGGTCAGAACTCAAGGGCTGAAAAGCAGATTTGCAAAGCTGGAAGATTGACAGCCCGCACTCCTGGGACAGCAGTGAGACATCAGACAGCACAGTGGCTGTACACATGAAGAGCACTGCACATGTTTATGCAAGAGGCGAGTATTTATTGCTTTGTTTCAAAAAAAGGCTTCACTAGATGTCTTAACAGCAAGATTTAGTGTGTACGTGTCTGAGGCAGCCTCTGGCTTTCTGGTCATTCCTTTGGCACTGCGTTTGAAATAGGTGACTTGAGTTATTAGACAATTAAGATTTTTGGATGAGACTGTAGCTACTTAGTGAATAATGCAACATGAATTAAGTTTGATCGGTTTCTCTCTCTTTAAAAATGCATGCTGTGGGCAAGGGAGTGAGCAGAGTGTCCTGGAAGGACATCTCATTCTTCTACATCATAGCTGCTTGTAAGATGCCTTAGAAAAATGGCCAGCCTGCCAATGCCTATGGAGTGGTGACATCTCTGTGTGACGTGGTGGAGGACCAAAGGCTGTCCCTCCTCCTAAAGCGGTCCTTTGGGTTCTCCTAATCTGCTGTAAGGCCACACCACGCAGAGCCTATTGCATAATTGGTCCCTCAGCGTGAGGAGGTCTGTGTCTTTGATTAAGTAATGTTACAATTAGCAACAGTGTGGTGAAAAGTCAGCCCAGTCGTGGTGACATGTCTTTCCTGATTTTGAAGTAAAAATGAAAGCTAGATGCATATTTCATCTGTGTTGGGTTTTTTTTAACGTGGTATCTGTAGCCTTACAGGCTGACATCCTTTTTGTAAAAGATAATGAATTAGTTTTAAAATGTAATTGTGCTTTTTGTAAATACATAATCTTTAACTTTAGTTACAGCTTAAAACGACAAAACTACAGCATCTTGGTTTTACAAAGCCACTGTTTAAAAAATCACTTCAAAAATTTCTATATTATTCTATTTATTACATGGCCATGGAGTTAAGATATTTTAGATTGTTTTATGCTGCCTTTGTTGAGTGTGGTAACCTTTTTTCCCTGAATTAGTACAGCCTAAGTGTGAAAGTCTGATCCTAGAATTCAGTTCTTTTGGAAACTGAGAAGGGGAAACTGTGGAGAGGTATAATGCATCTTTTACTAATGTGTGGTACGACAAGAGTATGTAAAACCCCTTAGTTGTAAGGCAGCAGCACCATGAGTCAGAGTTGTCTAACTAAAAATCACAAAGAAAACTGCATGAAAATACATAAATTTACTTTTTTAAAGTGGTTTTTCTCTGTCCGGGGTGGTGACTGGGACCATAGAGGGCACAGACGTCACTGGCATGGTGCAAAGCCTTTTTGGGCACTGCCTCTTCTCAAATTGTGCACTCAGCAGCTCGACTTCCCCTCTGCAAGGGGGAAGCCTTGTTTATCTCCTAGGAGATGGAAAACCAATTTCTGCTTCTTGATGAGAAGCTGGCAGGCTATTTGACTAAACAAGAGAGGCAAGGCAGTGTGTTCGAGGAGAGGGGAATTGCATCCCATAACATACCAATATAAATGCAATTTATTTTGCATGTGCTATAAAGCCCCAGGCACACGTTTTAGAGGGGGAGTGAGAATTTTTTGCATGCTGAAATGCCAGCTCTAAATAGAAAAAGAGGCAAATTTGGCATCCAGACTGTGTTTATAACCTTGGTTTTATTTTTACCATAATTGCTTTGCATGCTTTTATAAATGCTCCCAATGTCTTTGTGGGGCAAAGTGTAGAGGAGCTGCAAAGATCAGCGCGGATGAGCTGATAACTTGGGATCTGTCTTGTCCCACAGTTGCAGACTTGTTCTGACACATGGCCAAGGCTGCTATTCTGGAGCCTCCTTGCTGGGATCCCATCCCTGCACGGCTCTGCCAAGGCAGAGGGTTCAGTGCCAACCTCTCTGCTTGTCACTCCTGTCATGGGTCAGCTGTAGGGGAAAAATGGGCACTGTTGCTCTAAACCCCCATTTTTTGTTGTCATTCTCTCCTGCTCCAGCTGATTGATCGTTTATATGAGTTTGTTATGAATTTCTTTGTTTCTAGTGCTGTGTGTCAGAGCATCAGCAGCATGTATGGCGTGGTTGCTAACAGTGAACTCAGGCCCTTTATGGGCTCAGCTGTAGGAGTGAGTCACAGGCGAGGCAGTAAAATGGGGTAATAATGAGCAGAATTGGCTGATGGACCTATAAAGTGAATTCTATAAATAGCTTAATGGAATTTGGCTTGTACTTCAGTGTTTTGGTGTGACTTTGTCTTCCTTAATCAGAAGTAGCAATTAGAAAGCAAGGAGAGAAATAATCTGAGAGCCTGATATGGCACTGCACGTTGTTTTGTGGTCCTTGAGCTCTGCAGCAGTCCAAGGCAAAGGTTCACTTTCTCCCCTGCCCAGCCACAGGAGAACACACTTCTCCATTAGAAGCCTGGGTCAAGGCTTGGTTCTGCCTGCACCTTGGTGAACACAGGTGCAGGAGAACGACTTTCGGAAGTTTCATGTGCTGTTGAAGCCTTTAGGAGATTGCAGTTCACTGTCATCTAGAGACAAGAAAGCTTCCCAGGAAGGACGAAGGAAAGGGAAAAATCAAAATACCTTTTGCTTGTCTGTGATCAAACTGGATTAAATGGTGCTCACAGGTGATAATTGTGTATATAGAGATTACATTCTGGATGCTGTAGGTGATCTTGACATGACAGTCATTTATGGTGTGGATTTAATTACTACGACATCAATAAGACTTGTTTATTAAAGCTTCACATTTCAAAGGATAAGCCAATAAAATATAGATTGTGAATGAAATTTTGAGCAGTTGGAGGCAGAGAAGATAGAGACAGGATGCTGAGCCTAAAGGGCTCGCCACACCTGATCAGCCCCATCTGCTGTCCTGATCCTGCTGCAAAGTGACTGCTGGTTCTGGTCCGCACTTCAGATCCTGCAAAATGCCCCATGCATCAGGCGTGAGGTTTAGCAATATATCAGCAACAGGGAGCCTGCCACAGCTTTATTGCTGTTCTCTTCAGCAGATGTCCTTTTTGTGGTCAGACCTCAGGAGGGGAAGGACCGAGGAGGGCAGTGAGGGGAGAAGAGGAGTGTTCATCTGTGTGCAGCAGCCTCCCAGGAGGAGCTGGTCAGGGCTTGAATCCTGCTGCCTGGCTCACACTTCATGGGCATGAGGGCGCTGTTCTCCCCCAGCTCTGCCTTTGGCTCTGCTGTTGTCTGCACCCATGTCTTCTTGGAGGGGAAGATTTGTTTGCTACCAGTGGTGTTAAATAGAACTTTGAACTCAAGCCTCAAAGGCTCCAAAAGTCCTGACGAAAGAGCTTTCAAATCTTCCCCTCCCGTTTTAGAGTTCCAAATGCAGCTCAGCTAGAACTGATCTGTTCCAGTTTCCCGTTCAGTTTCTTCTGCTTTCAGGCAGCTCCTCCAGGTTCAGTTCCAGGTGTTGTTCTCAGCGGGCTGAGCAGGGTTGATGTGGTGGTAGCAGTCGAGATGGAGCAGATCCAGCTCAGGAGGAATCCAGTGTTGCAAGGTGCCTGATCTGGGCTTGGACTTGCCTAAGCACAAATCCGAGTAATGAGTTAGTCATCAGACAGAGAATTCATTTCCCTGGGGACATGGAGAGGGAGGCTGCTACAGCCCAGCTGTCAGTCAGGGGTTGCTGATGCAGGAACTCTTCACCAGCTGAGAAGGTTCCCCCTGCTCTTGGTAATATAATATGTTAAGGCTCAGTTGCCAAATCCTTTAGTTTGGTATTTCAGTAGTAACACGAGACCTTCATAGCAAGTGCTTAAAGGCTTTGGTCTCTTTACCTAACCTACAGGGATCTGTTAACTGGCTGGTTTGAAACCAAAGGCAGCAAACCTTAATTGTAGCAACTCTGCTGTCTTCTACATGTGAGGCAATCTTATTGAATCCTTTTTGTGTGGTCAGCAGGGCATGCCAGAGGGTTTTGCCATCTCCATCCGTTTTGGGAGTGATTTCATGGTTACTGAGGTATATGGGTCACAATGGGGTGAGTTTGGGAAGAGATCTTTCTGCTCTGTCACCCTCTTTCAACGTTGGCTGCAATTCTCATTCTGTTTTGTTTTGGTTTATTTTCCCTCTCCTGTTTTGCATTCAGCAGTGGCATGTGGCTCATGGTGGCTGGTCTCGTGTATGATAATTATTTTCTGAGATGTTTGGAAGCTTTATCAAGTTAGGAAGAGGAATTACAGCGCTGTCTGCTGTTCTGTACATGATTAGTTCAACGTCTATTTGAGAGTTTCACTTACATGCACCGTTTCAGTCCTCAGAGTGGTTAAAAAAGCTTGTGTCATTATTCTTTTCCTGCCTTTCCCCAGCATAACTCCCAGCTATGCTGATCCTCTGGGGAGTTGCTGTTATGGCTCTTGGCCAAACTCTCAATTTTTCTGTTACCTTTGCTGGACAAGCACCATGTGCAGTAGCAGATAAATGAATGATTCTCTGCTGTAGCAAGGGGAAGTGGCACAAGAACTTCAAGATAATTGTTGTTACTGTGGGCTTTCAATTTTTTATTTATTTTTTTAATACTGGATAGTACCTTCCAACCTTTATCTTCAAGTTTGCATTAACTTTCTGGTACCCAGAGGGCTTTATTTTTGTTAACTCCTATACTGAATTGTGTTGGAAGTGCAAAATTAAAATATTGCACGGGGATTTATTCTGTGCATTGCAAGAAGGTGGGATTTCTGTGAAACTTTTTGCTTGCACTCTTTTCTCTGAGTATTTTGCAGTTACTTCAGCCAAGATCATGTTGGAGGTTGAAAATGGTCTTCTTGTGAGAACATAAGTCTGGAGAATGAAGTGTTCAGTTTCTGGTGCTGTAATGTTGCTGTATCGTCACTTTATGCTAATTGCAGGAGATCCACTTGAAACAATCTAAATTAAAAAAAAAAAAGAAGGGGAAGAAGTTTGGATGTAGTGCTACCTTCACAACTTCCTTAAGTTCTTTTGCAAATGTCTACCAGACCATGTGATTCTGCTGATTTTTAAATAGAGGAAGTAAACCCAAACATCTCAGCATAATATATGAGGTTTTCATCTTTTAGGAGTTCCTTGTAACTGTAACCCAAAGAGGTGGTATTATTTTAATTAATTGTATTTTGTCAGATGAAAATAATTAGCTGTAACAGAATGGAGAAAACTGCCACTGTGAGTTCTCTTCCCGTTCTCGTCTTCACTTTTTCCAGTCCATTGGCTAGGCTAAGGCAATACATCTTGGACTGCTTGCGAGCTGGTGTTTTGTCAGTCTCTGTTTTTCGATTTTAAGTCTATTTACGGAAATTAGCAAAAATAAGGAAGTGCTTCATGTGCAATACGTAGTTGCTTAAGCGTTATGTATGGTCTGTTTAAGGCAGAGATACAGATTTGGGTTGGGTCCTCATTCAGTTTTTAATCTTTCAAGACTGACATTGTTGATATTTTTTAATACGGAGTCCTGCTTCTGGATTTTAGTTCGACTCAGCTCTGCTGTGTTGGAAGCGAGTGCAGCTGCTTTGCACTTGGATTTCGCTGCACTAATTCTCTCTGTTTTGCATAACGTTGCTGTGAGCTTCCTTGGAAAGTTGATTTATCTTGATCTTCGGTTTCCCGTGTTGGAGGGTGACAAGAGGTTATTTGAACTGAAAACAAAGGCTCGAATAGCTATTTGAAATCTAAACAAAGCAGGGAGTGTGCCATCTGAGAGCCAGTTCGCTCTGTTTTATCCGGTGCTGCTCTTGCACACCACGCTTGGGGGAATTTTTTGTTGGTGGGGAGGAAAGTTCCCAGTTGGGTTGCAAAGCCTGTGGCTGTTTCTGAAGAGAGGCAGAGAGGAGGCAGAATCCCACCTCTGCCCAACGACCTTAAATTCATTTCCTGGGCTTTCCTTCAGTGCGTGGGAGAAAAGCTATCTGCTGAGATCCTAATAAGAAATGGGAAATTTAATAAGCATGCTGTACATCTATTTATTTACAAATATTCTTGGTCTGTAATTAAGGAAGGCAGCTCTGTTCCGTGCTGCCTGGTGCTCACTTCCAGGCTGGGAGCTGCACGGGATGAGTGACTGCAGGCGCTGACGGCTCCGCGCATCCGTCTGTTCCAAACAAGCAGTTTTGCAGTTGATCAAAGCGGGAGGATTAGGCTGCTCCTGTGGAATTAAACTGGTGAGGAGGCGATAAATAACAGCTCTCAAGCAGGCCTACCTGGACTGACAGGCTTTGTTGTCAACAGGATAATGGGAATAATTTGGTTTGGGGTTTTGTTTTGTTGTTTGGGTTTTTTTGACAGAGGTGTTGTTCTTTCTAGTGGAGTATTTGCTCTTCAAAGCCCAAACAACTGGGTCACTTCAGATGGAAAGCTGCATTGCACATAGTTCCACACACAGTGCAAAGTCTATCTTTGCCAAGCTGCAAGAATTGCAGGGCATCCTGTGTGGGTGTGGGTTTTCCAAACACTTTTCTTATAAAGAGGTTTTTTTGGTTCTCACACACATGTTAATAGTCTGAATTAAGACCTGCATGGATGTTCTTACAACTGTCTTATAAAGGAGGATATTTATCCCAGACATGGGGAAGAATAGGAAACTAGCAGTATGTCATGGATTACACTAGCCCTTTGGGCTCTAGGTGAGAAGTCAGGTTGTCTTTTCCCCCCATACATTTCTGCTTTTTAAATTCACCAGATATTCTCACCTAAATGGCATTTATTTAGGTAACTCTATTCAAAAGCAGCTTTTTTTGTTTTCTCTTTAATACTGCATTTTATTCATCCAAAGTGCACCTCTATGCATAGTAAGCACTCGATATGAACCCATATAATCATCTGTATGTAAAAAGAAATGGCTTTTAGAACAAATAAATTTTTTCATGTTCTGCACTTAAGCATTTAAAATTATTTTCAAAAACCTAATTTTCTTAGGCTGAATTGAAGTTTATGCAAGTCTTAAAGTTTTGGTGACCCATTAAGTAATAATATAAGTAAATGAACAGCACAGACTTTGATCTAGTGGTTTCAGAATTCTGTCTGTGGAAATGCCACTCTCCCTGTCCAGGAAGAGCCAGTGGAAGAACTAAACCAGCTGCTATGAGCTGTGGCCTCCTCTTTGTGCACAGTGAGGTTCTCTTCTCTTTCATTGTTGTTTTATTTCAGGTTAGAAACCAGTAAGAAGTCAGAGTTCTCTGTTAAATCAAGAGTAGAAATATGTCAACGTGTCTATTGCTGTCTGTTTCCAGTTACTGCTCCTGTCAAATTGGTTACATTCACAAAGAACGAGTAGCATTTGTGATATAGGGTCATTTTAAAAGGCAGATTTTGTGTAATAGCTTTTTCTTGTCATTTTATTTTTATTACAGCTTTCTTCTTAGTGCATAGTGAGGAATTTTACGTCTGGAATAGGATTTGGTGTCTGATTCCTTGACAAGCTGATTTTGAGTCTGGCTGCATCCTATTTTTATCGATTACAATATTTCTTTTCTATTGTTCGGGTACCTAATTTAGTATCTGGTGGCTGAAGACACTTGTGTGTTCTGTAAAATTTCAGTGCGAGCGTTTGAACTTGGATTGTGTGCTACTGTTGGGGAGTGGAGGAGGAAGAAGAAGCAGCAGAAAACTGTGGTTTGCTTTCTGGGCAAGGAGTGAATTCCTGCAGAAGGCATGGTGCTGGGCAAGGGGGAAACCCAAGATTGATGGTCCTGAGCTGTTTCACTCCTAGTGTGTGCTAAGTCTTGTAAAACTGTTGGAACTGTGACTCACTTTCTTACAGAGGAGAGTAAGATAACGTGAGTAAGCTCAGAGCCTTTACTGCTCTCCACTACATTGTTGATATATGACATTTTTTCCTTGGTATTGTTAAAACAGGCCTGCCAGGCTATCGTAAAGGTATCTTGACTTGCTTATCTCCTATGGAAGTCTCTCAGTTCTGGGGATAAGGTCTGTCCTGCCTTGCCTCTGAAGTTAAATTAGCTGGTTTGGTGTATGGGCTGTTTCTTGTATCATTTTTTGTGGAATTTTATGGAAGTGTTGTTGCAAGTGTGGGTATGACTCTGTAGGGTTATCAAGGCAGGCTTTGATGTGTGCCTCGTTAGACACCATCATCCTTATCCCATTGCCTGTAAATGAAGGCCACTGAAAGAGTACATGAGCATTCTCCTAGAAACCATGAGCAGTGCAGACCAAGGCTGCAGAAAATGGCTTGTGATGTTTGTCACGACTGAGAAGCACAAAGAGATTTGGTGGTGGGTCCTGAGCAACTTGGAGCTTGTTCTCGAATTTTTTTTTGCTTCAAAATCACCTTCTGTGGCACTTGTTCAGTTAAGCCACTGGGTGTTTTCTGTTTTCCACGAGCTGCACTCTCCTGAGCGTTCCCCTTTGCGTTTTTTCCCTTGAAATTATCCTTTCAGTGTAGTGATTGGACTAATTTGGTTTTGTGAGCACCTTATGCCAGTCATTCCTGTTCCAGCTGTGAACAGAACCTCCTCAGTAACAGCCAGATTGCACCTCATCCCATGATCCACGGCTGTGGCTGGTTATGGTGTCAAAATTTACTTATAATGAACTTCATTTTAATTTTCCCTAGCAGTTGGTGCTGGCAGAGAGCGAGGATCTGGCGTTCTGATTAGAGAGAGCAGGAGGGAGTTTGTCCTCTGCTGCTTCATGCTCTGCATCTTCCACTGTCACCAGTGGTGTGAGACCTGCAGGTTTTGCATCTCCTGCTCTCCCTTGGGTCTGATGGAATTTCAGACCTTGCATTGTGCATTAGCATTTTAATTTTTTACATTTAACCTGTTTAACGTTCCACTTTACATCTTTCAAGCGTTTCCTGTTGGGGGAGAGGTGGTGTTCATCCTATTTGGACTCGGTGCTTAGCTTTAATCAGCAGTGTGGCATTAGGACCTTTATCAGAGTAGAAGCTGGAGGATTTAAAAAAAAAAATCTGTGACTTCTGTCTGTTCTTGCTGTTTGTGTATGAAAGTGTGTTGGAGCGTTCCCTGGCGATGCTGGTACTTCATTTGAATAACTTGGAAGTGTGGTTTCTTATAATGAGTATATTTATCCTGTGGAAGAAACTTTAATCATCTAGATTTTTTTTTTTTTCATTACTTCCTCATACCTAGTTGGAAATTCATGAAACCTGGTTGAGTTTCCAGGACCCTTAAGGACTTGCAATGTTGAAATAATTCATTAACTTCTAATTATGTGGCTTCTAAGGCATGCCTGTGTGCTTCAGGGCAAGTAGATATAATGACAAATACATGATACCTGGCCTAAATTGCAGAAACACGGAATCATTAAGGTTGGAAAAGACCTCTGAGATCACTGAATCCAACTGTGAATCATGTTTACCACTAAGCCATGTCCCCAGGTGCCACATCCACGCCTTTTTTTGAACGCTTCCAGTGATGGTGATTCCAGCACTTCCCTGGGCAGTCTGTTCCAAAGCCTGACCACCCTTTCAGTGAAGAAGTTTTTTGTGATATCCAATCTAAACCTCCTCTGGTTCAGCCTTTTCCTCCTGTGCTGTCACTTGTTAGCCGGGAGAAGAGACTGACTAAGAAGAGAGATGAAGGCTTCTCCTTAAATGCATCTGGGCCGATGATGTGGCTGTTAAAAACGTTAGGACAAAAAAAAAAAGAACAAAATATACTGGCAGGTCAGATGGTGATACGTGGGCAGTGTGCATGGATATTTTTATTTGCCACATACTTATTCAAAGGGCTAAAAGAGAATCCTTGGCACAGGATTTTCTCCCAAGTGTTAATGGGGGATTTGGTCTGTTGGTGTTCTGTTGTTAAAATCAATAGAGACAGTTTTTAAGAAATTTTTTTTACACCTACAAAGGCAAAAGTCTTTTCCCAGTCAAGCAAACAGATCTATATTTTCCTGTGATTGATGTAGGCTGATACGGGTGGCATTTGAAATCCAAACTGCAGGCAGCTTCTGACATCTCTGTTGCAGGTGGCTTCTCTGAGGTGGATGTGGAGATAAGGCTGACACATAGGCCTCTTCCAACATTTCATGTCAGAAAGGTGAGCTAAAATGAGTTAATTTTATTAATTAATGTAGGTAAGTTGGAGGAATGATAATAGGAGGCGGTAATTTGTTGAAGTGTATTTTAAAGAGCAGTCAACCTGAGTCTTTGCATTCAGGAGGGGTAAAACATCAGAACCTGGAAACAAGAGTAACGAAAGCTTAAGTTTTTGAAGGTAGAAGAGAAGCAGTTCATCTAACAAAAGCCATAATGTCAGGAGCAGAGAAACTTCTGGGGAGAAGTTGCATCTGCTGGTTTGTCTTGGTAATCCAGCCAGAGTGTGGCTGCTCCTGGATTTCCACAGAGCAGTGGAGTAAATTCTTTTAGACTGGGCTGGTAAGTGGCTTCACCTGTGCTTTGCCACCGAGTGCTGAAAGAAAGGCACGCTGGCACCACAGAGGTTGTTTAGATTTGCCCAAGTGGAGTTTTAGTGTCTGATATAAATTAATTGTAGTATCAAGCATGTCTCTTGAAAGTGCTTGTTGGAAGGTTGCCTTTAGTGTCTGGGTGAGGAGGGAGAAATTATCTCATTGATACAGCTGTAAACGGAAAATAAACCTAAAATTGAACCTAAAAGTAATTTTCTGTTACTGCATCTGGAAGTGATCATTTGGAGCCTGGAATGCTCCACAGGGAGTAACAGAACTGGTCCCATTGGAATTAGTAGGAAGTTGGAGCTTTACAAGCAGATCAGATCCGAGAACTCAACACTGCACCACCACCACTCGTGGCTTGTATTTCTCCTGCTTTCTTTCCCCTTGCCACCCTGGGGTAGGGAAGTCCCCAGTGACATTTCTCACAAAGACAGAGTGTTCCTAGGAAAAATGCCGCTGTTGGGGGCTGTAGGATTCTGGAGCCATGTGTTGTGGTGGCTCAGTAACCACGGGATACGGGAACAATACAGAGGGGTATGTGGAAGACAGCACACATTCTCCGGCTGTAGGCATGAACTGGTTTTCTTGCATTTCCTTTAGAGAAACAATCAGGCTTGTTAAGATTAATTAATGCAGTTTTCAGCCATTAATCTTTCCAAAGACCAATATATGTAGCCTGCAGTAAAATCCATTAACATGCCGTGACCCCGTGCTAATTGTTAAACTCTTGCTCTGTGAACAGCTCAGTACTGAGGTAGATGCACGTGGAGGGCGTGGGGTGAGAATGGCTCTCTCACCGATGAAAATATTTAATTATTGATAAAACTCATAATAATGCTGGCTCTCTTGCTCTTTGGTTGTTGACTGACTTAAGTAGAGCATGTCATTAACGCTATTGAAGTTATTAAGTAGGAGGGAGGAAGACATGATATGGAAAGGGGAAAATCAGTGCTGCATCATCATCAGGTATAACCTTGGCCTCGTGTGAGGTTGATCCATATGACAACTCATTTAAAACTTGTTTATTTAAGCTCTTTGTCATACAGTTCGCTGGGTTTGGAAAATAAAGATGAGGGAAAAACGAGCACAGTCAATGTTTCAGATGAACCACAGGCTTCATGTGACTGTGATTTGAGTGACTCCAGTACAGTGGAAATAAGTGCCCAGCTGGACTTGCTAACTGAAGGCAGTCTTTCAAAACCTAGGCAAAATGTTAGTGAGAGCTACAGACACAGAAGTTTTGCAAAACCTCTTTTCCACCACTCTGTTACAGGCGTAATGTGAATACTTACTTAAAGTAAAAATATAATGTGCCTAAAAGGATAGACAGTGCTTGAAGTTCATGAAGAATAATACTGAAGGTTAAGATACTGAAGGTTTGGTCACTGCAGTGACCAAAATACTGATGGAAGGCAGTGCTGATCTCCAGAATAATGAATAAGAACCCATGCAGTTATGGTTAGAGAAGTATGTGATTATCTTCATGTTCCTAATTGTATCAAAAGTGGTTGTTTACATCTTGTAAATTGATGTTTCTTGTTTAAATCTGCAGGGTATTTTGATGCTGTTCAGTTGATTGTAAAAACTAATCAGGGGAAAAAGACTTCTAGCAACATTTACTCACAGTCTCAGTATATTTTCATTTGAGTCAATTGAGAGCAAGACATTGACCTTCTCTTATAAAAAATCCATGTGAGCTCAAGATTTAGCTAAAAAATAAAACAACCAACAAACCAAACACAAACCCTTGCTGTTATAATGCGTCAGGTTTAGACAAAAGAATATGATTTGTAGATTAACTTTTTAAAATCCTTTACTGTGGGAAGACTTTGTTTTACAGCAGATGCTATTTAGGGTGTGTAGTAGTGGTGAATTCCTGTTAGAGTAATGGCAAAGCTCTGAGTTACTTCAAGACAATAAATCTCTCCTCGAAGTGCTGCTGGTGCCGTCGGTACTGTAAGTGCTTGGACATCCATGAGGACAGAGATCTGCTCTTGCCATGGCAGCAGGCACCATGATGCTGCTTTACAATACTCTGTTTGAAACTCTCTGATGTTTCTGGGATGCTTTTGGTCTCTGCAACTTCCAGGAAACTTTTTAAAACTTCCTTATACAGCTCCAGCTTCAATGGATATTAAATATCATTTGTCCAATGCAAGCCATCCGTTATCTGTTTTGGCAGCCTTCAGATAGCAGCATTCAAAGAAAGAAAAATGCTTCCCTCAGTCCTGTGCTTTTTTTGCTTTTCTGTCTTCAAACAAGTTAATTTTATGATGTTCATCCATTTGCCCAAGTTTCTTATCTCTGCAATCCAGGCTTGAGCATTCACTCGCAGACCTGGTGTTTTGGGATGTGGAGGGGATAGGTTTGAGGGTTAGAAGTAGTGTTATCTCAATTTTTTGTTATTTATTGGTTTCTTTTCCATCCCTGCCATTAATCTTTGTTACTATTATAAAACTGCTTAAAACTATGCATTTTAACAGACTGAATTGTAGAAATTGAGTTTTGTGCTGTCACAAATGCTGGCATTCCTATGCCACTTGAATCTAGCTGAAGAGTGGGGTTTTGGTGCTGTGACATAGGCTATAAGCAAATCTAATGGTTCAGTTCTTTGGACCTCTGCAACTGTGGCTTGGCTTATTCAGTCCCAGTTTCCCCCTGTGCTGCTATTTCTCCACCCCTAGTATGTGTGCACACAGAGGAGGGTACTCCTAGGAGAATAAATTCCTGGTGAGACCCCCCCAGAACACACTACTCAGTTGTAGGAGGGAACTGCATGTTCATTGTATATATTTAATAATATAAATACTGCTAATTCCAGGGTTCCCTTTCCTCAAATCACTGGTTTCCCATGGGTTTTAGGCAAGCTGAATATAAATTGGGTCTGGTGGAAAGGAAGCTGATCTGTCCAGGGTTCCACCAGCTTCGCTCTGGCCTCAGAGTGTGGGCCAGCAAATGGTGAGGTTTTTGTCCTACAATCACTCTTGCATCCAAAGTGAGTTTTTCAGAACTCATGTTACCGCTGAGAAGAGGATGTCAGGTCTTTTAAGGTGCTTTCAGATTGACATGAAACAATTGAGGTTTCTATTAGTGTTGTGGGCGGTTTTTTGCCAAAAGCTCTCCAAGGTACTTGGCTGGTGCTAAGCTTCTGTTGTACATTTGCAAACAACTTGAACTCCTTGCTTGTCACCTAATTTGAGGGGAAGGAGAAAAGCAAGTGGAGTGGATGGCAGCCTGAAAGGTTTTGTGTGGCATTAAAAAAAGTTGTTTGGCTTCCATGAAAATGTTGTTTGAGGAATGCATAGACTCTTTTCCCGCCCAGAAAAATGTGGGATTTTTTTTGTACTCTGCACAATTACAACTGAAGGGGCTTTGTTCATGCTTCAAAAACATGACTTGTATTGGCAACAGAGCCCAGGAATCTCTAACTATAAGAAAGTTTGGACCATGTGAGAATTCTCTGTGATAAAACAGTAAAACTGTTAATTTTCTACTAGCAATTGGGTCATCTTTCACTGAAAGATGGGTTTAAAATAACCAAAAACCTTGCTCAAAGAGGAATATTTGGTCATAGGCCCGGTGCAGGCAGATCCACAGGCTTTTCATCACATGGGAGTTTGGGACTTATTATTTAGAGCTGTTTCAAGCACAAGGAACTTTAAATTTGATTCCTACATAGAAATTAGACATCTTTAGAAGCTGGAACGTATTCTCACAACAACTTTCATCTTATTTTAGATGAACATCTCCTGAGGTCACTCCTCTTTCTGTTTTGAAGCTCACACTGCCACAACATCTAATTAAATGGGATGCCTTTTCTAACTTTAACATGTATTGTTTGATGGGTTTTTTTGAGACATCAGAAGCTGGAATAGCTTAAATTAGAATGGTGAGAGAAAACCAGATTGCTATTCATTGAAAAATAGGAGGAATCAAAGCAGTATTTATTTCACTTTTATAGCTGGTGATTTGTTTCAGGACTGTGTCTGTGAGCAATCAGCTGTTGTATCTATCTGTAGTCAAGGAAAGCTGCTGACATGATCTCCAGTTAATCTTTGTGCTCATTTGAGACTTAAGAGCTGCTGAAATAATGAGAACATATCCTCTCTTATAACATTTGCAGTGATGGGTTTTCAGCACACATCCAATATTGCACAAGGTACTGAAATCTTGTAACTCTTTCTAAACAAAACCTCTCTACTTGGTTGATCGTTTGGCTTGGGGGGGTAATGCAAGATAGCTTGAAATGTATTTCACAGAGATGTCAAAAAGGATTATTTGAAATATGTTCTTTTCTAGCCTACAGTGTCTGAATAATTCTGGTGCTTGAGGTGTCTTCTCTGGTGATCAGCAAAGCACCTTCTTCAGTAACTCCTAGAAAACCAATGAACAATTGTGCCAAATACTGTTGAAGTACAAGAAGCGTCTTTGCCTTAGCTCTCCTGCCTGGGGAGAAAATGGCTACTCTAGCTAGGAAACACTGGTGTTAACTGGAGTGAAAGAAGAGGGGAAAACCTGTACTGTAGTGTGAAGATCGCCCCTACACTTCAATTCTCTTGCCATTTTTGAGATTATTTGATAGCAGTAAGACCCCATGTGTCTGAAAAGAAATAGACAAGAATTTCTCTCAACTCTTGGCAGTCCTTTGTTCAGACATTGTAAAAAGCTTTGGGTTGTCCTGCTGGAGGTTCAGCACTTCATATTTCTCAGGTGCGAAGAGGTAAGGAGCTGAAATCTGTTTTGCAGCCTTGGTGTCTTATTTTAGTGTACTGGCTTGGTCAGCGCCCCTGCTATCTGATAGCCTCAATCCATCATGGAAACCTACCTGACTCACGGCTTTCAGCTATGCTGTCTTGTCATGAAGGATTATTTCCACTTGCCTGTGCCTTTGGATGTGGTGCCTTATGCTGCCTTTCCTGAACTCGAGTCACCCTGGATGTCTTATTAGCAAGACCTAGGAACTGGCTAGGCTGATGATACTGAATTCTTGATGCACTTGAGCTTCAGCTCTTGCTGTCTCAGTGGGTTGTGGGTGGCCTTTCCTGTGCTGTCACACGATGGATTGTGTGTGTTTGAATCTGGCCATAAACCCATTATTCTCCAGCTTCCAAATATTGATGGCTTACTACACAACTCCTAAAAAACTCCAAAATCCCTGTTTTGGGAGTGAGCTCTTTCCTGAGCTGTGGAACTGAGATTTTTTTTTTTTTTTTTCCCCTCTCCCATGTTTCTCAGGTGGTGATTTTGGAGTCAGAGACCAGTACAAGCTCAGACCCAAGTTTTTTCTTTACAAGTGCCTTTAAGGCAGAAACTTGCCTAAACGGGCTTCCAGGGAGTTTCATTCTACCTACTTCCTTGTCTTATTTGAGGAAGGTGCTGATAAAACTTTGGGGTAAGAGAGGTATCACTGGAAGGCAGATGTGCAGAAACTGGGCTGAAATGGTCACACATCCTGGGCTGTAAACCCTGTCTCATTTAGACCCTTGAACAGCTGATGTGTTCAGTATCCACACACTGTCTTATCTTCAGATGTGTCTGCCTTTGTGTTACCTACACCTGACTTGCTAATTGCTGCACTGATTGATTTCCAGCAGCACAGATAGCTGAAGCAGCTTCATTAGCAAGGAAATGGGTTGTTGAAATTGAGACTTGCTGGAGGGTTAAGCATTGGTACATGGTCACCACCTGTAGATTCCTGTTTCCCTAAGGAGATGTCGTAGGTGATACCAAGTGCGTTGTGCCTTAGTGACAATAGCTCAATTCGGTTTGGCTTTGTCAAAAGGAGACCTTGTTTGGAGAAATCTGCCCAATGAGGATTTTTTCCAAAAGATCCTGGTTTTATATTTTTATGTAGCAGATGATTCTGTAATGTATTTTTGCAAACATTTCTTTTTCAGGTCTAACACAAATAACATAGTAAACAACCTTAAATTTCATGAAGTGGAACTTGGATTATTCTGCAAAGTTGATTTTCTTGTAGCAGTTAAGAGGAGGTCTCTGAAACAGAGAATCAAGACGTTTTGTGGGAGGCCTATTAGAGTCAGCTGAAGCTTTCCATCTCCCCCATTTATTTCCTCTTCAGGATTTTCTTTATCCTTTGCTTTCCTTGTTCCAACCTTACAAATGCTTTCACAGAATAAGAGTACCTGTGTTTTACAAGGGGAATTCTTTCTTTAAAGAGCTGACACAGATGAGTGAGCATCACCCAGATTTGTCTCCTGCTTTCATGTACTTTCCTGATGGGTCACTGGAGCCTGACCTCACTTATGCTGGCCACTCGTGCTTTTAAAAACACTAAACAGAAGGATCTGAGGCACCAGTGCATTCTCCAGGGAACTGGTGTGACTTGGAGGATGAAATAGGATTTGGGTACGAGGCTGTGGCTTTCTTTAAACACAACATCTAGGCATAAAATAGTGCTAGCAGTCAGGATTTAGAAACAATTCGCTCAGGAGAAGAGTAAAGAGCAAATAACTTGTAGAGACTTTGCTTAAGCAGATTAGTCAAACATTTTGTAGACATTTTCCTCCTTTTCAAGCACTGGCTGTTAATTCTGGCACGACTTTATGCAGTAACCCCCCAAGCCAGACCTGTATCTGATGGAAGTTGTGAATCTGCCTCAGATGGTGGTGAGAAAACACTCCAACTTACTCAGATGCGGATTTTCAAGGTAATGGCCCTGACCCACACGAACAAAGATCAGTGAATGCAACGTGCACTAAAGCAACAAAAAGTGATGTTCATATGATGGGCATCCGTGATGGAAACTCAGAACTGTTTTATTAAATTGTGGTTTTGTGTATAGTACAGCACAACGTAGGATTAGTAGTGTGGCAGTGCAGCATATTAAGAGAACTTACAGCTTTTTCCCCCAATTTTGCCGAGGTTTCTGACACAGCATTTCTGAACTGATGCCGTGAGACCAGATGCTGTCAGAAAGCTGCTGATGTGGAGCAGCCTCTCCTGGCTTAGTGAAGTTTTTGTTCTTACTGCCTGAGGACATCTGGCTGGTGCTGCAAAACTCTATATGGTGTTTTGTAATTGCTACCCCTTAGAAGCTGCTGACCGTCTGTCAAGATACACAGACTTGTGGTTTTTTCTTAAGATCCTCTAGGAACCGGGTTACCATGAGTGATAATGAACACAGTATTCCAACCAAGAACTGTTTGTTGGTCAGTATTTAACTCTCTTGTCTTGATATTCTCCGTATAATGTTGGAGGATTTTTCTTGAATACTTGTGAAATAAAAGTGGAAAATAAGGTAATTTTCCTTTTGCTTACGATGATGTTGCTTGAGCTGAGCTACTTTAGAAAGTCTGTGTGCATCTTTCTGAGAAGCAGCTAGTAAAATTCCAGGCTGAGTGAGTGAATGGAGAGCAGAGATCACTGCTGGTGTATTTATTGTGAAGTTGTTTCCCTGGACTGATGTGGTCTTTAACTTCTGAACATCTCTGGCCCTGTAATGTTGTCGTCTTGTCTCTGGTGCCAGCTTCAAAGCTGTAACTGCCCAGTTTGTCCACCTAAGCCTCCCACCTAGTAATTTGGCTTCTCTTAATTGATAGAACAGAGTAAAAGTTCTCTATATTTGACTCCTATTTACTTTAATTATAGTAAATTTTGTCAGAAATAAAATCCTGCTGTGCTTTGCATGTTACGAATCTCATCACAGGGAGCTTTGTGTTCTCCACTGGATGGAAGTTGTTGTTCTCCCCATCAGCTGTGAAGCTGAATGGAGACTGCACCTGTGTTAGTGCTGGAACCAGGGTGTTGCCTTGAGAGTTGGCAGCACAATGTTGTTTCCAGCCACAAAACCCTGCATACAGCAAATGTGGAAGCTGTTGGTGAGAGTTGGTTATGAACCACGCTCACCTGGAGCCCAGATCTATGTACTTTAACAGCAGTGCTGTTCTTCGAGTTTACCTGCTCTGTGTTTATCTTCCTTGTGTCTTGAGCCCTTGGTGTTTATGACACAGGAATTTCCTTAGGGCATCCTTAACCAACCATCAAGTGTTGTAGAGGCACTGTGGGCGTGGGTAGAAACATTTGTAGGAATGTAAAAAATACATTGGTAGAGGATGGGGGTTGCTGCCTTAATTTCTGTTGTTTAAGGCTTCTTTGCTCACAGCTACAGTGAGTTAGTTGCTCTGCTTGTACTTTTCATGGTAGAGTCAGTAATGAATGCCATTTGCAGCCTTGTTTTGGGGTGGTTTTTATCGTCTTTGTGCCTTTGGTCTCCAGAAGTGCTGGCACAGCCAGCCAGGGAGGCACTGCTGCTCCAGGATACCATTACCTTGAGTTACTCTTCCATGTAGTAACTGGAGGGATAATATTCCCAAGTTCCACCTGCAAAAACAGGAACGTGTAGCAGGTATGAGCATGCCTTTTATGATCCACTAGATGTGAAGAGCTCCAGGCAGGCTGTTTGTCTTGTAGCCCTCAGCTTTGACACAGCTATTACTGAGACTGGCTTTGGCTGGTTTTGTAATTTTGTAATGCTGTTGTGGCTGCCTGGCTCACCTCCATAACCAAAATGAAGGTAAATTACAGCATTCAGCACAGAAATGGATCAGAAGTTAACAATGCTTGTGTTTATAATGCAGTTGGAAATTGATATTTGAGATGTCCTGGTAATGGTGTGTCTTATTGTTCTAGCTTGTTGGTGCCTATCCTGTGATCCAGGGATTCAGGAATACCTGAGTCAGTCTTTGGTACTGTGCTAGAAGAAAAGTGAGGCAGGAGGCTTTGAAAATTGAAAATATTTAGTCATTGGGTCTTAGGAAGAAATTCTTCCCTGTGAGGGTGGGGAGGCCCTGGCACAGGTAGCTCAGAGCAGCTGTGGCTGCCCCATCTCTCAAAGTGTCCAAGGCCAGGTTGGACGGGGCTTGGAGCAACCTGGGATAGAGGAAGGTGTCCCTGCCTGTGGAACAAGATGATCTTTAAGGTGCCTTCCAATCCAAACCATTCTTGGATTCTGTGATTAACTACTAGAGTGGAGATGGGTTGTGGCTGTAGTGGGAATGCTGTTGGTTCTTTTGCACATTGTTACAGTGGCCATGGGTGCAGCTCCTTGGGGAGACAGCAGTGTTTCCAAATTTTTATAATTTTTGTCCTCTGTGGTAAGCTAGGAATAGCTGTGTCCTTGAAGCACATCTTGACTCTTTCTGGCTGAGGAAAAGATTTCCCTAAGAGTTTTTAGATCTTTAGTTTAGCAAACAAGAGCATATAGCTGCTAAAATGAACTCCCTAAGTTTGAGTTTATTAAATCTGTGAGACTGGAGGGATGGAGATGGAATGTCCAAGGGAGATGGAATGTCCAAGGCATGTGGCTGTAATGAGGCCCTGGCAGCAGATTTTGCTGTCTTTCAGCTGTCCTTTGCAGACAGATGAGGGACACGGCTTTTAGGTATGGATGGAAAAGCGATGTCTCACTTCTTGTTCTGTTTCCCCATGACTATTGAATCAAGTGCTGCTCAGCCTCGAGTCTCTGAGCCTTATTCATGGTGGAACTGAGTGGGGCCAGCAGCGCTGTTATTTGCATCATCTCGGTGTCTGGGGGCTGCCTGAAGCCGTGTGGCGCTGTGAGGACTGGAAGGATGTAGGTGTAGGGAGACCCTGCAGAATTTCAAAACTTTGTGTTTATTGTTCCAGCGTAACAGCAGGCACAGTTCCCTCTGCAGATTGTGCCTGATGCCCAGGTTTGATGGGCAGGCAGTGAGGAGGTGACTTTGAGGATCTTTAAGTAATTTTGTCAAGGTTGATGCACCAATATCTTGATGTAAAAAGAATTTTTACTCTCAAAACTGGGGAAGAAAGGCTAAGGGGATATCCAGAAACAGCATTAGACTGTGACCTTTGGAAGCAGACCTTCACCAGGCATTTCTTCACAAATATCTTTTAGTAAAGTGTAAGGTGAAGGGGCTCAGATCCAGCTCACAGTACCAAGGGCTTCCACAGGGCATGGAAGAGGGTCCTCAAAATTTCCTAGTCTTTTTTCCTTTGAAATCACCTTTGGGAGTATCATGATGGACTTCCATTGTTAAATATGTCCCCAGAAACCCAGGATGGAATGATGTTGGAGATGGGATCTAACACAGGTACTGTCTGATTTATCCTGAGAAAAACTGTGTGGAATTTTCCCACTTGCTTTAGGACTTCCTTAATTTAGATAAGAGCTTCGTTCTGGCTTCTCCTACCTCTGCTCTGGCTGACGTAATTCAAGCCAGAAATGAGTATCCACACTTCTGTCCAGAACTTCAAGCTTTGTTTGTTCAAGATGCATCAGATCTTCTGTGTATCATCAGTGCACGTGGGCAGTAAAACACGTGGTGAGTTCAGTGTTTGTGGGAAGCATCCTACACGTTGGCTGCAGCTCCTGGACAAATGAATCTTCATTCTACTTGGACAGGTTTTCTGGGGTGGAGGGGAGAACGCTCTGGGAAACATGGCATGTTTCTGTGTCTGTTGTAGAGAGAGTTCCTGAAACTTCCCACTGGTGATTGCCTTTGGAACTGCTTCTTTTTGGCCAACCTGAGCTTTACACGAGGGGTCTTTAGTTAAAACTGTCAGCTCTCCTCTTGACCTGGAAAAGTGAAGTTCTCAGAAAAATGTGTTACGTGTAATTGTAAATGCGTGCATGGCCAGGGTATCCCATCACTGTTGATAGAGCTGTCACCCAAACCTCATGGAAAAGCAGATGTGAAATCGATACCTACGTGATGCCTCCGAGTCATGTGCAAACAGAGCTTATTTCTGGATTGCAGTCTTCTGGCTCCAGAGTACCGGAAGGGGCTGGGAATGGGGAATTCCCCACGGAGTGAGTAACTTCCACTGGGAAAAGAAACAGAGGAAATACCTTAAGAAACCAGTCTGGCCAATGCTAGCAAGCTTCACGATTAATTGTTATTTCAGGGTGATTGTGTTTTCCAAATATTCATCAAAAACCCCCCAGTCAGAATGGGAGAGATTTTGTGGAAGCCACCTTCAGGAACGGGGAAATGCCTTTCAAAGAACTATTGGAAAGCAGTGAAAGAACATATCCTTCTGTTTGGCTGTGTTCCTAGAAAATGCAGGCTTTGTTGGTGAAGACATAGCAGGGATGACCTTAGCAGTGGGTTTAAATATGTTTAAAGATTTAACCCATTGCATTCTTTGGAAGAACTGTGTGTGTGTTCATGTCTGTACTGATGTGATCTATGTCCTTGGTGTATAAACCCTCTGGTAATGTCAGAGGGCAGAAGGGTAGTTGAGGATAAACTCAAATAACAGGAAAACTTGGATTTGTCAGAAAACAGTCCTCTTTCTTTCAGTAAAACTGTAAGATACCTGGCATGGGAATTCAAGACCCTTAGACTGTGCTTTGTGGGTGTGCTTGCTGGGAAGGTTCAGAATAGCTGGAGTAGGAGGTGTTTAAAAGAAATAAAATGGATCTAATATTATTGTTGCTTTCCTGTCACTTCATAATTTTAATGTTTTTCAGTTTGCAAGATAGGAACTCTGAATGCCTTTTTCTGAATCTTTCTCCCAGCTGGGAGGTAGGAAGCCAGATCATGTTCAATGACTGCTCAGGGCCACAGAGATTCCTATTTATTTTATTAGTGGTTGTAGAAGAGGGTGACTACATCTGACTGCTCCAGCAACCAAGAGCAATTAATGCTGTAAAGTGAAGAGACTTCAACTCTGACTTCAGACGTTGTAAAATTTTGCAGCTGATAACCCAAGAGAGGGAATGAGGGAAATAGGTTCTGCCGTGTTACAGACTGGCCTGCGAACCCCATATCACTGAGAGGGAAAGGATGTCTGAGGCCAGGAGCACCTCTGCTCTGGGGACAGGCTGGGAGAGCT
Source organism: Corvus brachyrhynchos (assembly GCF_000691975.1). Classification (NCBI taxonomy): domain Eukaryota; kingdom Metazoa; phylum Chordata; class Aves; order Passeriformes; family Corvidae; genus Corvus; species Corvus brachyrhynchos. The sequence continues at coordinate 2,294,833 of NW_008238635.1, forward strand.
GGGGGTGTTCAACCTGGAGAAAAGAAGGCCCTGGGGAGAGCTCAGAGCCCCTTCCAGTGCCTGAAGGGGCTCCAAGAGAGCTGGAGAGGGACTTGGGACAAGGGCCTGCAGTGACAGTACAGGGGGAATGGCTTCCCACGGATAGAGGGCAGGATTGGATGGGATATTGGGAAGGAATTGTTCCCTGTGAGGGTGGGCAGGCCCTGGTAGAGGTGTCCCTGCCCATGGCAGGAGGTTGAAACCTGATGGTCTTTAAGGTCCCTTCCAACCCAAACCATTCTAGGATTCTTTGGTTCTGTGATTCTAATAATTCCAAGAACTGGTCATGATACTGGAGACAGTTTTACGAAAGGAACTTGGCAGAGGTGTGAGTAGTCTTGTCCTTTGCAGCCACAAATGTCTTTCAGAGAGTCTTTCCACACGAATGCTTGCAGGAAAACGATCTGCTAGGACAGCGGTCTTGTAAGAATTGACATAGGAGCAAAAAATCTCTGTACCATTAAGAAGTGTGCCAAGTGTTTAGATTTCCCGTTTTGCAGCAAAGAATTGAGTGTCTTGGCTTTCTCCCTTCAGTTTTGTTTTTGCAAGCAAAATGTGAGAGCATTCACTGCACTCTTCTTGTTATCAATCCTTAAGAAAGAGGACGTAGGGGATCTTTTAATGGCAGCTGGATTCCAGGCACAGGTAGATTGTGAGGATGACGTTTGTGTGGGCTGAAATTGGAGTTTATTTTTCTTTTTGATCTGTCTTTTTGTTATAAATCTGCTCTCATCTCCCTGGAAACTGAGGAATTGGAACAGCAGTCACAGAAGTAACAGAGGAGCAGGTTTTAAGAAAAGGCAAAGCTTATTAGGGACTGGGAGAGTTAACTGACTGTGTAGCTAGTAAACACCTGAAAAGGAATATATTTTCTTTCTACTAACCATGCATTAAATGTAGTACTTGCTGCTGTGTTTTTTCATCTTTGACATTATTGTGGTTATATATATATAATATATATATGTATAATATATATATATATTCTATTCCTTGAGCTTTACAGTGAGCTGACTGCAGACTTCTGCATTGCCTCCCACCCCTGAGCCCGCCTCTGTCTGCCATCTCCTTGAATTCTCCTTGCTTTCTGAGTGCACCAGCAAGATCTTATGGAAAGATCCAGGCTTATTGCACCTGAGACATGGAGATGTGTTTGGTGGAGTCGCTTAATGTTGTACTGTGCCGGTTACTTGAATACATATTTTCTTTAATACTTCCGAATGTTGTTCATTTTATATGCCAGACTAAACTGTTTCAGGAAAGACAAGAACTCCTCTTGGAAGTGTAATGGTAGACTTGGGAGGGTGCTACATCTTTGTAATGCCTAAGTGCTTTGTATTGATGCCTAAGTGCTTTGTGCTGAATGTTCAAGGTGTGTGTATGGGGAGTCTGTGAATAATTAACAAAATCTGTGTGCTTCATTTTCTTTTGATTGACTGAACAGGAGGACTCAAAGTGGGTTCAGCGTTCTGTCTTCTTGCTCTGTGTTGATTTATCACTTTGATTATAAATCTTACTGAGCTGAATTTTATGCAAGTCGTCTCTCGCTTCCCCGTGAAGGAACAAAATGTTGCTATAATAGTTACCCAACTGTGGAAATTAAGATCAGGAAACTATAGCAACTTTCTTGCATATTATTTTCACAGTTTTGGCTGATGTTTTATCAAGGACAGCACACTCAAGTGAGTGATTGAGACCCCTAGAAACTCATCACAGGACAAGAATGGGTACCAAATAAGTCCTTCCTGGTTTTGTCTACAGCTGGTCTTATTTTTTTCTTTGTCTGTCAGCATTTTGTATTGAACATCTGTGTGTTTCTTCTTGGGCATCGTGTTGCATGTAGGGTTGTAGTGAGGTGCGTAAATGCACCGTGGTGGGTGAACGTGTGTGTAAATGTGCCTGAGCTCTGAGTAGGAGCTGGTCTTGATGCACGATCCTTTACTTTGTACCTGAGAGGGACACAGCTGGCTGAGGGGTTGGCAAAGGGAAAATGTGAAAGCAAGGCTGCTGGAAAAAAATGGTATTTTTTTATCAGACCAGTTGAGTGTAGTTCTGGTGTTGCTCTTCTTCCCCACCTGCATGCCCTGCTTCGAGAGGCTTGGACTCAGCTGGGGAAGGTGCAAAGGAGGACAGTAAGGATGAATGAAGGTGCAGAATGGCTTTGGTGTGATTGTGTTCATTAGCACTATTCAGCCTTGAATAAGAGAACTGAGAGAAGTCTGTGATTAAAAAGATGAGAGGTTTACTCTTTCTTCTGAAACAAGAACTAGGGGACATCAAATGGAAGCAGCTGATGCCTGATGCAGAGCAAAAGGAGTAACGAATTCTGTTACAGGTGTAGAGCATGTTAGGAAGAGTCTGTGAAATCAAAAAGGGATTTAGCAAATTCCATTGCACACAAATATATTTAAGCTCTGAAAGCAAACTCTGGAAGGCCTTTGACCATAAATAGCTCCTTCTGGAGAGGTTATTTGCAGGAAGCTTCATTTACACAGTTTCTTTGTCATCGCATCTTTCTCAAGTCAAAGCATAATGGTTGTGAGAAGTCTTTATTAATTATTGTGAGATGGCTTGCAGCAGTCTTTGAGCATTTAGTCTGATGTTTTGGTTACTTCATTAGTGCTCCTGTTGCTGTATGAGAGCATGTAGGAACTGTAAAATTTGCTTGTTACTGCAGTGTCCTGGCAATGCGAACCTCTGAAGGCGTTCCTTTTTCACATTTTAATTTATGTGCAGTGTTCCTTTCATGTCTCAAAAAGGGGTTTAACTGCATCTGTTTGTATAAAACAGGAAAAATAACAGTGTAGACAGATGTCTGTTAGAGCTGCTGGAAGTCATTAATGAAAAGGGTGGGACTGTTACACCCCCTCTGCTTGCTTTAAATTAAAGAGGGGTATGGTGGGGCAGATGTCAGTCCCTGTGTCTGGGAATGGTGCATTAATTTTACTCTGTCTCTTGGCAAAGCAGCCAAGTGCTATAAAGGCATGGGATCTATCTGCAGGAATGGTGAGGTTTCCTCTGGGGTGGTTTGTGGCTTGCATTTATTTGGTCCTCTGCAATCAGAAACAAGAAATGACATCTTTAAAAAGGTGTGTTAAATACTGTAAAAACTCTCTGTCTTTTGACATGGCAAGCTTTCCTGCCTATGGACATAGGAAATTTGGCAGGCATTGTGAGCTGTTTCCTCAAATAAATCCCAGTATTTTAGGAGTTGTTTAATAAGTGCTGTTGGAAGGTCTTTCCCTCTGGAGAATGGTGAATTATTGTATTATTAGATGACATCTGGTAATGAAACACTGTCCATCACTTGATGTAGCACTGTTATCCCCATGGTCTCTGGTTCCTTTCCATCCCCAAAGCAGGTCTCGGTAGCCAGTTGTTCCTCTTGACGAGATGATGAACATCCAAGGGCTGCTGATAGTCTTTGCTCTGATTACGGACATCTGATGACACAAAAGCTCTCTCTTAATGTGTTGGGCATAATGTAGGTGAGATTGGATGCCTGGCTTTAAATATTCAAGTTTGTCCTGAACAGCCTGATGACTGTTTTAATGCTGCAAGCCTGGATGCTGCTGGCTTGTCTAATCAGCCACTTGTTCAGAGGCTGACTGCAATCAGGGGAGTGGTGCTGGCTTTGGGGAGAGCCTGTTTTGATGCTGACTGATAGAAACGAGGTAGCTCTAATTCAGCAGTGCTGGCACAGGGAGATTAATGCGTGCTCACGTCCCGGGCCCTTGGCAGCTGTTTGTCAGGTGGGGAGCTGAGCTCCGTGGGGACGGTGCCCAGGGCTGCAGCGCACCTGCGCGTCCCTGGCGATCGGGATGTTGCCTTACTGCTTAAAAGCTCATTAAAGTTGCATCTCCCATTCCTAGTTGCCTGCTTGCCCCCTCTGGCTAGCTGTCCAGGCTTTTGTGAGCAAACCAGAATTGATCATAGCAATTAGCTAAGCCCAGGGGACATTTTGAAATGCTAATGCATATATTTTTTTTCCTTGCTATCAGATAGCTCTTTACTACTGCCAATGATTTGTGCTTTCTCCCTTTGATGCATTTGCTCCTCTTCCTTTTAAGAGTTCTCAGTAGACTGGTGTGTAGGTAATATGGTACTCTCAAGATGTTTGTTTAGCCTTAAATTTCCAACTCAGTATTAAACTGGTGATATTTCCAGCAGCTGTTAAAATTCTGCTTGTGTTTTTCCCCCTGAATTGGATGCTCTTACACAAAAGATGCAGAGTAAGTGATATTTACTTCATCTAAAGGTGAATGGCACAAGTAAAGACTTTGTATACTCAGAAATAACCCAAGCTCCAAGCTGCTATAGGCTTTTAGAGGAGTTGGGTTTTTGGAGCTGTTTCTTGGTTGTAACTTCCTTACCTTGAAAGAAATCCAGTAAAAAGGAAAAAAATGTGTAAATATTTGGTTAAGAGGTGATGCGAAACCCCTGTCTGAACCTTAAAGCTATGACTGTTATGTATGTCCTAACAGGCATGTAGCTTACCTCTTCTTGGAAAATATTTGTCTTTTTCCTACAGAAGCAGCATTCAGTGTCCTTTTCTGACTGATTTCCTCCTTTTTTGGCCCAAGTTCAGCATTAGCTTTGGTTCTGAAGAAGTGGAAACTCAACAGAAAGTTGTGGCTTGCCAACTGAGAATCTCAACTGATGTGGTGGTTTTGTAGTATTGACTCCATGTGGCAGTTCTAATCAAAATAAACACAGCTCACCCTGGGAACTGGATGCTTGCCTTGGAAAATAGGATTGAAGAAATCAAAGCTTTAGTATTTTACTCTTTAGGATGTAACTGTAAACACTTAAACAGCAATGTTATGTATTCAAACAGTTTCCTCTCCTTCTTATCACAAGTAAGCCCATCTTCTTTTAGGCTAATCTGAATTTTTCCTATAAGATTATTAGTTATTAAAGCTCTTATCCATTTCTGGGGCTGCTGGAAGTCCCCACATGCTGCATATTTAAGGATGTGGGAACAACTTGTACCAATACCTTCCTTAAACTATTTTCACTTGTTTTAGAAAAATGCCAGACTAGCTTGGTATATTTCCAGTTCACACCATTGTGGTGCTCTGTGAGTTTGCTGAATTATTATATGGGTTTGTAATGTGAGGTTGTGGACATTCAGGGTTTAATTGTTTCTACCTCGATAACTAGACCTGGTTTTACATTCTATACTTTTATAACTAAATGTGAAGTAAGGTGTTTCTGCTCATTCTCAGTATAGAACTAATTCTGGAACATCCTCTGTGCCTAGTCATTTGATGCCCTTTTTTTGGGTTGCATCTTTTTGATGTGAGAGCATGTATTTTAACTGGTGAACTTGTCTCATCACTTAGGTGATGGCTTAGGTAGGTGGCTTGTATAAATTAAATTTTCAAGGCCCTCCCAGTCTTGTACTCTCTTCTCAGTATTATTAGGGAGAATCCTTGGGTGCCAGCACTAATTTGGAGATTAGCCAAACACACCCTGGGCTGCATCAAAAGGAGTGCGGCCAGCAGGTCAAGAAGGGGATTCTTCCCCTCTGCTCTGCCCTGGTGAGATCCCACCTGCAGAGCTGCATCCATATGTGGGGCCACAGCACAAGAAGGACATGGAGCTGCTGGAGCGAGTCCAGGGGGGGCCACGAAGATGCTCAGAGCACCTCTGCTATGGGGAGAGGCTGAGAGAGCTGGGGGTGTTCAGCCTGGAGAAGAAGGGAGACCTAGGAGCGCCTTCCAGTGCCTAAAGGGGCTCCAGGAGAGCTGGAGAGGGATGGAGTGATAGAACAAGAGGGAATGACTTCAGACTGACAGCAGGTAGGTTTCGATATTAGGAAGAAATTCCTCTCTGTGAGGGTGGGCAGGCCCTGGCACAGGGTGCCCAGAGAAGCTGTGGCTGCCCCTGGATCCCTGGAAGTGTCCAAGACCAGGTTGGATGGGGCTTGGAGCACCCTGGACTAGTGGCAGGTGTCCCTGCCCATGTCAGGGGGTTGGAATGAGATGATCTTTCAGGTCCCTCCCAACCCAAACCGTTCCATGACTCTGTGATTAAAAGAGCAGCAATGTTTAGTAAAACGATTGCAGGTTTGAGTCAAAGGCCAAACCAATGGCAGGTGAGGAGGTGGTGGTGACCTTTACATTCCTAGGAGGACCTAGCCCTTATCTTGCTTCTTGTATCTAAGTGGGGATTTTCTTTTTCTCTTTTTGCCCTTCCTCTTCACTTCATATGAATTCCAATTCTTTCTTCTATTTTGACTCCTAACCAGAGTCATCCTGTGGTTCAAATATACACACTGAGTCTGGTGTTTGTATTTAGGGTGCAGTCGTTGATGTGAATATCACTTCCTGTCTTGTCAACAGCATTAGGACTATAAAAAGTACTCTGGAAACCTCAGAAGCATCCTTCATAAATATATTTAATTAAACCCATAGTTTCCAGTATGCCTCAAACACATATATTGTTCCAGCTCATGACATAGTGATAATAAGATGACAGCTTTAAAATGTACTGCTTTGGCTAAGCCCTCTCCTTCCCATCTTCCTTTGTGGTTTTTAGGGGCTATTGATGTTACAGCCTTCATATGGCACATGAATTCTTTGGCAGAGTTTCCTCTGCTTGCAGTCCAGACCTTTACTGCTGCTCTTCTCACACATTAAAATGTTGGGGGGTTTATATTCCATCTTTGTAGCCTTGTTGTGCCTTGTTAACCACAAGGGATAAATAGTTCTTGCTTTAGGAATCTGCAATAAATGCATTTCTTGCATTTCTACTTGCCTGATCATGGGTTTTTTTCTCCTTCATCTCCTCTGGAGATGTCTTCACCATGAGGGAGGCCCTCAACTCAACTCTGCTTCTTTCTTTCTAGCTCACCTTTCTGTAAAGGGGGGCAATTTTTTTTTCCCTAAAAAGTGAAGACCTCATGGGTTGAAGGTGCAAAAATTAACTCCAGAAATACCTTGGTTTTCCGAGTAGAAATGTGGAGCGTTTTTTCTGTGCTAGGGTGCAGATGGAGGTCACATGGTGGCCAGGAGTTGAAAGTGCCTGTCTTGTGGTACAAATTTAATTGTCAGCCTGCTCTTTGGCTGTGATTTTGTAGGCACTGGATGATTTGGGTGGACTTCCTTCTGCTCCCAGAAGCCTCCAGCCCTCAGGATTGGTGCCTTCTTGGTGTCCTCAGTCTGGAAATGCCACCAGCATAGCAGCTCATCATGAGGGGGTAACAAATCCCAACATAGGCATTGCTTTGGGAATGGGAGATGTCGAGGAGCTTGCAGAAGACTAATCAGGTTTGGGACCAACAAGCGTGAAGTTGATTTATAGGTTTTTAATCAAACATGTTGCTACTCAGAGTTGCTTTTTCCACAAGTAAAAGTGAGATCAGAGACTAGATTCCCTGCTTTTCCTGGCTTTTGCCAGTGACTCTGTAGCTTGGAAAAAACAGTCTTCATTGCCCTCAGTGGTAGTGGGTGGCCCCAGGGCTATTGCTTGTGCCACTCATACTGCTGGAACGGTGCTGACAGCCAGCTTCAAAGCACAGCTTTGGAATCCTGTCAGGAAGGTGGCTCTGCCCACTTCAAAAATGTGGATTCACCTGCTGCTCTCAACTGCAGATGGAAGTTGAGCAGTTTTTTGGAGACACCCCTCACCTTTGGGTAGCCCCAAGCTAAAGGGAGAGAGATACTCCTTGTACTCTCCTCTCTCCATGGGACTTGATCCAGGATTTCAATTAATAAAACAGGTTATTCCTAGTCACCCTCATTTTCTGATGGAAAAATAACTCGGAAGGAGGTTTTGGATAGAGATGGGTGCAATGTGCTGAGCTGGATCACAGCTCTCTGCAGCAGTGGGTTCATATTTATCCAAGCATTCACTCTGAAGTGTGTGCTGCAGCCCAGGGCAGAGACAGGGCTCTAATTTTAGGGTTTGAGAGATGGACTTAGCCAGGACTGCCACACGTGCTGTCTTAAGAAGTACTATAAATGCTGGCCTAAGGATAAGAATGTATTTCATAATCATTTCTCTAGGTAATTATTTCAAAATATGTGGAGGCAGTTTATTTCTGTGAATTAAAGCAATTAGATGGTGAGACTCTGCACAGCCTTGCAAGGAGCCTGGTGAAGCCTGTCCAGTTCCACACACACTCATCTCTGCACCACGTGTGTTATTTCAGTGTCATGGCAAAGCTCTTCTGTCCTGGAGATCCAAGGGCAGTGGGAATTCAGCCTTGCCAGGAGCAGGGTCAAGTTCTCTGCCTTCAGCTCTGGCTAGCTCTGGCTGACTCTGGCTTTTTTCTTTATGATGTTGGTAAAAGTTCCTCATCATTAGACGGATTGTCACTTAAAACCTTCAGCTTGTATTTCTGAGCTACAAATTTTGATCGTAAATGAACCAGTTTTTCATGCCCTGCAGTATTCCTGTATTTGGGTAAAGCATTTTTGAAGTAAAGGAAAGGAAATTTAACTTTGAAAAGAACAACAGATTGTTCATGGCTACAGCAGTGCTCCAGATCCTTTTCTCAATAAGCAGAAGGGCATTTGGAAGGTGGTTTCCTGCTTTTCTTCCTGCAGGTTCTACCGGATGTAGAGAATCTACCGTGGAGGGGAGTTTGGGGAAAAAGAAAAGTATAAGGTTTTCCTTTTTGCTTTAAGTATCTTTGAGACCTCTCCAATGATACCTTTTCTTCTTACTCTAGAGGTCTTTGGTCCAAGATCATGCTCAAAGCAGGTCAAGCTAGATCAGGTAGGTGAGGGCCTCATCTAACAGAGCCTTGATTATCTCCAAGGATGGAGATGCCACCTCTTTGGGCTCTCACTCAGTGCTTGACTGTCATCATGGCGAAAACGTCTTCTCTGGCTGGGTTTCCTGAGTTGCACTGTCCATTGCCTCATGTCCTTTGGCTGTGCACCTCCAGGAAGAGCCTGGTTCCATCTTCTCTGTACCCTCTGATGACAAAGCTGCAGACAGGTGTAAGGCTTTGTCATTCATCATCCCAATACTGAATAAGCCTGGTCTTCTTAGCTTGTCTCAGCTTGGCTATATTGGATGTTTTCATAAGAAATGCAGGTGATCTAGAGGTCTCCTGGCCTTTCAGCTGCTTCCTTGCTTTTTGAGGTGAAAGGAAACATTCACTGGAAAAGTATCAATTTGTGAAAGACTGCTGGGACTTCCCTTGCTTGTTCCGCCTTACAAATCTCAACAGCTTTCCTTTGCAGACATTAGTTACCTTGTCTTGTTTCATTTGTAAATAAGTCCAACTCAGGAGGAACTCACTGACCTCCCAGACAGCTGGTTTGTATCCAAAATAGTTGAGTATTGGCACTGGATTCAGTGTGTACAGTTAGAAATAAAGCTCTGCTCTAAGAGGAGGATCTTCTTTGTACATTCAGACAGATTTTTAAAGACTTATTATTTTTCTTCTAGACTTGTGTGGTTTTGGCTGTATATTAATGTGTCTTTCAGAAGTAGAGTCACAGTAAGTAAAGGTGCTGGGCACCCAAAATATCTTCTCTCTTTTCTCCTGCCAGATGCAGCACGCTTATTAATTTACTATGGAAGTGGGTAGCAGTATTCTCAGTCAGAGCTCAGCCCTGCAAATTGTGGGGCTGAGATAACAGGGGCAGATGCTGGACTGGAAGGGGTAGAGCTGGGGCATAGAGGCAGGAAGGTCAAAAAGGTGTTTTTAACATCTTCTTTGTAGTGGTTGTGTTCTCAGAACTAACCCAGAGCTCCTTGCTAGTTCTGTTAATTATATTTGCCTTGACTTTTCGTAACACAAGTTTATTTGCAAACAAAGTGTGAAATTCTAGTATTTGCTCATGGCATATTTAAGAGCTGAGAGCATTTATTTTTTTCTTTTCTTTTTAATTTTTGGTCTAGATCTTAATTTCTTTGAGCGCCTCACCTTAAATAATATTGTTTTAAGAAAACAAAAACAACCCACCAGGGCAAATCTCATTAAATTTCATAACTGAATCAATTGGATGCCAGTTCTTAATAATTTTTCCATTTGCAGCACTGCCGTGCAAAAGAGCTGCTCTAGCATATATTCCTTCCTAAACAAGCTTTTCTGTCCCTGTGTCCATTTTTCTCCATTGCTTAATATTCAAGAAACTGCTGTTGCTTCCTAGGGGGTCCTGGTTTTACTTCAGACTGCCTTGCAGCATGCTTTGTTCTTGTTGCAAAAGCGTCATAATTGGTTAATCCTGCCCTTATACTCCTGTAGTCTAATGTCTTGGTTTTTTACTGTTTAATGTGCTTAGTAATGTCAACTTAGCCTTGAACCTATTAAAAGCTTGTGTTGCTTTGTTTTTATCCTTTTCTCCCCTCGCTGTGATGTCGGTATATTCTCAGTATCCACGGGGCTGTTTCGCAGCCCTGTTACCTCTCATCTCTTCTCTTCCTTTGAGGATTGGTCTAAAGCATTTTCAGAGTTTTTAATTTTAAAAAAATGTTTTATGTCTGTATGTGTATCTGTCTGTCTTTAGGGATTTATTCTAAGTGGTCTCTTACTCCTCGTAAGTTTTCTTGGTAGGGATACCAAATGGATATTGAAGGGTATTGTGAAGATTATTTGGCTTATTTTGAAATAAAACCTGAAGAAATGCCTATTTCCTGTGAGACCCTTGCTCTTGCATCTGTAATTTAGGAGTACAGGTGTCAAAGATGGCTGGCTTAAGTACTTATCTAGGAACATGGATAACAAGACTGTTGTAGGGTTTGTCCCTATGTTTTCAGGCTGGAAAAATTCTGCATGTCCTTGCTGTAGATAAACCAGGCTTTTTAGTCATATCTGTAGACTTGGTTTGTCAATTTGGATGGCTGAACTAAATTACAGTATCATCAGTCTGCTTTCTTCCCAGGTTTGAGAAGGCAAGGGATAAATGCTCCTGATAGCAGAGGAGGCTGTCACTTCCATTTTCGAGGTGGTCTGGTATCCTGTGATATGCAGCAAAACATGATCAGGATGTCACAGGGGATTTTCACCTTTCCAGCCCTTTTCCAATCCCCATTTTTTCTCCTGTTGCTGCTTTGTTTCCAGCTCGTGGTGGAAGCGAACAGCTTCTCTTCCAGCTTTCTGCAGGCAGCTTGAAATCTGAAATTCAAAGTGAAAAGGGGTCTCTAGAGTTAGTACAGAATGTTGCTTCTTTTCTCATCCCGGTAGGTTTAAATTTCTGCCATGAAGTGTTTTGCAGAGTAAACAAGTAGTACTGGTCTCATCTGCTGTTGTTGGTTTTGTAAAGCTTTGTTGGAATGACTCTTTGAAGAAAGAACAATTCTGCAATTAGTAGGATTTTGCTCGGTGTTAAAGGTTGAAAATCTTGCTGGCAAGGAAACTGGGCCTGTGCCAGAACATGCTTTTAAATATCTGTGTTCTGATCCCGTTTCCAAAGGCAATACTAAGAAAGCCCAACCCCTTTACTTGGCTGCTGGGGAGAAAGCGCCGTGCTGGAAGGAATCCATCTTATCAGCTTGTGCCCTTTTCCTTTGAAGAGGAGCTCTTTGTCCTTTGCCTTTCTGAGAGCCTCCTACGAGCAGATCAGGGTTTCTTGGCTATTGTGCTCCTCCCTGAGCTGCCTCGTTAGTGCCGGGCTGAGGAGGCCTTCCCGCAGGGGTGAGACACCACCAATAGCTCCCTCCTGGCACAAAGGGAGCATTCCCTGCTCCTGCCTGCTCTCCATCCCCCACTGGTCAGTCTCCAGGGCCTCCTCATCTGCAGGGATGGGTCATCTTTGCCAGCATCACCAGCATCCTGAATTTCATCCCTGAATTTCTTTTGTCAGCCCTGACTGTCACCAGTGATCTTACGTGTGATCACCAGGTCGGGATCCTTGTGACAAGAAGGACATGGAGGGGCTGGAGCGTGTCCAGAGAAGGGAATGGAGCTGGGGAAGGGTCTGGAGCACAAGACTGATGAGAAGCAGCTGGAGGGGCTCAGCCTGGAGAAAATGAGGCTCAGGGGAGATCTTTTTGCCCTCTACAACCACCTGAAGGTTGTAGACAGGTGGGAGAAGGCCTCTTCTCTCAGGTGGCAAGTGACAGGATGAGAGGAAACTACTTCAAGTTGATGTTTTGTTTGGATATTGGGAAAAAACCCACTGAATGAGTTGTCAAGTATTGGGAGAGGCTGCCCAGAGAAGTGATAGAACCACCAGCCCTGGAGGTATTTAAAAGATACTTAGATGTGGCATTTGGGACATGGTTTAGTGGTGGGCTTGGCACTGCTGGGTTAACGACTGGACTCGGTGATCTTGCAGGGCTTGTCCAACCTAAACAATTCTATGATGCCACAGTAAAGAGCTGTGTGAATTCACAGCTTCCCCCAGTAGATGCTGATGGTGCATGTGAGCGTGTCCAGCCATCTCTAGTTCCTCAGAAACAGATGGGCATAAAACGGCATCATGGGACTGGAATTTTATTAGTTATCATTGTTCTTGTGCTTTGGAAAATTAATTTAATTTGCGATAACTAATGAGGAAGGGGAGCCTTTCCTGTGGCAGCTTTGCTGCAACTGTGCCTCTGCCATTTGCTGGGCAGGTTGGTCTTAATACATCCATTAACATGACTCCTCGTGGATGGAGTGAGCTGCTGGCTGCCTGTCTGCTCTCTCTGCTGCTGTCACTTCCCGATGTAGAGCATCAACCTGTGAGCCATTATGCCACTAATAACCCAAGGCCTCTTTGAGTGCTTCTCCTGGTGTGCAGCCACTGTTTCTTCCACCCTCTGCTCGGAGGGTGGAAGGGAGGGATGAGCCAAGTGGATCGTGCTTGCAGGAGGTATTTTTCCCTGCTCTGTAGGACAGATGTGGGCATGTGTAGTCTGTACATGTTTATTTTCAGGCACCAGCAGCAATCCTTGCCATGTTTTAAAAACTGACTCTTGAGTTACCATGTATTACAGTATTTATGTCTTTCAAAGAAAGCTGCCAGAGAAAACTGATCAAAGCAGAGCAAAGACAAAACACAAGCTCAGAGCATTTGAGTTTACTGACCTCATTACCTTGTCTCCAGCACTTTAAATTAAGCTGTTTAGATGACAAAATTCCATCTTCCTGAAACTGAGAATCGGCTTTGACAGCACACTGAAATTGTAGTGTCTGCTACCTCTGGCCCTTACTGCATAATTCATAACATCTTCTTTACCTAAGCCTTAATTAAACCTCCAGATAAGTTGGGGTTTAGTGCTATTTACACATTCTGACCAGAAGAGCCTTACTTTTGTGCCAATGTCACTGTTTCCCACAGATTTTTGAGCAGGGAGCAAACGGATCAGCTTGTGTCCTTTCACGTCTCTATTTGCCATATGATTTGTTCATTGTTACCAAGGCAACCCTTCTACCCACCCCCCAACAGGCGAGCTCCCAATACAATGGAAGTTATTGTCTGGAGCAATTATTAGGCTATTATTAAAGCCCTACTGAGATATGTCAGTATCCCGTAGGAATTTTAAACAAGTGGGAGCAGAGACAATAGTGAGCGCTGGAGGATTGCGAATGCGTCGTGCTGCTGGTAGCGTGGGGAGGATGCCTGTAGCCCTCCTCACAATGTCTCATAAAAACTATGAGCAGTCTTCCCAAACTGACAGAAGTCAGGATGTGCCAGTGTGGATTAAGATGGGAAGGGGAAAGAGGGGAAGTGCTCCACCAGGGCTCTTGGGCTGCGTGCTGCTCCTCACGTGGCTGCCGTGCACGCCAAACATCTTCGCGTGAGTTCAGCACAGCCCTCGGGGACGTACTGTAGCACTGACTGCATTGTTTTGATGGAGATGATAGTAAAACATCCCCATCCCACATGGATGGGAGAGTGTTCTTCGTTAGAAAGTCTTCTGCATTCATGATCCCTGTTTGTGTGCCCTGATTTTAAAAGGGAATTATTCATCGTCAGTGGCAGGATGTGTGGGAGCTGGGCAGAGAGCGGGTAAAATAAGAGAGGAAAGTGACTCTTGACATGATATGTTTATTTATTTATAGATTACTGCATGGTGTTTCTTTTCCAAAGGAAGGCTTTTCCAGCTTCCCAGCAGTGGGAATTCAGGACATCCAGGAGCAGAACTTGCCTTGCAGTCTCCTCTTGCCGTGCATTCCCTGCTGGTGCCACTGGGGTTGTATTCATGAAGCCACCACCGCTCACGCAGCCATGGCAGCCCAGCCTTTTCCATCCTACCCCGTATCCTGGGACTGCATTTTCTGTCGCCTTTGTCTTGCTGATGCAGTCCTTCTGTTGAGCAGTAGCAGAACTGACAGGGTTTTATAGCACCGTATCGATTTCTTCCAGGAATTTCCTTCCAAGAAGCCGCAGTGTTGTCATGGGTCAGAGATGTCACCAGACTGATTTGGCGTTTCGTTTGTGACAGTTGTCAGAAGAGGCTGTGGCTTGCCCAGAACATCTTTGTCTTGGGCTGTGCAAATGTTAAGAGCAATTGTGAGTGCAGATGGAGAAACCATTAATGAGCTGCATATGCAAAGGAAGGAAAAAAAAAAAAAAAGCAAGAGAGTTTGCAAGAACCTTTTTTCTGGCTGTTGGAAAGTGAGACTCTTTCTGGTTATTTAAAAGCTCGTTTCTCTGGGTAGATTACTTTTAACTCCTGTAAATAAAAGATCCACCTCCACAATTTCTCCTTCCCACTGCTTGGGAAAGATCTCCCAAGGTCTCTCCATCTTCCACTTAGCACAGAAGTGGAGGGGGTTCGCCTTATCCTTCTGCACAGTGTGTGTCATGATAAATATTTGGGGATGCGTTTGTATGTCTCTTGTTTGGTGTTTCTCTCAGACCAGGACACAGTATTGTAAGGCTGTAGTGCTCAGTCTGGTGTATAACACATTTCTTGGTTCTTATTTATGGCTTTTCTGCTGTTTAGCTCTCACACAGATTTTGTGTCCACGGATAGCAGCAGTGAGGGGTTCCCAGCTAGCAGAGAGATCCAAGTGCGTCTGAATCCATCTGCTGCCGGCATCTGGCAGCTGTCTGTCAGGTAAAGCCTGCAGTGCGTTCAGTTCTCCAGTTCCTCCATCATTTCTGTGCCTGCTCTGCTCCGCTGGCTGTTCTCCTGACCTCTGGTGAAATGAGGGCTGGGGGTTGTGTGAGCTCTGTGGTCACCCATAGGTTTGTGGGCAGCAGCGCAAATGGACGCAAACACTCCCACCACAGCTGCTCAGAGCTTTCTGTGTTTCGGCAGCGTTTGGGGCGGCTCACCCCGGCCCATTAATGAACACTGCAGTGAGGCACAACTTGGTTCATTGAGACTTTGTTAAAGACTTGTTAAAGGAAGTCAGGTTTCATAGCTAATGGCACTGGAATATCTATCAGCATATGTCTTTTGACAGCATTACCGTTTCAGGCTCTGAAAATGATGTAACTATTTTAGTATAATAAAATAATTACAATTTTCAGAGAGGAATCTAGGGCAGTAGGCTACGGTTCATAAAAACACTTGCTTTGGCAAACATTTTACCACTCAAAATAAAAAGCAATTATTTAAAATTATAAAATCTCTTTTGCACAAAGTTGCAAACCTTATTTTAAGTACTGGCAGCGTTCCTGAATGTGTCTGAGTACACCATCACCTCTATGCAACATAGTTTAACTCTTGTCAGATTTGCCTACTCGAAACTTGGTTGTGAATATTTTAAACATGGGCTGTTGCTGTTAAGTCTTTACTGCTAGTTGTAGAGGTGGCATGTATTTATACTACAGTTGCGGGAAAAGAGTTTATTTTTCATCTTTCAATGCTAATGGAGCTGCTAATGAGGAGAGATACATAGTTTGTGGGTATCCAAAGAACAATTCGCAGGTCACTCCTTAAGTAGTATTACACAACATGCTAATAAGGCATGCTAGGTGGATGTGCTGGTGGCTCTTTAATTGCAAATAGCAGAAACAAACCCAAAATGATAAAATCTTTGCTGTTAGCTGCAAAAATGCTTTCGCATAAAATGTCACTTGCTATAAATTCCTGAAATTTGCTCTTTTACAATAAGCACGAATGATGCCCATCAGTTCAGCAGCAGCCGCTCACTCAGCTTGGTCTTTTCAAGCTTGCTCTTAAGAAGCGAGTCTGACTGAACGTTCAGTGCCTTTGGTGCGGAGGCTGCCCGTGTGCCGCTGGGTTCCGTGCCTTGTGGGTGTCCCCGTGTCCTGCAAAGAGCCCCCTGATGCCCACAGCGCCGGCTGAGCCCGCTGCTCCGTGTGCCGGGGCTGCTCCCGTGGCACAGGTATCCGTACATCCCTGAGAAAGGGAAACCTGCAGCTTTTCCAATCAATCATTGCAGTTCCCTTTAAATGTGGTTGCGTTTTATTCTGCACCACTGTTCCTCGCAGCCTTTGGCGCCTTGCGCTGATGTCTTCTCTCGTGCTCGTGCTATACAAACCTCGTAGGCTGGGTATATCAACACCATACTGACCTTTTGGATATCAGCGTGATTACAGCAAATGCTCAGCTCGGTCCTGGTTACAAATTTCAGATGTTGTTTAGAGTCCCTGTCTGTATGAAGAATGTATTTCATCCCAGAGAGAGGTTCTTCTCAGACTTGCTTCTGTCCCGTGTTTCATGTGTGTGACAGCCTGCAAGTGCTTGTCAGAAAAATGAAACACTTGCCCCCAAAAATCATAGTTTTTCACTCCCCCCGAGTCTGTCCCTTACGGAAAACACTCTGTCTTGGCCTGTGGTGCAGGCTGTTTCCTTTGTGCCAGCTGTTCTTCTTGGAGTAGTCTCTAAATTCAGGATGACTTCTTTCTGTGTCTCAGAGGTTAAGGCAGACACATCAACAGATGCTTGGTTAAGTTTACATCCCATTCCCAGGACGCTCCTTTGGTGTGAAATGCAGTTATCCTTCATCCAGCTGAATTTGAGATGACAACAATAGTGGAAGTTCTCACCTCTGGAGAGCAAAGATCCGACAAAGCTTTTGGTGGAGCACCTATCAGTACCGTTTGGGGCTGGTTTTTTTTTTTCACAAAGAGTTGTTGGAATCCTTCTGGCATCCCCATGTTGTATTTCTGCTGAATCCTGACTGTTTTGTCATCTGCATGCTACCTGCCATGTGGCACATTTCATATACTTGTTTGGCAAAGGAGAGGAAAATACATCCATGTTCTGCTTTAAAAATAGTGCCGCCGTCTGTAAGACCACTTGTGTTGTGTGGGGGGATTGCCGTGCTAACACTGTCTCTGGAGGCAGATTGATAGCTACAGAATTGCAGTTTCGGGCTGTGTGTGTGTGAATCAAGTGATAAAACAGCCAAGAAACCTGAAAATTAATTCATATGTTCTGTGTAAGTTTGCAGGGTGGGGGAGCTTTAATCTTTTGGACTACTTTTTGGTTAAAAATTACCATTATTTCAGAGGAAGGGCAAGAAGCTTCATGAGAAGCTAAGGTGACTCCAGTGGGCCAAAAGAGGTGGCTGAGAGCTCGTTTAGCAGGAATAGAGGCTGTGTTTCTAATGCAGGGTAACGGAGACCGAACCAGAAACGAGTAACTCTTGTTGGCAGCAGGACCAAGCGCAGCATCAGCAGCTTCCCTCCCCAGAGCCACAGAGGGCAGGCACACGAGTAGTATTGCTGTCACGTGTACATTTGTCTGTATATTGGAAACCAGGCTGGTTCAGTGTTGGCAAACAGGAAGGGTTTTCAGTTTGAGACTTATCTTTGAGGTTAGTTGTGAGCTTTGTCCTCCAGGAAGCTCTGTGTGCATGGATATGGACATTTTCTTGTGTCTCTGGCTGATATTTCCACTTCATTCATTCCATCCTGTCCCTCCTAACCCACCCCTGTGTTCTTTAATGACTGTAATGAATTAATGATTTTATGTAAATGTGGTGTTTGATGGACTGAGGAGGTGTGCCTTGGGACTTGTTTAAGCTGTCACTTAGGAAATGCATCATCTGCTTCATGTTTTCTGCAATTGCACTCGGTTTGATTTTTCCTTTCCTTCCTTTCCCTCTTCTCTAATTCTTTTCCCCCTCAAAACAGTTCTTTAAGCATGTTTAGACCTTTTGCCTGGATTTAGAGGATTTAATTCTATTTTTCCGCCTCTGTGTCCTACCCCCCTTATTTTCCACCCTAAATGTAAAGGGAAAAAAGCAACCATCCCTACATTACATACCTGATTGCTATTCAGTTCCCAGGGGAGAGGCACTGAGAGCTAAATGCAAGGGCTGGAGGTCTGGGCTCTCTGGTTAGATTCACTGAATGTCACTAATTAGAGCAGAGTAGCCACTTACATATTTATTCATGTTTCAGAACAGTTGGTGAATCAATTGAGTGAATGAACTGGGGCAGCTTCTGTTCTTCTTGTGTTGAGTTTGCTGAAGGACCGACCCCCAAACCCTATATGCTTAACCCCCAACTCTGCTGAGGTTGGTTCTTTGTGCCTTGCTGGTATAGACCGGCATGGATGTAACAAAACTTCACTTCTGTGTGACTTTTAGATGATGCTTTTTCCACTCCCCCGTCTTCTGCTGCTGAAAAGGAGCTGATTCCAGCCTCTGAAATACTTGCCAAAAATAAAAAAAATTATTCTGGTGAGACGAAAGTGATGCTACCTTTAAGGCCATCCTCGCCATTCTTGATGGATTAATTTGCCTAAAGCTTAAATTAAAATCCTTGCAGGACTTGAAATGAGGACAGCAGCCACTTGTGCTGCTGCACGAACAAACCGGCACAGAAGAACCTTGCAGTGCACGGTGGATTTTTTTAGACGGTGCAGATGGATTTCCCCTGTAAACACCTTGAAGTGTTGCCTTTCACCAAAATCCTGTCTGAATTTAGCTCCTAATTGATAATAGCTCATTTACGTGGTGGGAGCAGGCTGGTGACAGCCTCCTGGTCCCCCCTCGCTGGGAGATTTGCATTCCATCTGCTCTGGCTGTTGATTAGCAGCATGCCGGCTACATGAGCAGTGCTTCTGGATGCTGCGGTCATCTGTTGCGATAAAATTCTTCTGTGAGGGCACAGCCACAGAGCTCGGAGCATGGTTAGGGCAGCGAGGAGAACCATTCTGGGGGTTGCTGCTCCGGGTGGTTTGGCTGGAACGTGCATGGCTGGCTCCAGGTTTCCTGGAGCACGGCAAAAGCTTTCCAAGCCCTGGTGGACAGGACTCCGAGCTCCTCCCTGCCTCCTGCAGCTGCAGTTTGGAGTGCCCGTCTCTCCCATTCCAGCTGTACCACCCACACTTCAAATAAGGATCAGCCTTTAATTTTACAGGTTTGCAAAGAAAAAGGCTTCAAGTCAACCACAGCTTCAAAGTGGGCAGTGTCTTGTCAGCTGGTGCCTGGCAAAGTTGCTGCGTACACAGCACACAGGTTTCTGTGGGAAGATATCCATAGATGATTTATTCAAGTTTATTGAAAGTACTGTTGCTCTGTCCGTTTGCACAACTGATACTGCAACTGGGACTTAAATTTAGGCTTTTTGCCACTGTCACGAATAGGGGCAAAATAGAATTAAATGTGGTGGCTCTGTGACACGTCCTTTGAAATGTAAATAAGAAGTGACTTAGGAAGTTGGGCTATTGGGTTTTTTACCCTCAGCATACTTCGGGTTTGTGTTTGGATGCAAAACCTTTCCGTTGGCAGTTACTTCTGCAGTTTGTGTATTCCCTTCCCACCAGGTTTTGTTCGGGAAGTGATAGAAATTACTGAATGGTTCCTTTTGCCTTTTTATTTACCAAGTGCCAGCAGTGCTGTGCATTGAGCCTGGGGGAAATGCGGGGGGGAAGTCACATGCCTCTCAATCTTTCTGCTCATTTGGGGTGTAAAAATCCTTTTCAGTTCCAGTCTGGCAGGGATAGTCCAAGTGGAGATACCCAGCCCATGTGGTTTCTGGCTAGGGACTTGTGCTGTGCAAAATGAAAGAGATTTACTTGGAAAACAGACAAACAAACAAGTGCAGTCGTGGTCTCTGCTGCATTTCAGTCTTAAACTAAAATTACGCCTGGAACACAGTACCTCTGTTGAGGAGTTGAAGTGGGCATAGACTTCCAAATCAATCCCTTTGAAAGACTATCTTCTCTCCCCTTGAAGGAAGGACATTTGAACTGGAGCTTATTCCTTCCATGTACTTAAATCATAGCAAAGTGGCATCTGAGGAATGCTGCCTTTGCTTGAATTGGATTTAAACAAGCCCTTCAAGTGCAGGGTTGAGAAGAAGGGAAGGCAAGGGGTGCTACCTGAGCGTGTGTTTAGAAGAAAACAGCTCCAAACTTGTGGGGACCTGCAATGGAGAGCTTCTGCTTATCTAGAATTTACCACAGTGTCTCCGGGCGTGCTTCAATCCATGTGTTTTAATTAATCCAGCAGGGTAGGGCTCAGCTGGGTGGCTGTGCACTGTGTGAGCAAGGAGGAATATAACCTTGGGTAGGCTTTGTAGTGTTGTGGAGAGGATCCTACAACATCTGTTGCTGTAATAGTGTAAGAACTAAAGCAGAAGAATTACTGCCCTGAGTGGAGAAGCACCTACCTTAATGTTAGTTTGCTGGTGTTTTAGCTAGAATTATATCATTGGAAAAGAAAAATATTGTTTTAAACTGTGCTAAATGTTTAGGAAGATGCTGTTGTAAACATTTATGAGAACTAACAATCTGTTCTGTTCCTGAACATGGTCTGACTGTAAGGCCCTCTGGTAAAATCTTGCACAGAGCCACTCTCGAGCCCTGTGTCATTTTTCTGAGTTACCTCTGAAATGTATTTTTCTTCATCTGATAACTGCTTGCTTATTATCTTCTTGCTAACTGTTTGCCTTTACTAGCTAGTAAAATAAAAAAGGAAAAATGAATTTGAGTAATGTTCGCTCCCTGGGGGGAAATTAAGCCATTGAGAGCATGTTTGAAGTAGGTTTGTCTTTGTACCATGTGCTCGCTGTACTCCATATAGGGAGCCTGTTGTTGGTTCTGCATCATTTGTTTTGTCTTTCTAGTTGCTCTTGATATTAATTGAAGTCTTTCCCAAGACACAGTTCTGTTAATCTTCCTTTTGTCATTTCCCTCCTCCTCCTGCCCCCAAGATCTCCAGTGAACATGCTCTCCTGTGTCTGAAAAGAGCTCTAAAAGTACCATTGTTGTTGCTTTTTTAATGGTGATGGTCCATTTATTCACCTGTTTTGGTTTTTTTCCACCAGTGCTAGTGTTTCTAATTGTTTGCTTAGCATCTGAATGTTATATGTGCTGTAATTGTTTTAAGGATGCAAATAGTTTCCTGGAGTGATGGGTATATGTCTCTTCACAGCTCCAATTATGCAAAATGTTTTCAATTAGCTGTAATTCCCTTCCCTGCCTCCCCCCAGACACACGGAGCTGAGCAGGGTCTCTCCAGGGACGCCGGTGTGCTTTGCTGGAGCAGCCTTTCCCCTTCCACATCGCATCCTGTCCCGGCAGCCTGAGGATCAGGAAGCACACTCTGCTACTCCTTTTGTTTTTCAGAAGTTAAAATGCTATTAACCACACCACTTCCCTGAAAGTTTTCAGTGTCTCGAAGGAGGAGATATTCACTCTGTCTTTTGAATCCCACAATTTTGCCATCAGCGATGGAAACAAACGACCATCCTGAACTGCAGAGCTTTTCCTTGAGCTTCTCCCTTGCTGTGCAGAGCCACAGCAAGTAGTAAAGTGCTTTCTACAGTTCTGGTGCCACGCAAAGGGGGATGCTTTAGATGGTCTGATGGCTAAACGTGAAAGGGCAGTTTCTGGGGTGTCTTTGCACAGAACAGTTGCCAAGAGTTGACCAAAATGTTCCTGTAAGCTTTGAGGTGGTTCTGGCTGAGGTCACCACCTCCATGTCTGGTGGAAGGTGCCCATGACAGAGGGGTTGGAACGAGATGGTCTTTCAGGTCCTTTCCAACCCAAACCATTCCATGATGATGATGTACAGTGACAGAGGACAAGGAGAAAGCAGAGGAGTTTCCTGACAGAAAGAGTTGTTGGATGGAAGCTTTATTGAAAAAGGATTGTGGGTGTGGGTTGTGTTTGCTTAGGTAACGCAGAGGAGAGGTCCATGCCTTCTGCCTCATACGAAAAAGATTCCTGCCTTCAAAACAAAGCTAACTCTGGCTTGCTGATGAATCACAGAATTATCTGCAGCAGGATGAAGTAACTGAGTTTAAATGCCTTCATCCCTCAAAAGAAATACTTTGAAGCCCTCTAAACACTTTGTCTGTAGTTGGAGTATACTTTTCTTCCTATTCTGCCTCAAAGTGACCTCACTGCTTGTTGTAGGCCTTATCTTGGCCCCTAATTCTTACTCCCTGCCTGACAGAATCCATCAGGGAACTGAGGAGGTCGAGACTCACCTTTTCCAGCCAATCCTCATGTGTTTGCTGGGTGCAAGGACTCAGAGAAGTGCTTGAGTCCAAAGCAAGATTTTGTAAAAACTGATTTGATGCCTTCTGTGTTACTCATCAATCAGGAAGGGTGGGTCCAGTGTACAGGTCCAGTTCTTGCAGCTATTGAAGCCCTCCCCAAGAAAAGCGAGCTGGGCTTGGTCCTACAGCATGCATGCAGAGCTTGGACAGGGCATGGCTTTAATGCTGAAATACAGCATTTCTTAAAGCTCTCAGAGTGTATATCCTGCTGCTGGCCACCTGCAAGTCTTGATGAAGAGCAGAGCTGCTTAGATTTCCCAGTCTCAGTTGGACGAGTGTGGCCAGGGCGCAGTGGCTGGTGGTGCAGGTGATCAGGCTGGTGGTGATCTGCTTGTCGGGCTGCCCTTGCAGGGATGGCTTTATCACTGGGAGAATGCTGATAGGATCTGAGCCTCTTGTTACAGCATAAATTAGCACTTCTCTTGCTGCATTTGCTCATGCACAACCTGATATTGCCAGCAATTTAAAAAGAAAAATCAAATGTACGTATACTCTGTAGAGTATATTGGGTGGAGGGAGAGAGGGAAAGAAAGTGGGGGAGAAAGCACTGAAAGAACAAGACTTAAACTCTATTTCAAGATGGTTCTGCCCTGCATTTGTCTTGTTCATCAGATGTGTGGGTGACAGTTCAAGTCTGTCATCAGACCCAGCAGAAGATGCCCCTGAAGGATGTCTATGGAGGGGACAGTGGCCATTCTGTCCAAGAGTACCTTGATCAAGGCATTGTCCATTTCAAAGGTCCAGCTTGCATAACAAAATGTTGCTGCAATCACTTGTGTAACTCCACGTCACAGCGAATTCTCAGTTTACTTTGTTTTCCAACTTTTGTTTTCTTCTTTTAAGCATTTTACATTTTTACACCAAAACAAAGTATTTGAGGGGACTCTGAGCAACCTGGTCTAGTTGAAGGTGTCCCTGTTCTTTGCAGGGGAGTTGGCCTAGGTGGCCTTTAAAGGTCCCTTCCAACCCAAACCATTCTGCAATTCTGTGATTTTTATTTCTATGCAAAATTGCTTAAAGCAGACTGAAATATCCCAAAAATGTTTGAACATCAGCTGTGCTGGAGTACACAGAATTAGCCAGTTTGCATCCAAGCTAGGGATGGCTTTTCCCCACGAGGGTGTGGTGAGAGAGTTGGAGAAGGCAGGACTGGAGGCACACATGGTGCTGGAGCCTTGGCAGGAGGGGAGGTGCCGCTGAGAGACCAAAGCCTGGATGCGTTCAATCTGCTTTAATTTAATAATCCAGACTTTTCCTGTCTTCATATCAAGGGTATGGGCACGTGAATCCAACTCCAGTGAGCTTCTCCAATGTCACCTTGTCAGCTGAGCTGTGGGGTAATGCCTTGAGTCATCTCCTGCCACAGGAGAGATGCAGGGCCAAGCAGGTGATGTGATATTCCAGTTAAATCAGTCTAACAGGCCGCTGCTGCCAGAGGGGGAATCTCCCTCTCACTGCCTCCTCCCTGCATGCAAGGAGCTCTTTCAGAGGGCTAAACCACAGGAAACGACTTTATTGATCAGCTAGGTTTGTAATGCCTTTTAGTTTCAATGCTGGGTAGTTCTTTAAGTACCAGATTAACTTCCCAAACTGGTTCACTGTGGTCTTGGATGGGCAGCAGCACCAGAGCAAGGAAAAGGGCATCGTGTGTGTGTCTAGGAGAGGGCATAAAGGACAGCCATAACTACTGCTAAAATTCCTCAGAACTCCTTCTCCATGTGGTGTTCCTAGGGAAAACTTAGTACATACAAGGCTTAAAAGTGCACTGTATCAAATTCCTTGAACTGGCTGTAATCTCAGTTTTGTTTTAATTCTTCTCCTCTTGGTGGTTATGTCAGATGTTCTGACAGTTTCTGTGCACTTTTAATGAGAAGGTAATTGTTGCTGCTCAGTGAAATTTTGGAAGTAAAACTATGCAAGCTGGAGGCTCAATAAAAGGAGCATAAACAGTCATTTTATTATGAAGCTTTATTTCCTGACAGAAACCTTTTTTGCTTGATTAAAATATTCACGATATCGAATTTACATCTTTCTTGATAAATAAGAATGCACATTAAAGAAGATTATAAATTTTCCTCCTATTTCTCTTTCCATGCCACCTTCCACCTTCATTCAGGAGATGGGGCAGAGCAAGAATATTTGTGGGTCTGAGGGTGAGGGATCTCTGCTGTATTCAGCACTATTTGAGTTTCCTTTGAGTGCCTCTTGCTGCTGCATTTCCGGTCCCCATTGTCTCCATGGGCTTCCAAGGTCTTCTCCCCGTGGATGTCCCCAGTGTTTTAGCACTGCTTTGGGAGCTGGCCTGGACCTCTACAGCTTGGGGTGATCTTGCCCTGCCTTTCCTGGAGCAATATTTGTTAAAGTGTTGCTTGGCTAAAAGGTCAGGAGCACTTGTCCAGTTAATCAGCAGAGGGTTTGCTAAATCCACGGAGCTCTGCCAGGCTGAAGGGAGGGGTGGGGAAGGTGTCTGTATAGAAAAACTGAAGTTTGAACTCTGAGCATCTGAATTTATATCAATAATTCTGTTATTGGTTTTCCATGCTGCTGTGTGCTCTTCTTTTATATTTTTCTTCTTGGTTTAAGGACCAAATTGGGCGTCCTTATTTCCATCCATGTGTTTTAGCAGAAGGAAGATATTTTTCAGGCAGGTTTGTAGCTGCATTAAACACAGCCATGCTTATTTACTTGAGGTCCATCCAGGTACTGCTAAGCTTTTTATTTGGTGGCCCTGTCGCTGATGAAAAGGGAAGAAAGATCATCTTGGCTGCAGCATTGCTCAGACCGAAGGCTGATGAAGAGGGAATGGATGGCAGCACTGAACTGCTGTCTCACGTAGCATCAGCCAGAGGTGCAGGGGCCAGTTTGGATCTTGCCTGTGAGAGGCTGGAATATCTCTGCTTTCCTTAACCTCTGGTGCGTTATCTGCGGTATGGCTGTTTGTGCAACCGTAATTGCTGCTGTCTTGTCTTGTTTTGGTGAAAAGCAGCACTGGAGGCAGCAGGTGAGCAGCTGGAGGAGGGTGCAGGTGCGTTGTGTAAGCCAGGAATGTCCCGCTGTGGTCCTGGCAATCCCACAAAGCTGTTGGATCTCCGTTTGCATCGCTGGCTCTTCGTCACAACCCAGCATACATGGCCTGGACAGGTTCTGGTATGTACCAGCTGAGTAACTCAACCCTGGTGTTCTCCATTCTTTGTCTGGGAGTAAAGGTCAACATGAAATTTGACCCTCAAAAACCTGCTGACTGTCTTTCCTTCGCCCCGGGGTGTGTGGCAGTATTTTCTGGTCTGGCTTATTGGGAGACTTCTGCAAAAACACATATAGATCTTTACTTTCTTTCTTGAAAAGAGAGGAATTTCAAGACGGTTGTTAACCAGGGAAAGCAGGTATTGAGTGCAGGTATTGAGCGGGTATTGATGTCTCCTGGCATCCAGGTCTGTCATCCTGTATTATCATCAATATTTTTATGGTAGGTTTTGAAATATTACTGGGCATTTGTGCTGCTTTTCTTTAAATTTTTGATTTTTTTTTTTTTTCTGTGGCAAGTTTCTGCCTAGCTGTCCTTCAAATCTGAGGTACCACGTAAGCCTCAGTTTTATAATTCTGCTGGGAGTAGTGAATCTCCTAATGGTACAGACATGAAGCATTAGTGACTCCCCTGGAACAGCTGACAAAGACTAGCACTGCCTTCCTTGCTTGCAGAAGGACGGATTATGAGTGCTGGATGCTTGTTTAAGGAACAGCACCTGTAGGGCAGCTGTGCAGCCGCCCTGCAGACTGCAAAACTTGACACTTGAGCTGTCTTCTCACATGTGGCTACTGCACTGCCTGGTTTTTCTGCACCTGAAGACACAGTTCATACCAGGACGCTGTCATTGCTTTAGAATCTGTGTTTACAGAGTCACAAATATAAATAATTTATAATAGACGCTTGGTTGGATGTCTAGCTTGTAGGCATGTTGTGGAGGCTGCTTTTCCTTTCCAGCTAAACAAACCATCTGTAAGAATCTGGCTGGTTTCCTTGTAAGATTTCAGTGATGCAGTCTAAAAAATAAGGATTTTTACCAATCTGAAAATTGTCGTTTCTAAAGGTATTTTGAAATAGATTTTGTTCTTTCTGGGTTAATCGGTAAAAACAATGAAATGGTGAACCAAAACCTGAGAGAACTTGTGTTGGTGACCTGCAGCAGTTCTTGCCCCCTCCTTCCCCAGCCCACACATAAAATCTGCATGTGCAGGCAATGCCAGCCTCATTTGCTACCTGAGTGGTCATTTTTCATTGCTAGGTTTAAGGCAATAATTTAATAACCAGATCTAATTTGGGCTGAAGGATTCATTAAATGGAGAGCTGACCAGCTCATCTGTGATGGCTCAGAAAACCAGGTATATCCTGCTTTGAATTTTCTTGACCTTTTTTTTTTTTTTCTTAGTATCAACTACCTCATGAAGCTTCTTCCCTGATGGTTTTACAATGTTTTAATTCGAGGTCCGCTTTTGGTCGATGGAATAAATTCCATAAGAGATGCACACCATTACATGGGCAGTTTGCAGCTCAGGTGTTAGGGTGGAATAACATGAATGCAAATGTTCCTTTATTTGCAAGCAGGGTTGGCTTCCTCCCTCTTCCTACAGCAAGAATAAGTCCTAGGAAGAAATTTCTATAGCTGTACTTACAGCACTTAAATTTGGTACAAGCAAACTTTTATTTGCTACAAGATGGGACATAAAAGCGCATGGTGAGTAATTAATTTACTGAAAGTTTCAGTGAACGATCCAATTTCCAGCTGACCCAAGTGTGGCTTTCTGTTGTGAGAAAGGGAGTTGCCTCGTGGAAAAAGCTTTCCTTTGGAAAAATACCCCAATAAACAGGAGTTTAGAAGTACATTAGAAGTACAAAGGTAATCTTTGTCCTTGCATTTATGGGCTCCACAGTTTGATTTTTTTACCTGCAGATTTCACTGTACTGTGTAAAAGGTTGGGGAAACTAGGATCTTGGTGCTGCAGATCTGTCAAGGGTGTGAGAGAATTGTGATGGTTGAGCAGACAGACAAAGCTGATGGGATTTTGGAGACAGATAGATGTTTTCATTGTAGTGACCCACTTCCTAGCGTTTTGAGTAGCAATAGAAGTGGCTTTTTCTTCTTTTTTTCCCTAGTGTGCCACTGGGCCTAGAAGCATAAGCAGTTACTGTCTTTATAGAAACAAGAAAGCTATCATTTAAATCTTGTTAATTTTTCATACCACAGTTCTGCTGTAGTCCTAGTTGAGCACTGGGTACAGGGTGTGGGAAAATGTAAAAATGTAGTGTATTCACAGTGGTGCTGATGTTACACTTGTGATCTCCTGTTCAGTATTATTTGATGTGTTTAATGCCAATGTTGAGCGTGATTTTTATTTTTATTTCACTGACTAGATTTCAGATCCCTCCTCATAAATCAAATTGCCTCCTTTCTAGCTGGGGTGTTGAAATAACATTACTCAGATAAAGCTGTTTTGTGGCAAACAGAAGGTGATTCAGAGAACTACACCTGTGTTGATCACATAACAAAGCTAATCAATCTTCTTTAATTAAATGTCCTTTAAAATTCAGCATGATGAAGAGTAGAGGAGTTATTAAAAATGATTACTTTTAGAGGGCACTGCTCTAACAAAGAAAACTTTTACTGGTGTGTTCTTGCAAGGGAGGGAGTGAGCAGAGGTGCCTGGGATGCTGATCATTTGTTTATATGCTACAGCTGCAGAAAATGAGAAATTAAATCAACAGTTGAGAGGAGAAGTGAGAAATGAGTGCTTGGGGCAACTTAGGAATGCAGTTTGGATATTAATTTTTCAACTTCCAAGTTCTACTGTAGGTGTGCCAACATCTGAGCTCTCTGTAAACCTGAAGATGTGGCATGGGGGGGGAGTACCTCCAGATTGCTGCTGGGTTGGGCTTTGCAAGTACAAGCAAGAGACTTGCAGGCTTCCTGTGGGTTTTTTTGTTCAGGCCAGGGAATCTGGAGGAAGATGAGGTCGGGAAGCTGCAGTATTGATCAGACTGTCTTCTTGGCAGCCTCGTTCATGGCAGCTCCGCAGAGCTGAGGGTGAATGGAGTGTTAAGGCTATAGGAAAAGAACAAAAGGAAGGTTAGGCCGGCCCTCGTTGGCAGCAGGAGCTGGATGCCTTTTAGAAGCAGCCCCTGTTGTCATGGAGCTCCCGAACCCAAGGCCGGGTTCTGGCGCTGTGATTTTCCCACGGCAAAGCGCGTGGTCCTGTCCTAGCCTTGGGGGGAAATAAATAAAGGCAGCAGCCTTGGCAGCACTTCTCTGTTATTGGAGCTCAGGGGCTGGAGTGCAGCGGGACCGGGACCAAAGGGAAACCTTTTCTTCACAGACATTCCTAATTTTTATTTTATTTTTTTTTTTTTAAGGCTGGCATCTACCCTGGTCTGCAAAATACTTTATATAAGGCGGTGTTTGACATTTGGAGAAGGATTTTGAATAGTTTATATAGAACTTGCTCTCCTCTGAGTCAGCAACGTTTTGAGGTTCAGCTAGAGACCTGAATTCCTAATCTCAAGGATTTTGGAAGGGCTTCCAGTAGTAGTTGGTTTGTGTTCAAAGCCCATTTTCCTCTTCTAAACTTTAGATTATGGTCAAACTGTTCAACACACTTATTTGTAATTTCTTGAACTAGTCAGTAATTTACAAAACAAGATCTTTACTGTGATATTTGGCATAGATTGTTAGTGTAATGCTATGTTGCTTTACTGAGCTTTTTGCTATCTTAGAAGGTGCTATTTTGCTTGTATAGAAATATTCATACTTGACTTTATGGACAAAAAGTATTTTCCATGCTTGAAGAGATTTTTTTTTTTTCCCTTCATCCTTTGTTAGTTCCAGTGTCTGTAGTATAAAAGCTTGTTTGGTCTTACTGTTATTCTGTGAATGTACTGAAACATAGCAACAGGCAATGGCAAAAAGCTTTGGTGTTTCCAAAGCAGGGAAGCAGTGAGCCTCTGTGCTTTTATTTCTTTATGACTTATTTTTAAGTGCAGGAAATGATGGTTTTCCCATGTCAGAAAGCATCTCTAGGTAAACTTTTCTCCTAGACATGGGTAAACTCTTTGGGCTGGGCAATTCTCCTTTCAGGCCCATCCTTAGGAGTCAGCTCTGGTTTGGTACCTCCTGATTACTATTATTTGAAAAGTTTCAGGCAGCTAATGAGTAATAAAATCTCTGCATTTTAAGTATTGCATAGTAATTTCTGCCGCTTCACCCCCTGTTTGTGCTTTGCTGTTGGGTGAAGGATTTAGAAGTCTTGGAGGCAAGTTCAGATCAGCCTTACTGGGAGGGCCCCGGGGTGGGATGTTGTGACTGCAGTTGGGAGTCAGCAGCCCTGGAGCAGAGTTATTTTCTGTCCCTGTGGCGTTCCAGCTGCCCGCAAGGAGGGATCCGTGTGGGAGCTCTCTGTGGAGTGGGAATGCTCATTCTTGGTCCAGAGCCCTCGAGCAGGGTTGGAGTGACACCTCGGGGCTGCTGCGGTTCTCCGTCAGCAAAGAGGAGCCCAAGCCCTGTCATTCTAGGGTTTGTTTGCTCCAGGGAGGGAGCCTCATCCTCGGGAGTAGCTGCAGAGCTGCAAGTATAATGATTGGCTAAGAAAGGAACCCTGGGAGCCAAAACTTGGGAGTTTGGAACAAGCTTTGGAGCCCTTGAGAATTCTTCTCTACAAGCTCTTGGGTGGTGGAGTTGTAAACACCAGGCATCTGTGCAGAACTGGTTATTTTCTCTCTGTTTACTCCTTAAAGTATCATCAAACTCCAAAAGAAGACAGACTTCTTCTAGGGTTGCCCCTGCACTGCAGTTTTGGGTTGTGTTCTTTACTCTTTCCATAGCATCTCTTAAAAATGGTGCTGAAGTGTGCGTAGGTTTGTGGTGCTTAATATCAGAGTACAAACAAAAAACATCAGAAAAACCTATATGTTGAAATTTTGTATTTAAATATTCTCTTGAGGTTGGTTTTACCTAGAAATTAATCCCAAAAGAAAAAGATTCCTTGGTTGTGACAGTCCAATATGTGAACAAAACTTCTGTGCAGTCATTTGTCTTCTCAATTTGACAGCGTGTATTTCAACGTCTGTTTGAATCTGGTAGAATCAGCACCCCTGGAAGTGTTCAAAAAACATGTGGATGTGTCACCTGGGGACATGGTTTAGTGGTGGGCTTGGCAGTGCTGGGTTAGTGATTGGCTTCAGTCATCTTAATCCGACCGTAAGCAACTCCGTGGTTCTGTGGTCTATTTCTGAACGTTATTGAGACCATAATAAAGTCTTAATTTTCCTGTTTGTTTTAACACTAACCCTTGCAATCCGTGAGAGTGTGTGAAGATTCAGGGGCTGTAACTATGGGAGGGTATGAAGAGTCTGCTTTGCTTCAGCATTAGGAACATTTGGTTTTTGACAGGACTGAAATTGGTAATTATAGCCTGTCTTGAATTTTTTTTTTTTTTTACTCATTAAACGAATTTCTTAATTACTAGAAAATGCATTCTGTCTTTGAGATTCTGCACAGTATTTTTTATAACAACAAGGTGACCAAATTGCTGCTTTAATTTCAGGTTTTGACTTTAATTATGGAATTGTATGTAGTTCTTGCAAAAGAATTAAAACTGTCCCAGAGCAGTGGGGCGAAGGAGAGTTGTGGATCTGATCACAATCAATATAATTAGGCCTTTTCCTTTCAGCTTTGCTTATGAGAGAAAGTTTTTCTTTTCCAGCAGGGAAGCTCCCACACAGTTTTCTGTATGGATTTTAGTTTGCTGTGATGCTGGGTTTGTTTTTGAAGGATTACCCTGACGAGAATGTGGGAATGGTGCCTGAAGTCAGTGAGTCCCCTGGAAGATAAAAATCTGGTGCTTTCCTTCTGAATACAAATGTTTGCTAAGCTGGAGTGAGCGCTTCTGGTCAGCTTTGGTCTTCAAACACAAGCTGGGTTAGGAAGTGAAAATGAAGCTCGTGAGACCTGGAATGGCACTTGAAGGATCAAAAAAGGTGATGGGAACTTTGGTCAGGGTGCTGTTACTGCTGATACGAGTGTGTCCCTCTCTGTCTTGGTGCAATGCCTTGTACAAGCAAAGATGTGCCCCTTGAGCCCTTTGGGCTTGGTTGTTCTCCTTTCTGTGCATGACAAAGATGGTGGATTTATGCTGAAGAACTATTTCCATGGCAGCCATTTGTAAAGGTGTTCCTGTGTCCTTCTGTTACAACTTCTTTGGTTTTCTATTTTGTTTGGTAGACACAGATGAGGACACGGTGAAAAGATGTTTTGCCACGTTTGAAGAGAAATTCTTCCAAACCTGTGAGAAAGAACTTGCCAAAATCAACATTTTCTATTCAGGTAAGGTGCTTATTTGTGTGTATTTGTGGAAAATTCAACAACAGAAAAAGGGCCTGAAGGTCCCAAACTTTCAGGATAATCACAGTGGTGGTGCAGGTCTACCATCAGGTAATTAGAGGGCGGGTTTGTTTGGAAAACTGCTCTGGTTTAGTCACAGATGTGGAGCTAAGCCCTGGTATTTGGGTGGAGGGAGAATGAGTGGCAGGTT
>NW_008238635.1:2327222-2369710 GCF_000691975.1 Corvus brachyrhynchos
AACTTTATGGAGATGCTCTTAAAACTAAAAGGCACAAGTCTTTCAGCTTATCCGTGCTGACAACCTCCTGGGCATGTTTTAGGTGTGCTGAGCTTCCCAGCTGATGTTTCCTGAGCTTCTGCAGGAGTAGCTCTCATGGCTGTGTATGGTAGCTTGGTCATCTTGAGGGGTCCAACAAGTTTTTAAACACTGAACTCTTCCTGAAACTCCTGTATCTTTCTGGAGTACACCCGCCAGCAGCAACTGCCGCGGGCTCTGTATTTCGAGTAAAAACGTGGTGATGGTAGGAGTGGGGATTTCTTGGTGTCATATATCAAGTGCTGTTGTTTGTTGTTTTCTCTGAGGAAGTTGCCTTCCCATCCTGTGTTTTGAGAACAACTTTAGAACAGGTTAGTTGGAAATTGACCCTGTAAAATTGCTGCAAAAGGCTCGGTGTGCTCTGGCTCCTCCTGCCATTACTCTTCAGATGATTTTCAGCCTCTTTTGGTGAGGTTTGAAGTGGGGTTTCACCTAGAAAAGCATTTAAATGTAGATACAGCAATGCATTGGCTTCTATACTTCCTCTTAACATGTTGATTTATTAACTTAGGGCTATAAACAGGATTTGCAGCACAATATGGGAGCCTTTTCTAGTTCTGATTTTAATCTGGTAACAAAGACATGGCTGAATTGTGCAAAATATTTTCATAACCATTCGGTGATGACTTTATTGCTGGCTGTTTTACTGCCAGCCAGGATCTGGGTTGTGAACTTGAGGATAGCTGAAAGCATGATTGATGCAGTGGCTGAGCATGGCAGCTTCCCTCAGTTCAGCTTCCATCTAGGGAAGTAAATCTCCTTTGGGCTGGCTGTGCCTGCACTCCCAGCTCCCTGGAGCAGTGTGAGTGTCAGGACAAGAGGCAGTTTTTAGGTAGAATTGATACTTTTTTATTAGATCAGCTGGGTTTTACACTTCCTTGGCATTTTTCTGCACGCAGTCCATACGTACCTAACTCAGAGCAGTGCTCTGTGTTGTTTCCCAGGGAGATCTTGTGTTTCTACCCCAGACCTGAGGTTTTTATGCTCAGAAACTTCCTTTCTGAGCCGCACCAGATCCTGTGCACTGCAAGCTAGACTCTGTGCAGGAAGTCCTGTCAATTTAGATGCACAATACAGATTATAATTTTGCCTAATGAGGACCTGCTGCCACACGTGCACCCGCATGTACACACCCATTCCAGCATTGTTTAAATGGCATTAATAATGTAGGGTAGGGTTGTTTTTTTTCCCAGCTAGCTGTCATTTCAAAAAGTTCCAGGAGAGAACACATGCAATTTGAAAATCTCCTGCGATAAGATTAAAATAAGTCTTTTATTTGTGGAGGAGTGACGTGACTTCCATAGAATGGAAACCTGTTATTAGGGTTATTAGCATTGAGCTACAGCTAGAAATGTTCCATCAGCGGTTCCTATCCGTGCTCGTGTCAGAAATTTGTGGCGTCGGACCCTATTGTAACTCCAGGCATGTGTTGGCTTGGATTATGACCTGGCACATCCTATTTATTATAGGCTTATTATACAGCTTATTACACCCCTGTCTTTACTACAGTGAATACTGCTCATTTTCAAGAAAGTCAAGTTTTCTGTTGATCTCTGCTTCGTTTCCTCGACGTCTTTCCCTGGGCTGAGGGATCCTCAGTGAGCATCACCCAGGATTGCCACAGCACAAGCACCCTCATCCGCTTGGGATGGGCTGCTCCCGCACCTCAGTTCCTCCACGGAGCACTCGGAGCTGGAGTGACTGCTGCAAAATGCCTTTCTTTGCCCTTCCCTGTGTGCTGCCAGCAAACACTGCCTTAATTCCCCAGACCATTATCCCAGCTCAGTGGAAAGGAAAACTGCCATTAACTAAATCAGATTTGATAAACAATTCGCAATTTTTTTGACTATGCTCAAGAAGATCTGTCCCCAAGTGAAAGAAAAAAGAATTGCAGTAAAATTTTCAGATGGCTCCAGCGGGGGAACGGCTGTTGAAGTGCTGGAGTTTTATCTGTGGTCAATTTTGGTTTGTCTTTCTAGATGGCAGGTTTGTTATATTTTAAATTACCGTCATCAGGATTTGGCTAAACAGTAGCCAGCAAGACTTTCGTGGTTAATTTAGGAATGGTTTTGTTATTTGTAGGAAACCCTGGCTTTAAACTGGGAAGCAAAATATTGAACATAATGTGTACAAGTAGGGAAGGGAAGGAATGCTGAAAGGGCCTACCTAAAATGCCCTGAGCTGGGTAGCTGGCAGGAGGTGCAGGCTGTTGGATTACCTCCTGTCTGGTGAAACAGGCTCTGACCACGGCCATGCCCATCTAAGCTGGAACCTGGAGGGAAGTTTTACTGGCTCCTCAGTGTAATAGTCTTTTTCCATCATCCTTATGTGTGAACTTCTGTATAAACTTAGAAAACCAAGTAAAAAACCAACTTGGAACTGCACAGTTGAGGTGATGACTCTTTAGATGCTTTTAGCCAGGATCTAGCAGCATTTTTTGGGCAAAGCTGCTGCTTTATGGCGAGCACTTTTGTTGACGTCTGCCTCTATTGGATTTCTTGTTAGTCTTTGCCATGAAACTACGCTTGAGCTGAGGGCTCAGCGGGCATCAGATCATGCAAAGTGCTGCAACACAACAAGAGAGGTTCCAGTTTCTAAGGTTTTTTCCTAACTCTCTTGAGTGACATATTTTTAAAGTCACTTTTCAGAGTGTTAAATTAGTGTGGATAGTGCTAAATTAGTGATAGTCGTATATGAATTTTCAATTATTTTGGAGTATGCTGCAAACTGAGAAATTAATTTCTATTCTGCTTTCCTGTTTCCCTGGGCAATTCCCTAGGGGGGTTTTAGAACAGCAGCACACGTTTTGTTTTGTTTTGTTTTGCTTCTGCATTGAGTCTGGATGGTAAAAAAATCATACTTTATTAAGATGAAATGATTTGTGGACAGAATAACTGGAGTCAGAGCAGGAGGGAGAAGGTGGTGACAGGACGGCTGTTTCTCAGGAGTGGCATTTGTTATGGATAGCTGCAGTCATAAATATTTCAAGACATTGTATTTTCTTTAAATATTGTATTAGGCTGATGGATTTTAAGATTTTTCTGGACACAGGGACAATGGAACAGTGCTTTCAATTGAAAATAAAAGTTTAAACTCTTCCATATCTACTGATTTGATCTAAAAAAAAATCTCAGTGTATCACGGATGGTTCAATAGATGTTTTCAGCATAGAGAGTGTGAGCTTTATTTATATGAAGGCTTTTGATTCGAACAGATATCTGTTACTTCTTCCCGAGGGAGTTCCCGTAGTGGGGAGGGATTATTGTTTTTGCAGCCTGATCTTGTTGTGATAAATATCATGTGGTTGTAGGCTGGGGACAGACAATTCTCACTGTGGGCTGCATTGCCTCTGTTTGGTGGAGTCCTTGCAGCTCTGGAAGCTGCCAGAGAGGAGTTGTCCTTTCCTGCATTTTAAATCTTCATCCTTTATTAAAGTTTATAAGCAAGAAAGTCAGAGTTTCAGGCTCCTCTCTACTCTATTTCCTATATTGATCCCCATTTTCTGTTTGGAAAGGCATTCTGCTTCTGGCAAATATGTTATGCAGAGCACTATAAAATTATTTATGGAGTAGTTTTGCTCTTAAAATTAAGCAGAATTGAGTAAGACAAAGGAAGAGTAAATCTTACATCTGAGCGGGGAGCAGTTGAGAATTATCAGTGAGTCGTTATGTAAGATACTAATGAAGATAATTAAATTGGTATCCAGGAGGCTGCTGGGCAGAGCTTTGTGTAGCAGAGGGACCTTGTGGCTCTGTGGTTTCTGGTGCAGTGCTGGGTGGCCTGCTGGGTGGAGGTGGCTCCAGCTCCAACGCTGTGAGCCTGGTCAGCATCTTCCTGGCCAACACCAACACCCGTGGTCTGTGACCCTGCTTATCACCAGAGATGCCAAAGCTGTGACTGAAGCTTAGCAGGGGAAAAAAAGCCTGGAAGGAACCAGTTGTACAGAACAAAGAGAATGATAACAGTCTTAACTATGCTGATTTTAGCTTTAAAAGATTGTTATTTAGCCAAAAATATTATTTTCTGAGAGTACATAAAGCAGCGTGTTTAAAGGAACACCTTCTTCATACTTGAGGTGTGAGGAGGAGAGACAGACTTGTTCTAAAAACACATCAAAATGACGTTTAAGTGCAGGCTGACGGCCTCTTTAACCAGTAAATAACGAGGCAATGCTGCTAAAGTGAGGAAAAGAGGGATAAATTATTACAGTGGATCATGTACAGCAGCCAGCAGTGTTGTAACTCCTGATCAAAGCAGAGCTGTGTTTGTCTGTCACCAGGAGCTTGGCAGAGGGGCCGTGCTGCTCTCCAAGCAACTAAATTCAGTGTTGCGTTTGAAGTGTGGGGTTTGTCTTCTTTGATTTCTCTAGTGTCACATGAAAAGGCAGTAAACATGTAGTCACTAGCGGGTGCACAGATCTGAAAAACGCTTTGCTTACTCACTGTCATGTCTCATAATATTGTCTAACAGGGTTTTCCCCTAATGCCTCTTGTGCACTTGATTTATTTGGGAAGGAGGAGCAGCCCTTCGTTGGCACTCCGAGTAGCCGTGTGGTCAGTGCTTTGGCATTTGGATGAGCCCCTGTCTGCCTGCTGCCTGCAGCCAGTGTGGGGACGCCTGCCCCGCTGTCCTTGTGCTGGTTTGCAGTCCCCAGGCACAGGCTGGGCCTCTTCCGTCCCTAACAGGCGTTTGCATGGTGCTGGACTGAGCATCCTCTAGGAATCAAAGCTGGGATGGAAGCTGAGAGGTCTCAGTTCCCAGCTAATGCTGATTTAGGCTCTGCTGAAGGGACAGCCCCTTGATTTTGACCATATTCGTTTATTTTTTTTACTTGAGAACTTGTGTGTTTTACGTAGGTTTAATGAGAAGGGCTTCCTCCTCTACTCTGCCCTTGTGAGACCACATCTGGAGTTCTGCATCCAGGTCCAGGGCTCACAGCACGAGAAGGACATGGGCCCATTAGAGTGGGTCCAGAGGGCTGGAGCACCTCTGCTTAGAGACAGGCTGAGAGAGCTGGGGGGTGTTCACCTGGAGAAGAGAAGGCTCCAGGGAGAGCTCAGACCCCCTTCAGGTGCCTGAAGGGGCTCCAAGAGAGCTGGAGAGGGACTTGGGACAAGGGATGGAGGGACAAGACCAAGGGGGAATGGATTCAAACTGACAGAGGGCAGGTTTGAATTAAATATTAGGGAAAAAAAAATCTTTATGTTGAGGGTGGGGAGGCCCTGGCACAGGGTGCTCAGAGAAGCTGTGGCTGCCCCATCCCTGGAAGTGCCCAAGGCTAGGTTGGACAGGGAGGTGTCCCTGCCCATGTCAGGCGCTGGAACTCGATGATCATTAAGGTCCCTTCCAACCCAAACCAGTCTGAGATTCTATTCTGTGAAAAGAGAAATGCGCAGAGCTGTTGAGTGTAACGCGGGATGAGGGAAGGCCATTCGCTGGCACGTTATTTGAGGAATAGGTGCAGTGCTTTTAGGGCTTGGTGGGCCGTCTGTGACCCTCCCACGTGACTGTCCCCTCTCCCTGCCCACAGAGAAGCTGGGGGGGGGGCGGCTGCAGTCCACCTTGGACGCGCAGAAGGAGGCCAGCGGGGCCTCCACGCTGCAGCGGCGCAGAAAGCCCGTCTTCCACCTGTCCCACGAGGAGCGAGTCCAGCACAGGAACATCAGAGACCTGAAACTGGCCTTCAGCGAGCTCTACCTCAGCCTCATCCTGCTGCAGAACTATCAGGTACCTGCGAGGAGCGGTGCTTTCGCACAGCCCTGTCCTTGTGTGCCCTTGAGTTGCCTCACTCCGCTTTTCATTTATTTCTTCCTTTTTTGGGGGGCCCCTAAACACTTCTAAAGAAAAGGCAGGCACCAGGCAGCTAGCAGTGTACGTCTGGTTGCTTTTTATTGAGCTAGAAGTGCTAAGCTGCCCTGCAGAAGGACTTTCCTTCTTCCTTTCCTGGGCTGGCTGACCCCAGCACCTTTGTCCAGGCAGGACCTCTTCCTTCTGTAGAGTGTTGTTCTATGCAGGGCTGGAGTGGGCAGGCTGGGGAAGAAGCTCTTTTATCTAATAGTTGTCATGAAACTTGAAATCCTAAAGTACTGTTTCCTCTTGGCGTTACCATGGTAGTGGCTGTGACCTTGCTGTATCAGAATTTCTTGCTAAAACATCAATTTAAAAAAAATATTTTGATTTCTGCAGGATACAGGCTCATTTGCCTTGAGGTATGAAAACAAATGAATCTTTAGTTGTACTTGGATTTTTGGCCTGGTAAATATTGCGGATGCTGATCTTGTTCCAAAAATTTTGAAATAAAAATCTGGAACTGGTAATATCTTTTTGGCTGGGCTACCTCTTCTGGAGTTAAATGCTCTGAAATGCTTTTGAATGTTTTACTCTGAGGGTTTTTAGCTTGTTAAATAAGAATGTTGGAGCTTATATTGACTACGTCTGTATTCAGATCTTTGCCAAATCTTTACTGGTGAATTTTACTAAACAAAATCCACAGTAAGAATAAATTAAATACCACTCTGCTGTATGGACAAAACTTATTCTCCCAAATCTCTGAGTATTTGTACCTCTCCTCAGTGATGTTATCTTTGAGCATATGTCTGGAAACGAGGGGTTTCTTAATAAACCTCTTTAACCATTAGTGATAGTTCCTAGTTCAAATTCTTGGGAAAGGTGGAGTATCTGTATCTTTTTAGGAATGGAGTGAAGCAGCATCACCTGCTGTGATTTCTTCACTTGCATTTGTTTTCTTTTTGAAAAGAAGACAGCTATACTTTTAGTTACAAAAAATCAATTCTGAGGCTTGATGAAGAATTTAAATAGGGGATGACGTTGGCCATTCCTTTGGGAAATCTTTTCCTGCTGTTCCTCAGTGAAAAAAGGCGTGTTGCACACTGATATTTTTGCTTTTTGCTACCATGAGTCCAGACCCCCACTGTAAGTCTACTAAATATTGATCTAAACCCCATCTGGTTTTGATGGCTTTCACAGTTCATAGAGGCAGCAGAGCTGCTTTCTGCAACATAACTCCAGGGAGAGAATGAGAAAAATTCCTTCAAATTGGTCCCGAAGTTGAGGACAAGGAACACAAGCGTGAAAACAGATGTAAAACTAAATCCCAGAGTGCTACTGTTGTTAATCACTCTTGAGCTTGAAATATAACAACAAGGAATATTCAAGCTCTTGTAGTTTTGGAGAGAAGAAAAAACAATAACCTGGTGGGAGGATGATGCAGCCGAGCCCTTCATGTAGGAGATAAAGTGAAGTCAATAGCAGCAATATAAATATCAAACTGGCTTTGATGAAATGCTGACGCCTTGAGTTGGGTTACTGAGGAAGGAAAATCCACCTGAAGCAGATTCCTCAGCCTCTTAGGGCTGAACAAGAGCACAGGTTTCATGCATTCACTCCTGAGGTGCACAAACCAAACGTCAAGTGAAACTATAAGCAGCCTCCAGGGCAGCTCTTACATGTTTAACTTATCAATGATCAAACTTCTGATAGAATTAATTTGTTGATAACAGCAGTGTATTATTCTAGAGTGTGTACATACATAAAAAATCAATTTATCTGAAATACTGTGTTTTAGGACAAACAAATGCTGAGAAATTAAGCATGTAATATTTAGTTACTTATTCTGTATATATAAATGCAGTGCATTTATTGGGTGAATAATAGAGGCTGAACCAGTTTTATTAAATTGCCTTGCTGGTACATTTCCTGATATATATGAGCAAAGATTTTTGAGTCCACTGTTTGATTCTGCTTGATGTTGCATTATATTATTGCCTAAGTTGCACTGTTTGTTGTTTGTGAGGGGGGTTTTTTCCACAAAATGCAGCAGAAATGGAGGTCAGGCTTGGAGAAGGCCCCTTGCCAAACAAAAGCAGCAAGAATAGCAAAATATCAGACTGCATAAATGCTGTTTGTTGTGTTCCCCAGTCCCATCACTGCCTGTTCCTTGTGAGAAGCACCACAGTGACCAACAGTGCTTTTATCGTGCACTTTGGGGCTGCAGAATTTTTGCAGCCAGAGGGTGAAATGCCGCTGGAGAGGTTTTAGGGTGCCTGGTACAAACGTATCCCATCCAGCCAAGGCACCCCAGAGCTAGGCTGGGATTGCACCCATGGCAGATGAAGGGATGTTAGTTCAAGCCACAGAAAGATCTCTGACCAAAATCATCCTTTTGTTGCAGTTTCTCATGTGAAATCGCTGCTCTCTGGGGTGGAATGCTGTCTTTTCCAACAGGAAGTAATTAAAGTCTCTTGTCTCCAATAAGGCAGGTCATTAATGCTTTGGCTTTCTGCTCCTGTCTCCCCAGCCTCATTTCCCACCTATATGGGAGAGGTTTGGCATTAAATCACTCTAAGCATAATTACATTGAAAATAATTTTGGTGAGTAGTTGGTGCCTCTCCCCAGGGCATTGGATTTTGCTGTTTTCTCTGGATTTCTTTCCAAGTTGCTCTCTAAGCTTTTTTCAGAAGTGAGTCTTGCCATGGTCACTCTGTGTTTCTGCTGTTGCTTGAATGAGTTATTGAGTTTTTTAAGTGGCACTCCCTGCACAGTGAAATGCAGGATTGCAAATACATCGCGCCACAGCAGTTGCTGCCCTGTGATGAGCTTCGCCTGTCTCAGGTGCTGTGCATGGGTGTTGAATCAGGGGTCATTACAGCTTGGAAATCAGCAGCTGATTCTTGTTTTAAGCACTGTGTGCTAGTCTCTGCAGACTGGAGAGTTACATCTCCCACATCTGCAGGCCTAAGCTGGTTTGGCAGTCATTGTGCAACCTACTCCGTGAAAAAAAAATGCTGCTGTGGGGATGCACTTGTCTGGACTTAATCTGCAGCACTGACAACTTTCATACAAAGATTTCCTTTCTATAATGAGTGTAACTGGAGAACTTATTTTGAAACCAGTGTAAAGTTTAAAGAAGTCAGGAGCTCTGATTTTTCAGAAGGGAAACCCCCTTAAGGGTTACTTGTCTTCAAGGTAGTGTCAGGTCACTTCTTGCATAGAGGAGGAAGGTGGAAGAGGTCTGGCTCCTCAGGGAATAAAAAGGTTTAGGTAGCTTCCTTTTTATGCCCTTGAGTCCCATGTTTTTCATTTTATTTGCAAGGATTATGTATTACTTATGATAAAGTAATAACTCAGAAACTTCCTGACAATAGATGCAATCATTTTGGTCCTTGTGAATGATTCCTTTCCCGCTAGCACTGGCAAGAGGACCATTTCTCTTTCCTGGGAAATGGCTGGGGTTAAATACCTTTTCCCTTGCGTGTCTTTTCCCTTGTCTGCAGAACCTGAACTTCACCGGCTTCCGCAAGATCCTGAAGAAGCATGACAAGAACCTGGAGACAGCGCGGGGGGCGGAGTGGAGGGTGGCCGAGGTGGAGGTGGCTCCCTTCTACACCTGCAAGAAGATCAACCAGCTTATCTCCGAAACAGAGGTGAAGAGGCTGGCCTGGGCACTGCTCCTCTTCTAGCTAGCAAAGAGTGGGATTTCGGTCACTGCTGGTTTCTGGAAGTGTTCAAGCCCAGGCTGGGTGGAGTTCTCAGCAAATCTGTTCTAGTGGAAGGTGCCCTTACCTGTGATGGGGGGTTGGAACAAGATCTTTAGGTCCCTTCCAGCCCAAACTATTCTATGACACTGTAATTTCTATAGTGTTTTGCCCTCTCTTTATCTTGTATTTACCACCAAGATGGCTACTAATTGACTGTGAAGTGCCACTGATTTCTGGCACTGCTTACATAATTTGGGTATGTTCTCTTCAGCTGGTAACTGTTCCCTTGGAAAAGCCTCATGCAGCCTTAACCTCTGCTGTGTAGGAACTTGGTGCAGAATGGTGAGCTTTTCATGTCTTTGTATTAAAAGAATACTGGGCCAGGGCTCACCTGTAACATGGAAACCAACCTTTATTTTTGGTTTTAGTGCATTACCACATGCTTATCATTCAGATGGACTTCAGAGGTGTGTGTCTTTGTCTCCTTAGGAAGTGGTGACCAACGAGTTGGAAGATGGAGACAGACAGAAGGCAATGAAACGTTTGCGTGTTCCACCCTTAGGAGCAGCTCAGGTAAGAGACAAGGGTTGTGGAGCGAAGCTGCTCCTCCAACTTGTCAAGCTGCCAAATCAGATTCAACATCTGAACAAAACAGTGGAAATAATTGGTGTGAGCGTGCGTGGGGCATGGCCACATAATCTGCTTTAGTTCTGGAAGGTTTGGAAATAGGTTACTACTCCTAATGCATGCAGACAAGGTAATGAAGGGAGGAGATAAATGGTGAAAGGAAATTTATGCTAAGAAAAGCATATGCTTAGTGTTTGTGTGGTCTGGAATATTTTTCAGGGGGCACTGAGATGCCCAAGCTCTGTTTCAACGTGGCAATTTTCAGTTTGAAAAACCACACTTCAAGAGCACGAGTGCAATCAGGGATCAAGACCTTGTATTTCTGATTTTAAATTTGCTCTGCAAACTAATCTGACTTTGCTGATAACCTGTTTACCTCACCTTAGTTCTGCCATGACTCTGTTCACAGCCTGTACCAGCCTGGACTACATTCAGGGTTGGATTGTTCTGCGGGTTGTTCATTGCACTGAACGTCACTGTCATACTTTCAGGTGGGTATCCTGCCATGCCTCGCTTTGGGTGTATTCTCATCTCTTAGGGAGGGCCTGGACCTGGATGTTCTGGCTTAAATCAGTCGTATCACATTGGTGTGAATTACTCGTTCTGCTCAGCTGTAGGTTGTGGCTTTTCTCGTGTTATATATATATATATATATATATATGTGAATTTTGAACACAAAAATCCTTTTCTCCTGGTTTCCTCCTTATTTTTGGAGGGATATTCTGAGGGTGCAATATCTATGTGTAAAAAGAGATTTTTGTTATCGTTCTGTGAACACACAGCCCATGCCCACCTTGAGACAGGTGCTTGTAGGACTTGAGCTTTGCATGGCATTGACTTTATATATATATATATATATATGTGAATTTTGAACACAAAAATCCTTTTCTCCTGGTTTCCTCCTTATTTTTGGAGGGATATTCTGAGGGTGCAATATCTATGTGTAAAAAGAGATTTTTGTTATCGTTCTGTGAACACACAGCCCATGCCCACCTTGAGACAGGTGCTTGTAGGACTTGAGCTTTGCATGGCATTGACTCCCCGAAGAGAAGACTACCAGATGCAGAGCCATGTGACCACATGCCACTCGGGGTGGAAATCGGGAATTCATGTGGAAATTCCTAGGATTTCAATGCCTGGAGTCTGTTAATTGAATTAATTGAATTAAT
The DNA here is from genome assembly GCF_000691975.1 of Corvus brachyrhynchos. Taxonomy (NCBI): domain Eukaryota; kingdom Metazoa; phylum Chordata; class Aves; order Passeriformes; family Corvidae; genus Corvus; species Corvus brachyrhynchos. The sequence continues at coordinate 2,338,595 of NW_008238635.1, forward strand.
TGACTTTTTCTTATTGGCAGAGGTCAGCAAGATTGTTTAAAAGCTACAATAAACGATTGCATCTCTCAGGCCCTGGCTTTATTCTGCTTTGTGCCCTCTGAGTTTGGCCCCTGATTAGAGCTGGAGCCACGTTAGTGCTGCAGATCCAGACACAGAGCTTAATCACAAGCAGCTTTACTAATTGTGTGTGTGATTTCTGCAGTGTTGTAACTTGCTTAAGCAGTACAAAGGAAAAGGCTTAACAAATCAACTTAGGAGCTCTTGCATTAGGGAAAGCCCATGCCTGTGTTTTTATGACTTAAAAGAATTTTTAATCGGATGTTTCTGTAATTGGATCCAGCCATCTCTTGGGATAAAATGCCTCTGTTTGAGGAGCTCTTTGCAGAGCTTCCCATTTGGTCTTCCCATGGTAGAGGCATGAAGTTGACCCATCTGCATGAAGGGGCTGTTTAATGTGTAGAAACTGCTCTTTATTCATCGTTTCTGCTACTTAAATGTTTGATCTCTGTGTGAGATGCAAATATGATTGAAGTTGTGTTTGCTTTCCCTCTTGGTGCTAAGAATGAAAAAGTGACGCAGTTGTGAGAAGGAATTCATAAAAATGATTATATCTCCAAAGCAGGAGTGGTAATAATGCAGTGTGGGTAATAGGTGTGTTGTATCAGCAGGCATGATCTGATGGCTGAACACTACTGCAGATATTGGGCAAAAAACCTGGATTCCAGGTGCAAAGTGTTTGTTTTTAATTGGGTCATACTCTGCTACCCTCTCGGCTGCTTTTCCCAAATTGTTTCTGTGATTTGATCAGCGAGAGAGGATTTTAGTGTTTAGTGTGGAGAATTTGTGGAACAGCATCAGAGCATGGCTTCTGTCAGTAACACAGTTCTCTACTGCCTGATTTGAAAACTAGAGCAGCAGCATTTTACAGAGGTGAGTTCATCATCACTTGGGGTCTGTTCAAGGCTGCAAAGCTGCAGGTGGGTCCCAGGAGAGTGTCACCCTCAAGAGGGCAAATTTTGAGGCTTCACTGTTTCTGCATGGTCCTCCCTAGGTGCCAAGCTAGTGTGTGAGGTTGGAATTTCACAGAAATGTGCATTTGCTTTATTAACCAGGAACCTGCAAGGTTTCATGCAAAATCTCAGGCCCTTGCTGCGGACCTGCTCTTGTTTGAGAGTTAGGCTACCACTGAACTTGTCACCAGGGATATTTTCACTTCTCAGTCAGTGTTTTTGGGGCTACTCTGCCCTGTTTGGAGTTTTGACCAGATGGCCCACTGTGGTTCCTTCCAGCTGTACCCATTTTGTGATTTCCCTTAGTTTTCAGGTAAAAATTTGAAAATCTGCTTTTACAATTCCACACTTGAGACTCATTTCTTTCAGCTTCTTTGGGGGTGTGTCATTTCTGTCCAAAAGCTGACTCTGTTTTGCCTAAATCCAAGAGTCTAAGCTTTAAATTCAAAGCAACAGTTCTGGAGCCATTGTTCCTTGCACAGCTTTTTCTCCATACGTTATGTGGTATAAAGTATAGATGCTGAACACATGAAATTCCCTATGGATTTGCTTTCTCTGAAAAAAAAGTTTGAAAAACTGGAGTCTGTAATTTAGGCAGGTCTGTGGGAATAAATTCTCAGCTTCAGTTCTGTAAAGTGCACGTTCTTTCTTTTATCCCTCTTAAAAAGCATGCGGGTGAGAAACTCTCAATGAACCTAAAATTGAGGGTTGAATAACTGTATTTTCTCATAAAGCCTGTGTCTAGTGACCAGGGGAGACAGCCCTTTGCAAAGAGGTTTATGCTGGAGAAAGCTGGTGCTGTACGAGGCTGTTCATCGTTTGAATTGAAGCACTTTTGTTTCCAAAGCCCCGAAGCCTGAACAAAGGAAGCAACAGGCTTTCCAGCGCTGCTGCCCTGTGCTGGAGTTTCTCCTTGGGTGGGGCTGGGTGTTGTATGGCTGGCTATGAATATGTATTGCATTGCAATTGTACTGAGTTGGGTGATTAGGTGGGTTTAGCATTGTTTTAAACGCTGTAAATGGTTCCTTTTGGTTTTGTGGGGAAGCTGAAGCGTTTGTGTATCTGTCTGTTGGGATTTCATCTCTATTAAACCAGAATATTTAAGTGTCTCTAGTCAGATTTATGCTGGCGCTGTCCCTTGTGCCTGTAGTGTGAGGCAGGGACGCTGCTAATGACTTGATTACAGCAGCTGGAAAGGGAATTTTCCCCAGAATACTCCTAAATCCTCTGACAGGCTAGGCAAAAAGTCCTCCACTCGCTGGAATAGGCAGTTGTGTACATGTGTGCCCCGTTTTCTCAGGGTACATCCAACCATCCGAGAACCAGGATAAAGCCTAGCTCTGTGACACGGCCTCTGCTATCCCTAAAGTCCTTCCTGTTTCTGTCCTTGCCAGGTGTGGCTTTTATAGATGGACCAAATGTGTGGCCACTGGTGAGAATCTATCGAGGTGGCTTTCTCCTGATAGAATTCCTCTTTCTCCTGGGTATCAACACGTACGGCTGGAGACAGGCTGGAGTCAACCACGTCCTCATCTTCGAACTCAATCCCCGCAGCAACTTGTCCCATCAACATCTCTTTGAGGTGAGCAGGAGGGATCGGAGGAGTGGCTGAGCCGTGCTGCAGATCAGCAGGAGAAATCCTGCGCTGTTTCCTGGCAAGGACTCCTAATACAATTAGAAGAGGAAGTTGCTGAAGTCTGATTAGATTACAGGATTGAGCACTGCTCTCCCTTTTCTTCTAATGAGAATACATTGTTGGTTTTGGGGCTGTGTTTTCATTAGGTGTCTGTGTGGTTTTTTTCCTGCAGATTGCTGGTTTCCTGGGCGTTTTGTGGTGCCTGAGCCTGCTGGCATGTATATATGGTAAATTCACCTACATCCCTATGCAGGTGAACCCACTCATCTTGTACGGCTTCATGTTGCTTTTTCTCATCAACCCTACCAAAACCTTATATTACAAGTCCCGTTTCTGGCTGCTCAAACTATTGGTAAGCGTCAAACCTGCTTTAAATAAATAACTTTTTTTTAATGCTGTGGCTGAGCAGTAGCTGTGAAGTGTATACAAGTGTCACTAACCCACAGGAAGGGGATGCTGGGGGATGCTTATACCACTGTGATTTTTAGAGCAGACCTGATCAGGTGTTGACTGGAGATAGTTTTTGAGGATGGGTTTGCAGAAGCATATTCTGCTTCCTGTACCAGTTGACTTGTTAACCTTCCTACAGACAGCTGCTTACAAACTTTTGCATGTCTGGAAACCCTTGAGTATCCTTGCTTGTTTATTCCTTAACCCAATGGAACAGTTTGATTAGAGGTGCAGTGCTCTAAGGTGAGGCTGCATGGGTGCTCCGCAGCCCAGACTGGGGTAGTGCCAACGCTGAGAGGGTTCACTGACAGAGGGAGAACCTTTGAAAAAGTTACTGCTTATAAAATTATGTTCATGGGTGGGGCTTTTTTCCCAACAAATCTGTTTGTGCTCTTAAACAAACTCATTATTTGAGACCGAGCTCTTTATTTTCCTGTAAGATAAGTCTGGTAAATTCAATGTAAATATGTGTGCTGCTCCAGTGTCCCAGTTATAGGTGGGAGCTCTGAAAGAACACTTTTCAGACTTGCTGGGTGACTCATGAGTTTCTTCCCAAATGGCTGTTTCACATGTTCATCCCCACCCTGTGCACCCTTTTAAATTGGCTTTAATCAAGTCGGTTCCCCTGGTACCTTATCCTTGCTGGCAGTGCTCTGAGAGCTTTGGGCAGAAGAGGGTTTGGCTGGCTGGTTTTCTTCATAGAATTATTTTAATGCCAATTTAAAGAACTAACTTCATCTGGAACACGGCAAAGATGAGACACAGCATCATGCTTTGAGGAGGTGAGTGCAGGTATACACACAGTGCATTAACCTCTGTGTGCTCACCTCAGTTATTTGATTTGCTGGCTTGCTGCAATTCCAGCTTCTTCCTTTGTGCCTTCCAGCACTCAGCCATCCCTCACAGAGGTACCTTTAGTCCCAAGCCTCATTAGCCTGACTGCTGTCCCCTGGTGTGAGGGGAAGCACTGGATGTGCTTTAACCACATAAGCAATATCTGTGCTAATTTACCTTAATATCTTGCCTGGGTGAGATTCTCCATCTCCATAGAGCTGTTAGGCTGTTTGCAGCTCCTGCCCTGTCTCAGTGATCTCCAGACTACCCTGCAGTCTGAGACAGAGTTGTAGGATCACGGAATGGCCTGAGTTGGAAGGGATCTTAAAGATCATTGAGTTCCAACCCCCCTGCCACAGGCAGGGGCACCTTCCACAATCCCAGGTTGCTTTGAGCCCCATCCAGCCTGGCCTTGGACACTTCCAAGGATGGGGCAGCCACAGCTTCTCTGGGCACCCTGTGCCAGGACCTCACCACCCTCACAGGGAAGAATTTCTTCCCAGTATCTAATCTACACCTACTCTCCATCAGTTTTAAGCTGTTCCCCCTTGTCACTAAGTGCCCTTGTAAACAGTCTCTCTCCATCAAACCAGAATCATGGAATACCTGGAGGTGGAAGGGACCCATAAGGTTCACTGAGTACCTTGAGTGTGCAGAGGCCAATTTGTGCCAAGGTCTCCTAGGGGAAAAAAGCTTCATCAAAATGCAAGATCTCCTTAATGGTGGGAAATGACATGGTACTCGTGTGCATTATGTGGAAGGAGGAAGGGGAAAGAAGAGGCCAGACCACATAAAAGAGCACCTTTTACTGTGTGTACTTGACCAGCTGGGTGTATTTTATTCCTCCATGCAGCAGCCAGCAGCTCTCTGGGTGAAAGGAGGTTTAAATAGTACAAGTCTTAGAACTGTGCTGCTCACACAAAATTATGTTTGGTGAGCATTTTTCTTCACATGCTTCGTATGTTTCATTTCCAGCCAAAACAAAATCTGACATATCAGGTGTAGCAGAGCATTACTGGCACCTCCAGGTTTTCTGGAACCAAATCAGTGGCCTACTTGAGTGTGCTGCAGCATTTCCTCATGGGTCTGGGAGGCTTCCTGCCTGCACCTGTGATCAACATCAACTGCTTGTTGAGGGTGGGATCTCTTGTGCTAATCCCTGAGGGATGGCGATTTACATCAGAATTGATCTTCCTCTGAGTGAAAAAAGTTATTTAGCCTGTAGTAAAGTCTAATTCCCCTGAGAGGCTCTTCTTTCTTGCCTGTGTGCTTAGGTGAGCATTCTTTGTGCCTTTGCTGCCAGATGAGAAGCCCCTGAGTGCCCTTGTGAGGGCTGGGGAGAGCAGCTCGCCGGGAGGAATCAGATCTGAGCACAGGGAATGGCCCAGTGTCGCCGTGCCCATGCTCTCTGCAGGAGCTGGGTGGCCACAAGTGCAGGGAGCCTGTCTGTGAGAGGTGAAAAGCTAGTGAGTGTTCAGCTCAGCTCAGATATCTGGCATCTCAGCACCTATTAAAAGTGCAGGGATCAGCACCAGGAAGTCTGTGCTCAGGTTGTGGAATTGTTGAGAGAGAATTGCAACTGGTTGTTGAAACTGAGGTGCAACTCCAGCTTTGGTATTCCCTGCCTTTGTCCTTGCCTGGGGGATGTTGCAGATGCTTCTCGGCCGGGAAGTGAGGAGGTGGCTGTGGTACCTCCACCACCAGCAGCTCCTGGGATCTGGGCTGCAGCCCCAGCTGTGCCTGAGCAGCAGCCAGAAGCCACAGTGCCTGGCACATGGCACTGGGAGGGGTCAGATGGCAGCTCGGGTTCTGGAGGACAGGTGACTCGGTTGCCAGTGCCAGATATGTCCTGGATCTATCTGTTCACTCCTCCTCAGCTGTAACCTTTAGGTGGAAAACTTTTACTCTCTTATTAGTTTTATGCTGTCACCTGGTAGTGCTGAAGTACCTCTCCCTAAACTAAATAACAACAAGAATATTATTATTTCTTCTTTTCTTTTTTTTTTTTTCGGGGAGATCTCTCTGTAAAGCTATTTTCACATTGCAGTTGCTTAGCTAGTTTTGTTCGGGGACAAAACAATGGTCTGTGATGAACCAGATAAAGATAGTATCAGGGAGTGTTGGGAAAAGGGAGGAAAGATAAGGGAAGGCTGGCATGGTCTTTGACCTCTGCAGAAGCTGTTGTGCAGCTGGGCACCCTTGAAGACAGTCCTCCCTAAAGGCTGGCCCTGTTTGACCCTTGGGAATAGGTGCCATCCAGCATGAGCACGGAGCCTTCTGGGTCAAGATCCACATCTGCTTTATCCCACTAGCTCTCAGTCCCCTGTTTGAAAGTTTAGGAGCAGAGCCTTAAGTCTGCATTACAGGCTGATGGGAACGTGTCAGTCCTTTCCTGGGTGTCTGGAGCTGTGCACCCTTCAGGGTAGTAAGGAGAGCAGTATAAAAGATCAGTGTTAGCCTGTGCTTTCATTAATTTAAAGGCTCATAAATCCCAGAATGACCGGATGGCGCTGGTGCCGTCTCTGTGAGAAATTGGCCATTAGTAACTATAACTAACCGGGTAGGGAGAGGGGTAATCAAAGGTAATGGAGCAGAAAACTGTCTGCTTTGGAAGCAGCAAAACTGCTGTTCAGGCTTAGAGGGAAAGTGGACTGGGATTGAGGTGGAGTCCAATTGACAGGCAATAGGATTTTCTCTGCCCTTTCTTTAACCCTTTTCCTGCTTGGAGGCATTGGCAGACCCAGTAACAATCCTCACTTTCTCAACTTCTAACACCAAAAAACAACTCGTGAGTTAAGGAAACCAAGGCATGACCAGACTAATGGCTGTGCTGAAGGTCTAAATCCAGCTGACATTAAGTGTGAGGGGGAAGGTAAGTGTGGAAGATGTCAATAGACACGATGTAAGTGCCTGAAGGAAAGTGCTGATCAAAGTGAGGGCAAGGAGAGAAATGGAGCTGTGTAGACCTCTTAAATGGAGCCTGGGAGTTTCTGGGAAAGAGCTTGGTTTGAGGAAACTGGGCTGTTCTGCCAATAAAAAACAAAAGGCTGGGGGTGCCCAGGAATAGATGCATGCAGGAGGAGGAAAGCAGGCGTGTCCTTTGTACTAATAGTGAGGAGACAGTTATCCTTTTTTGTCAGCAGGAGCAAAGGGTCAGCAATAAGTCTTCAAGCGTTTCTATTATTTCCATATTTGTTCAGTTCTGTGATGTCCGTCCACTGCATTTGGATGCCTTTGACACAGCCATGAATTATTCCTGCTCTGTTTTTCCTGACAGTTTCGAGTGTTCACTGCTCCCTTCCACAAGGTAGGCTTCGCAGATTTCTGGCTGGCTGATCAGCTCAACAGCCTGGTCGTGATACTTATGGATTTGGAATACATGATCTGCTTCTACAGCTTTGAGGTCCAGTGGGAGGACAATGCTGGACTTCTGGCAGATACAGGTAGAGTAACACCAATGACCCCTGTGATGTGGTCAAAATGACCTGAAAAGCACTGAGCCAGGCTACTTCCTATTTGTCTGTTTTAAGAGGGTTATTAATGGTACAGGAAACTAAAATAATTGGCATTTCTTGTAAACATGGCATTAGGGAGATTCTCCCCTTTCTTCCTTCCATCCAGAGAAATGGAATTTCACATCAGTGTTCATTTCCTAATCCAGTCATTCGGCCCGACGTGTGTATCCATCAAAGAATTTAGACACAGCGCTCCTGATTGGAAAGAGAAATCCATTTTCCTGGCATTGTTGCTTTATTTCACAGTAGCTTAACCATGTATTTGCCTTTAGCCTCTTCCTGTTGCTCATCATGAGAGTCCTGAGCTTGTTAAGCACAGTTTTCTGTGCTGTAGCCTGGTTCTTACGGGCTCCATCGCAGTACCCTGAAGCAAGAGAGGATGGAGAAGCTCCTTAGTGCCACCTCTTATTCACTTTGAGTTGATGCTGTGCTGCCAGGGTTGTCCATGCTCTGTCTTCTCTTCTTGTATAGCCAGAAGGGGCACAGAGCTGGAATGTGAATTTTGACTTTGGCCTTCCTGGTGGCAAAACATTACCTGTCTCCTCACGGGTGGGGCTGTTGACTTTCTGTTTTAAGCAGTGACTGCTGGCAAATCGTATTGTCTGATGGCTTTGACACTTGCTGAGAGAATTTGCTGTATGCTTCAATAAGCATCAGTGTTCACTTTGTTCTTCCAATCTGTCTGATATTTCCCTTCATTTTAAAAGACAGTGTTGCGAGTAGCTAAATATTTACTTATTAAAAATAAAATTAAAATACATAAAGCAACTGTGTGCATAACAGTTTGTCCTCTTCCAATCTGAGCAGTGGAATGATCACACAGTGTTTTGGGATAATTATCAGCTAATAACGTGTCTCCCTTAGCGTGAATAAGAAACAAATGAATGGTAGGCAGGGGGGTGTTTGGTTTAGATGTGCTGAGTCAGACAGCAGAAGAATATGGAGATCTTGGGGGGTTCTAGGAAAAGCTGAGGGATTCCTGGCTATTACCTCAATGAAAAGAAGGCTTTCAAACATGGAGGGGGGGGACACAATGGCATGGTGGTGCAGTTGCTTCTCATCCCAGTTTTTGACACCAGACTGTGCCTTGGCTTCGTTTTTTAAAAAACAAAGCGAGAAATGCCAAGCCCAGTCCCATACTGAAGTACGTTTTTTCCTATTACAATGCACAAGAAAACCAGGTCAAGGACATCTTGGGCAAAGTAGCCTTTTAGAGCTGTCCTGCAGAGTTTCTAAGTGCTCTCCCATTTATGCACAAAAATCCAATGTTGAAGGCCTTTTGTAATTCCATCCTTAATTTGATTATTCACAGTACTGCCAGCAGCACTGAGCACGTTTAAAAATAGATGATTTCTAATCCTGCATGTTAGTTATACTGGCAGGACTGAGGGAGTTAGAGGGTGATCTGTCTGGATGTTTTATTGATGTGGTGTCACCTGAATACCTCCAAGACGGAATATTGTGCTTCAGGGTACTTTGAGTTTCTTGCTGTTTGTGTGCCTCCGTACCCGGTGTTGATGGGGAATTGCTGCCATAAAGTGATATTGCAGACAAGAAGACACTAGAAGTTCTTAAACTTACTAACTCTCTGTCTGAACAGCTTTAACTCCTGTTTTTCTTGCAGATAATCAGATTTGTAACAGCTACTCCTACGGAGTGAGAGCGGTTGTCCAGTGCATCCCTGCTTGGTTGCGATTCATCCAGTGCCTGCGCCGTTACCGTGATAACAAACGGGCCTTTCATCTGGTTAACGCTGGAAAATATTCCACCACCTTCTTCGTGGTGACATTTGCAGCCCTCTACAGCACTCACAAAGGTATTGGCGATTTTGGAGAATCCTTTGCAGCTCCTGGGATTTGCTTTTTGCGTGAGAGAAAGCTCAGAATCTGGCATCCCACTGAAGCGTGAGCTGCTCGTGTTTTGGCACCTGTGAAACATCTCTGGGGAAGGGCAGGGGCCTTCCCAGCTTGTAAAGAGTGCCTTAAGATCTTATTTTAGGTGTTTTTCACATCCCTGGTCTGCTTAGAATTGCACTTAGGGAGCGTGGGAGGGAATTTTTAGGTTTCTCTTTTGAAAGGAGCAAACTGAAATACCTGTCAGGTTTTGCTGTGAAGGGAGGTGAATGGGAGGGAGATGTATGAGGAAAGGGATAGCACAGGAAATACTTCGTTAGCATTCATGAATATTTAACCTGGATCGTCTAAATAATCAGTCCATCATTCCTAAGTGTGGAGGCATGTGCACAGTGCCAGGAAAAAAATGCTCTCTTTGATTTTCCTGTGTGATTCTATCCATGTTTTTTCTGCAGCTGGTAAGGAGTTGTTTCCAATCCATTTAACTGCAGATTGAGCTCTGATCCCTGAAGTTCCTCATCTCCCTGGAAACGACAATTACTCGATTCTACTCTTGTTCTGAAGGAAAAAGCTTTTAGTTTCTGCACTTCAGGCAGTCACCCTGCCTTTCATTGTTCTGAAGCCCTAAAAGCTGTATTCTTTCATTTGAGAATATCTCCCTTCTATATATCCAGAAATTAGCAACCGCACACAGTCGTGAGCAATTACTTACCCTGGAATATTCCTGTGGTGAGGCAGGAGAAGTGTTGAAGGCATGATTCTAGTTAACATGCTGGGTTTTTCGGAGGGGTGGCAGGGTTGTTAGAAGCCTTCCCGTGACCAAGAAATGTCTGTGTTGACGTAGCTGGGCCTGGAGTCACACTGATGATGTTCATCAGGCCTCGCATTTTAATGTCAGGGAGGGGCAGTGGCCCGAGCTGGCTGAAGGCTGGGAACTGGGCTCTGTCTCCAGGGGTACACAGAGAGCTGGTGTGGGAGCATCCTCCAGGAGCATCCCCTCGCGTCTCCCCCTCGCTGCCGTGTCCCCAGAGCCCGTTCCCTTTTAACTGGCTCACTCAGTGGCGTTCTGCAGCCCTGCAGTCCAGTTAGTCACCCCTGCCAGAGCTGGGATGAGACACGGATGGATTGCCTGGCTTCCTAGTCACTGCTTGTATCTTCTGTAGCCAGAGCTGCTCTGGGGAGGCTGACTAATGCTTCTGCCTCCCTCGGGGGACACACTGCCAGAGCCTTCAGTTGGGGTAGGGCTGGAACCAAGAGGAAAACCAGCCTCTGTCAAAATGTCCTGTTGAAGAGTTTGACCTCTTTCCACTGCCCTTGAAGTTTCTCGTCTGTGCCAGCGTTGCTACTACCCCTGTTCTGGTCGCTGCCACACATAACTGGTGTCCCCTTTCCCAGCCTGGCAGGGAGTGGGCTGTAATGAGGTGTTTATGAGCCTTGTCCCAAGTGCTGTGAGATGTTCCTGACTCCCAGCTTTTGTCTGTCCGGTTTTGTCAGTGGTAGTCAATGGCATGTAGCTGTCGGTGTCGTACAAAAAAAATTTGGAAGCTTTGTGGCCTTTGGAAATTACATGTTAGCACAGATTTGTAAATGTCACTGTGCTGGGCTTTTCAGAGGGCTGCCTAAAGCCCTTGGCATGTCCCCTCAGCCCTGTAAGCCTGTTCTCATCCTGCCATAAATGCACTTTCTAGTGTGCTGTACCTGTTAAGGAGCCAATTTTATTGAAGTGCTTTACGTAGATCCCCAGTTTGTCTGGAACTTGGAATCAGATGGTTTATCATGCAAGTTGTTATAATGCTACTGTTGAAAATGGATGTGCTGCTTGCCCACACCTCTGTGTCTGCCCAAGGATAGCAAACACCCATCTCTTACCTACTGAACATCTGTTGGGGGAGCTGTGTGCTCTTCAGAAAGCGCTGCCCAAAACTGGTGTCAAATTGGTGAGGATCCTTGCTCCTCAGACCTGCTCTAAATTTCAGTAACAGACCTATTAATTGCTGTGGTATCAGGAGTTTTATTTAAACAGTCCCCCATGCCTGTGCTTGCAAGCCTATGACTTACACCTCTGGAATGACAGCTTTTGGCTGCCAGGAGAAGAGGGTAATCCATGGCCTTTCCTTGGGAGGTCAGGTAATGGACACCAGTGCCTGTTCTCCACTTGGGAGACCTGGGGACGTCACAGCCCTCTGAGGAGTCTCATCTTCCTCCCTTCATTTGAACACTGGACAATTTGTAGCTGCTCTGCAGGTTTTAGCTTGTGCCTGCCAGCAGTGTGAAGACAGACTGTGTGGCTGGGAGGGTTTGCTGGTGTGGAAAGCAGCTAATTCATACACAGTGCACTGACAGCTCTCTGTGTTTTCCTGTGCTTGCTGCTGGAAAACAACTTGAACTAAACAAATATACAAATGCCACTTTATTATGTTTAAGTGATGTTTCTGTTCTACTCTTGCGTGGTATTCCCTACTCCAAACCTCCAGCAGTGAAGGTTCCCCCCAAGCAGCACCATGTATACTGTGGGGTCTTGACAAATGTCTGTTTCCCCAAAATATCCCTGTCTAATAATTCATACTGCTCAGGCAGTGCATAATTCCGATTCTTTCTTCCCTCAGAGCAGCCATTTCTTTACTTTCCTTCCCTTGGATTTAGATGCAGGGTGCAATTTTCTCTGCTAATTGCAGTTTGAATGTCAGACTGCTAAGATAGCAAAGTGAATTCTGTTCGATTTTTGCTCTGAAACTTGCAATCCTGTTGCTCTGGGACCAGACCAGTTTTACAGGGGTGGCTCCAAGGTGTCATCTTGATATTCAGCTATCACTGGGATTAGTGAAGCAGAAGGGAGAGGAGCTATCCCAGAACATAAGACTGGAGCAAGCAGTGGTGGTGTAGACAAGTGCTGACTCCAGCACGGCTCACAAACACAGCCACGTTTCAGGGGCGACAGCAACAACACGAGGACAACTGTTGCTGAGCTCCCCGAGGAGGAATTCTCAGTATTTTTATATCTCCCAAAGGAATGGGAAGCAAAGGCTGTGTTCTGTAAATATGGTGCTGCGGGGTGTGTTTGCCCAGGCAAATAAGGCATGGCTGTAACTCGAAGCTACCTGGCAACTGGGGTGCCACCGGTCCCTGCCTGCTCTGTCCCCTCTTTCCCACCCTTGCTTTGCACTAAGGAGCTTGGTGCTGGCATTAAGCTCCCTGCCAGTGCTGAGTAGCTTCCCCCAGAGCCAGCCAACAGAGTAATACATTGCCTTATTTAATCCCTACGGAAACCTGCGTGCTGCTGGGGAAGCAGATGATTAAGCCCGAGCCTGCGGCGGAATATTCACCCCGAGAGCGGCGTTGTTTCGACACGCAGCTGCTTTCTGCTGTGCTTTCACTCTGCCAAAAGCAGATGTGCTTTGCTTGACAAATGCACCAGTAAAGCAGCTCCCACTTCAGCCCGGCTTATCACAGCATTTGTACAATCACAGAGTGGTTTGGGTTGGAAGGGACCTTAAAGATCATGGAGTTCCAACCCCCTGCCATGGCCAGGGATACTTTACACTGTCCCAGGTCACTCCAAGCCCCATCCAGCCTGGCATTGGACACTTCCAGGGATGTGTTCCACAACTTCTCTGGGCCTCACCAACCTCACAGGGAAGAATTTCTTCATAACATCTAATCTAACCCTGTCCTCTGTCAGTTTGTAGCCATTCCCCCTTGTCCTGTCACTGCAGGCCCTTGTCCAAAGTCCCTCTCCAGCTCTCTTGGAGCCCCTTTAGGCACTGGGAGGGGCTCTAAGGCTTCACAAGAGCCATCTGGTCACCTCTCCAGGCTGAGCACTGCCAGCTCTCTCAGTCTGTCTCCATAGCAGAGGTGCTTCATCCCTCTGAGCATCTTCATGTCCTCCTCTGGATCCACTCCCAGCAGGTCCATGTCCTACTTTCACTGAGGGGATCCCAGAGAGGGAAATCCACGGGCATCCTCCCTGTGTAAATTGTACTTGCATTAAGGAGAGCACACTGACATACCTGGAATAGCCAGCTTTGGTTTCACTCCTCACTCAGGCTGTGTAAGATAGGGTTGTTATATTCAGGTCTTCAGTTCTTCTAAGAAACAGTTGTGTTGTGCCACTCAAGGAGTGCTGGTCACTCACTAAACTTTAGTCATGATTTATGCTCCAGCTTTATTCCTTGTAAAATGAGACATCATGGTTTTGCTGCTGACAGTTTTTCCTCACCTTGATGCCTCTTGCTCACATGGTGTCATTGGAAATACCTGGCTCACACAAAATACAGATTTGGCTTCTGTGCCTGAAGAACTGAGATTCTTGAGTTCCTCTCTTTCATAATTCTCTTGTTTTGTGGGATTTGCTGGTTCAGCGTGACCATTTTTTGTTTGCCTTGCTATTGGGTTAAAATCGGCTGTGTGGGATTGTATCCTTTAACTGAAAGGCTGGATGGTTTATGGACATGGTCAGTTTGGTTCCCACACCTCGTTCAATGAAATCCTTGTGGTCTGAGTAGTATCCTGCTATTCATTAACCTCTGAAGTATTCCAAAGTTAATCCGTGTGGCCTGGAAACTGGAGTAAGCATCTCCTCTTCCATCCTGCTCCCACGGTTTTTCCAGGTGCTCCAAATGAGCCTGCTGAACCCCAATTGTCATTGGCTTGGGGTGCCCTGGAGGGCCCTAGCTCGGTCTAAGATAGTGGAACTGCCATGCACTTTCTCATTAAACAGCCCAGGAAATTGGCAGTAATTAAAAATACAGAAGTTAACTAAACAGGACTGTCTCTGAAGAGCAGCGCTTCTGTCCGTGCTCTCACCATCACCTCAGAAACAGCCTTCTCTGCAGTGATGTCTAGTTTATGATTTTTAAAGGCAGCCCTAAGAGAAAAGGGCCAAGGAATAGAGATGTGGAGTGCCGAGGCGGGAGCCATCCTGCGATTAGTGGCTTTTGCAGGAAGGTGTTGGACCATCCCTCATTGATAGAGAGGTTCAGCCAGGTCTGACCAAGGAAGATGAATGGGAAATGTGTGCTGCTTTTGGGAAATGCCACGGAAGATTCCCAGCTCTCGTACCTGCTGCCCACTCCTCATTAATCTCGATGTCTTGAGCCGCTCCCAGCGGTGACCGCGCGTCACGCTGGAACAGATCACTGCTGCTGCCACGCTCCGTCCCCATGCAGGGCCCTGAGGAGGGCTCTGACTTCCAGGGGAAGGATGGTGATGCACAGCAGGATGGGGGACAGGCTGGGTGACATCCAGCTGTGCCACTGGGGGCCACAGGAGGCACCTGGCTGCACCTGCCTGCACCTGAGCTCTGCGGGTGGTGGGTTGTGTCACTTAGCCCTTGTCATTCCTGTGTTAGAAGCTGCAGGTTGCAGCCCCCGTGGTGTGAGACTGCTGGTAGGTGGGACAATAAAGCACTGTGATCCTACATGCCTACAGCAGGAGACAGTGAGGTGATGTGAGAACTGGGACTAAAATGACATCAGCACAACGGTGTGTAGTCCTCCAGCTGAGGTAGATAATTTCATTTTTAGGGGGTGGGACAGGGCAAAGTAAGTGAACATGTAGAATTTTTGTAAGCATGAAACTTTAAAAAAAAAATCACAGAAGAATGAAGCAAGTAGCATTTGTGAGATCCTGTTCCCTCACTTCTGTGTTGGTACAAGACCTCCCCTGTCTCACCCTCTTCCTCAGCACTGAAAGAGCTGTCAGCATTTGATTTAGGTGTCACAAGAGCCTTACAGAGTGCTTGGATTGACCTCTTGAAGTAAAACAAACTTTGTAATGGGATTAACTGGCTTCTTTCTTAATACTTGCCGTTTTCACACGGCTTCCCCTAGCACAGCACGCTGGCAACTCCACCAGGATGATTATTCGGAGCCAAAACATGCACCGTCTGTCACATTGCTGTGAGCTAGGATGAATTTTTGTCTGAAACCCTGTCATCCCATGCCCAGGAGGCCTCCAGTAATGAGTTGTGTTCATTAGGCAGTCTTTCTGATCCTTTCCATCAGAGCAGCGGCAGTGTCATTAGTGAGCAACTGGGAGGCATTGCCGTGGGCAAACATTTCCATCCTGGCCTCTGACCTCCTCCCGGCTTTGACGTGGGGCTCTGTGGCACCCTGGTTTCTCCTGGTTTCCTGTTAGCTCATCTGGTTGCTCAGACACCCATCCTGGGGATGGTGCTTCGGGGTGGAGCCGGGCAGAGTGAGGAGTATCCCGGGAATGCTGCGGCAGGACCGGCCTGGCCGGGGCGGAGGTGCCGGTGAGCCTGCGGTAAGTGAGCGGAGAAGGAGTGCGGGGACAGCAACCCCTGCTCCGTGGGGAGCCTGGGAATGGAAATTCAGAGCGACTTGGACAACTGCCACCTCCCCCTGCGCACAAACGAGGCATAAAATCCCACTGGGAAGCCTTGCCGAGCTTTGTAGGTCCGCAAATGTCGGGCGGGACATCGCTGGTGACCTCGGCACCCCACGGCTCCGTGATCCCGGCGTTTGCTTCCTCAGCTCAGAGGAGATGGGCATTAATAGTTGGGATTTGGGAAGTGGACCAAGAGTACCGTTGTGTCACTTATTATGCCTTTGTGTTAAAGGTGGCTGGGGAAATGGGAATGCTAATGAATGAGGTGTAAGTGAAAAGGGTGACCTACGATCCTTCATTTCACAGGCACTGAAGGGGGAAAGCCTGACCTGTTTTTTGATGGAACATTTTAAGAAAAGCAAGTGACTGCATTACAAGCAATCTTCCTGTCAGATACACACAGGTCTGGACTCTGGTGGTGCAGAAATATAGGAGATGTAATCATCTTTTTTTTTTTTTTTTTGGTTGCTTTTAAAAGAAGTAAATTTTGAAAGAATCTGCTGTTGGATGTCAAAGCACTAGAGGTATAGAGGTAGCAGATGACATTATGTCCCCATCCCTAAATTGTCCATCAAAGGCCCTGATTACCATGCTATTCATTTCTAATTGTGAATCCAGATACTCTTATTAGTGAGACTCCTGGCAAATACTTGGATTGGAAATCCCATCCGTCTCAAGGTAGCAATTAAACTGTCCCTAAGAACACTTCTCAAAAGCTACAGAAGGCACCAGAAGAACCAGCTCAAATCTCAGCCATGACTGATGCGCTCCCTCCTGTTGGCAGCTAAATCACACTTGTCTGTTTGTGAGGTACAAGCCATGGGTTTGCTGCCCTGTCTTGAAATCAGACACAGCCATTTTGTCCTACAAACCCAATGCAAACCTGCAGAGGGTTTTTAATCCAAACATGATTTTGGGATTTCCCTGCTCTACTAACGTAGACTCTTAGCTAGAAGAAGATATGAGATGTTGCCTCTTGACAGTTCTTTGCTGCTGCTTTGCTTAAATTGTGCCCGGAGGTGATGGCAGAGGTTTGCACCGTGCAAGGAAAGGCTCTTACGGAAGAGTCGGTGTTTGGCAGAGCCCATCAGCGCACGGCGGTGAGTCCTGCGTGTGCTCCTGTGGGTTATTTTTGCCTTTTAACTGCATTAAGTCCCCTGTCATGTCCTGGCTCTGCCATTGATCAGTGCTAAACAGCGGGACATGCTGGCTGGGCAGAAAGGCAGCACTACCCGCTCATTAAGATATCTAATTACTGAGGGGAGAGGTAATGCTGCGCTTCGAGCACTGAGGTGTCGGGCAAATGCTTGGGGATGTCACTCTGATGGCAGCTCTTATGTAGATAAGTCACTTCTGGCTGTCACCCTGCTCTGTGGTGTGCGGGGATGGAGTTAATGGGCACACACCATCGCTAGGCCAGCTCAGAGCTGCGCTTGCCTTGCGCACTAAATATATTTGTGCTCTGCTGCTGCTTAAATCTGTGACTGAGGCTGGGTTTGGCGAGCCTGGACCGAGAGCTGTTCAGCTGGAAGAGTCGCTGTGGCTGGGTCGGTGTTGCCTGATGTAGCAGGCTTACCTGACTGTGTTCCCTGATAACCTCCTGCTTCCTCCAGCTTTTATCAGAGCGCTCCCCAGCAGCACAACCCGTGGCCAGCCGCGCTGGGTGACACGCCAGGAATGCTTATCGAGGCCCATTGTGTTCTTATCCAGCCCTTCAATAATACATGGCATTGATTTTTGCTGTGTTGAATACTATATGGTGTTTACATTCCCCGGAATAATTCAGTAGGGTAAACAGATAGAATTCTTTGGAGGTAAAGTCAATATTAACAGCACTGGGAGAGCACTCGCTGTCTCTCTTTGATGGAAAGCAACCTTTCCTCTTGCCTGTATTTTGAAGGGGCTGGAATTTCTGCAGAGCAGTGTTCCCTCAGAATGCCAGTCAGATACTGTGGCCTCTGGGGCTGGTTTGGGGATCCACGATATTGTCTATCAGCAGTTTTTGCAGGCAGTAAATTCTGCTGCTGCAAGTGCCTTTGGCTGTTTCTGGGACTGCGGCCATTCACAGCTTCAGTTCAAAGGTGGAAGCCATCCATTATTTATCTAGTTGACCTTCTGGAGCAATTTGAGGTGTATTTGTGTAGACTATCTGCTGGAATTGCATGTTACAGGGTAAACTGAGGATGCTAATGGAAATTCTGTGGTGAAGGCTGCAAACAGCTCCCGTGGCATGCTGCTTCCCACAGGCTTCGTGGCCAGCAGAGGCAGCCGGGCATTGTGGACTCAGATAGCCTCTGACATAACTGCACACCTCCAAGCTGCAGACACGGCAGTGTGAACACTGAAATCAGCCCATCCTCAGGGTTAGAGCTGCAGCTTCAGAGGTTTTGTGCTGGTGCTGTTCTGTCCTGCTCGTGCTGCTTTGAATACCAGAGTAGCTCAGGAAGTTGCTCCGTGGTGCCCTTTGGAGCATGGAGTAGGAAGGTGCTTTGTGCCTCTCTTGGGTGGATGTCACTGGTGCCAGGGCTATTGGAAACTTCCTCTTCTTTCCTTCCTGGAGAGGTTGAGATCTGCCAGGTGTCCAGAGTGCTTCTCTCATCCAGAGACTCTCTCCCTCTCTCATGGTTTTTTGAGCACATCATTAAACAAAGGAAAAACACACAGGATGAAACAGTTCCTGCTTAAATAGACCCTGACATCATCATAAATATGCAGAGCTCTGTGTTGCTCCTGGAAAACCGGCAGGCCAGGAGTTGATGGAGCCTCTGGGCAGAATATGAATGCCTTGATTTTCTCTCCCCCTGAGCAGCAGTGAAGAGGGCTGCTAGGACCAGCCAGCAGAGACCCAGCTATAATTGCTTGCCTGGAGCAGTAACATATTTCTGTACACCAGCTGAATACCAATGAGGACAGAAGGAAGGAAGGTATCAAGCAGAACTGCAGGCAGGAGGAAAAGGAGGAGAAGTGATTAAAGGAAGGACTTGGAGGCCAAGACTAAAGAAAATAGGCTAGTTCTGATTAGGGCATTTTACCAGGGAGTGATTTGGGTTTTTAATGAGTTTTTTCAGGAGCTGAATGCATTGCAGAGCTGGTTGGTGAGAAAGGGAGCAGGAGCAAGGAGCCAGCAGCATGACCCCAGGTGCCACTGAAAAGGCTGCTGCAAAGATAGAGGCAGGGAGAGGGAACTGAGCCCAGGATAACTTAACCAAAAGCAAGCACATCCTTTTGAGATTGGTGAGATTAGATTTCTCACTTGGGCCTTTTTCTTCCCAGTTCTTCTTTCTGTAATTGCACATGAGAGCCTGTGCCACGCACTCTGGGATGACCCTGCTCGGGCAGAGAGGTTGGACCAGGTGACCCACTCTCCCTTCCAACCTGAGCCATTCTGCAATTTAGGTTTAAGCAGCGAGAACCTTTAAAATCCCCTTGCTATGTATTTGCCAGCTTAGGGCAGAGTTTTGTTCGCCCCTTATGTGTTTGGAGATGATAATCAGGGGGCACACCATCCCCTCCACAGGCATAGAACTCTAAAGGAGCTGGCCAGCAATGCTTCCCTGCTCTTCTGCCTGCACCTGCAGGGCACAGCGGCTCAGGCCAGGGATGGTGCTGGCTGCCCTGCCTTCTCCATGGCTGCTCCATGAAGGTGTGGAGTAAGACTCAGTTTATTGGAATTCTGTCCTTAAGGGAAGAAAAAAAACAACCAAACCCAAAGCAGCGTGATGTAACTTTTAAGCGTAAGATGAGAGGAAGCACCGCAGCCTCACAGGGTGTTTTGGAGCATTTTAGGTGCTTTGAAAGCACATACAACCCATGAACTGCCTCTGAATTATCCTTTAGGATCTGGTAGTGGGAACTAAACATGGAGATCTAATGAGCTAAAAATAATACTGGAAAGAACAGGCTTAGTGTCTCATGAGTCACCGAATGTCAGCATCTGCCTTTTCTTCCTGAAATGATGTCGTGGAGGCTTTGGAGGAGCTGAGGGGGGGAATGAAACCTGGCAGTGCCACCCTCATTGCTAAGCTCCAAAATCCTCACCTGTGTCCCCTTCTGTGGGCAGCTGCACTGTTATAAATAGCCTGGCAGAGGCTGTTTGCAGCAGCAGCAGCAGCAGTGTGTGAGGTACCTGGGCACCCGAGCCCGCGTTCCGTAGGACATGTGCGCTGCTCCCGGGTGACGTCACGGCTCTGCAGGGACCAGGAACGTGATGCTGGACCCGTGTCTTGGTCAAGATGACGATGGGGGTGTGCTCAAAGGCTTCCAGCCTTGCCCCAAAGCAGACCTGGGAGCTGCAGCGGCGCCGTGCCCTTCTCCTCCACCGCCGGTGCAAAGCAGGCTTTGCTGCATCAGCGGCATTCAGAGGTTTGCCTTGAGGGGGGGTGTTCAGAGAGGGGAAGGAGCGTGTGGATTTGACCTATATCCTGCACATCATGCCCAGGAAGCCTGAAAGGCATAATGGGAGGAATGTACTCTCATTTTCACCTCCATTAATTTTATCGGATTGCTGCGTTACGTTTAGACCATAATTGCTGGAAATAGAGAGGGAAGGAGAGGGCAAATTGCCCTGTTGCTCCCTGGCTGATCAGCTGCAGGGATTCTGTTGTTTTAAACCACTAATATGGGAAAAGGTGCTGTCACGTAGTGTGGCGTTGGGTTTGGGCTGAAAACACTTTTTTGTATTGGAAATGTTATTTGCTTTGTTAGAGAGAATCGGTGAATGAGCAGTTGCTGAGGCTGCACAGAAAGGAGAGATTCTTGCCAGCAGCAGCCAGGTGCAAAATGTCTCAGCCTTCCAAAGCATCATAATGTGTTTTATTTGTATGAATTTTTTGAGCCAGCTTTTCAAAAGCAAACAGAATTACCAGACCTGTTTGGTTTTCCCCAGCCAGCTGACGTAGGGAATTGTAGCTGAATTGAGAGCAGTGTAACCTTTTCAGGGGGGAGTGGGAAACAACTTAGTTGGAAAAACATATCCCCGGGTGGGCAGATGGTGGGCCCACAGTCTTCTGTTTCCGAAGAGGAGCTCTGTGTGGGTGTTTAGAACTCCCTACAGAGCCTGCTTTAGGATCTGTACATATTAATGTACAAATGGCTGCCTTTTCCCTTGCCACCACGACCTCTGAAATGGCTGGTGGTGATTCCTGTACTGCCCATGCTCTTCAGGCTTTTAGCGCACTCATTCACAGTTGTTTATGTTAAGACAAACGAAAATATTTTCTTACCAAACCCTCCTGACTGAGCACTGCCTCACGGCTCTATCCTTTGTACGAGCCCGTGTCCTTTGCGAAAAGTGGCCCTCAGCTTCCACCTGCTGTTGGGAGCCAGAACGGCAGCTCTGCCATGAGCCCAGGAAAATAAAAATCACGGAATATCCTGAGTGAAAACCCACAAGGATCATCAAGTCCAGCTCCTGGCCCTGCACAGAACCATCCCCAAGAATCCCACCATGTGCCTCAGGGTGGTCCCCAAATGCTTCCTGAACTCTGTCAGGCTTGGGACTGTGACCACTGCCCCAGGAGCCTGTTCCAAATACTAGTGTAAATTTCAACCCCAAGTGCTAAAAGCTGAATGAGGTAAAAGTGGAGTTTAAATAACGCTATAAAACAGGTTCTGCTAAGGCTTTTGGTTTGGTTCAGTTCATATTGGTATTAGTTGTATTTTCCCAGAACCTGGGTTATAGAAGTGATTTCTACTGCTCAAATCAGGCAGTTTGTAGCTGTTCTAAGAAGGGATGTGCTCTCAGTTCTACAGAAGTGTGTTCTTCTCTTTTCCAGCTAAAAACCACAGTGACACCCAAGTGTTCTTCTACCTGTGGATTATCTTCTGTTTCATCAGCTCTTGCTATACCCTCATTTGGGACCTGAAGATGGACTGGGGTCTCTTTGACAAAAATGCTGGTGAAAATACCTTTCTCCGAGAAGGAATTGTCTACCCACAGAAAGTGCGTATGCAGCCTGCTCTTACCTTAGGAGAGGCTTGTAACGTTTGAACTAAACTTGCTGAGTTTAGAGCATGTTGCAGTTGACCACTGGAGCACTTGAATGTTACAGGCTGGGATTGTCCAGCAGTAGAGGTGATTTGTTTCCAAGAGATCATTTCTGTTCATTTTGCTTGAGATGGCGCAGCAGATTCTGTAGCTTCCTGAAGACCCGATGAGGTCTTTTCGGTGCAGAAGGTGTTTGTTGAGCTGTTTTGTCCTTGTTGTTCCTCAGGCATACTACTACTGTGCCATTGTAGAAGATGTCATCCTGCGTTTCGCGTGGACCATCCAGATCTCCCTCACTTCCATGCAGATCTTCCCCTACGCTGCGGACATCATTTCCACTGTGTTTGCCCCTCTCGAGGTGTTCCGGTAAGGCTGCTGGGCTGAGCAGCTCTTTTCTCTTCGGTTTATTTTCACATTTGCACTCTGTAACATCAGCACCAGGGGAAGCGCCTTGATCCCTGGACATGGAATATACTGGTTTTTATTCCAAGGAGACTGGGATTAACGGGAATATTTAATCCAAACAGGGTGCTGAGTGAAGAAAGGGGTAGGGGGCTCTGCCACAGTGTGGAGCTGAGTCCTTCACACAGCTTGCAGTTCCTTCTGAACTGTGATAATCTCGAAGGGTTAGTTTTTACCAAATTTCTCCTTGAAATTTCCCATTGAAACGTCACTTGATTCTCAAGTTTCCAATTTTCAGACCTCCACTTCTTTTCCAAATGCTGATTTGTATTTGGCGTCATTGATTTGGATCCTGCAAGGTTCCAGGGCTCTTTAAACACCTGTACTGCAGCTGGAAACCTGCCCCCACAGCTTCCTGGGAAGAACTTGAAGCTGACCCTCACTTGTGTAGGTGCTGGAGGTGGCCTTTGGCTTGTAATGCCTGGTGCCTCCATGCTGTCCCTATTAGGGCTGTCATCAGTAGGATAAGGAATAAGCCTGACAGCTTCTGTTGCTCTCCAGAGGAAATATGTTGCAGCAGGTGCTGCTGTTAGTCACTGGATGTTTCTCTGTGCTCCCAGCCCACTCCCAGAGGCACTCTGATCTGTGAGAATTCACCGGTACCCAGGTGCACGTCCCAGTGCTTTGCCAAACACGGGTCGTGCCTGTAAAAGGGGAACTCAGCCAGTAATTCTCCCTTTTCCCCTCCGTCCATCCATCCATCCAGGCGGTTTGTGTGGAACTTCTTCCGTCTGGAGAACGAGCACCTGAACAACTGCGGCGAGTTCCGCGCCGTGAGGGACATCTCGGTGGCGCCGCTCAACGCCGACGACCTGACGCTCCTGGACCAGATGATGGACCAGGAGGACGGCGTCCGGAACCGCCGCAAGAACAAGCAGTGGAAGCGCAGCCTGAGCGTGTCCCTGCGCAGGCCCCGCCTCGCCTCTCAGTACGTTCTGCTGCAGCACAGTCCTGCCCTGGGGCTGGTGTCAGTGCCTGGGGGGCACTCACGGGCTGGGAATCATGGGCTGGGAATCATGCACAGATCCCAGCCCAAACGGTCTGCAAAGGGAGGACAGGTCCAGTGAGCAAACAAGCGTGCCGCTCTCTGCCAGGGAATTTACCTGTCCTTTACACACACTGGGGTCCTGGTAAACCGTCAGAAAACGGAGCTGCCTTTTTAAAAGGCTCCCCTCCCGCAGAAATAGTCTGCCAGGGGTTATAAATGCACACTGGAGGAGAGGTTCTCCTTGGCCAGACATTTTGGGGGCTTATGAAAAAGAGGGAGAGGGACTCTTTATACCTCATAGTGGCAGAAAGGGCAATGGTTTTAAACTGACAGAGGGCAGGGTTAGATTAGATATGAAGAAGAAATTGTTTCCTGTGTGGGTGGAGAGGCCCTGGCACAGGGTGCCCAGAGAAGCTGTGGCTGCCCCATCCCAGGAAGTTTCCAAGGCCAGGCTGGATGTGGCCCTGAGCAACCTGGTCTAGTGAGTGGGGCATCCCTGCCTCTGGCAGGAGGGTTGGAACCAGATGGTCTTTAAAGTCCCTTAAAACCCAAACCTTTCTATGATTCCGCATGATTCCAGTTATTCCTTGGTTAAGGTTCATATGTAAGATCTCAGACTCCTTCCCCTCTCAAATCTAAACCCATACATTTTTTGATTCCCACCCATCATTCGTGCACCCCATACGTTTCCCCAGCCTGCACCCCCGCCCCTGCACCTGTCTGCCGTGTGTTTCCCTGCAGTGCCTGTGTTGCTCTGAGCCTGACAGGGTGCTGCAGTGTCCTGGTGTCCCTCCTGCCCTGGCAGCACAGCTGTGGAGCCCTGCCCTTTGGCCAGGGAACAAGCCCAGGCTCCTTGGGGATGCTGAGGCACTGCGGGTCAGGAGTGTTGTGGAATCCCTGTAGCACTGCACGGGAGGGGTGGAAGGAGGAGGAGGAGGAGGGTGTGCTGTGGCCTCAGGGCTGTGCTTGGCTCTTGTCCCTGCTGGCTCAGAGTGCACGGATGGAACCAATACTAACAGCCTTTGTGTGGCCGCTGGAGACTGAAAATGTTCTGCAAAGGGAATGTGGGCCAAAGCCTGGCGGAATTCCCTCCAACCATGCCCGTTTACCCCTCGGACATGCAGTGAGGGGAGATGTGCCAGGCATATCCCTGAAGAACTTCCTGTTCCTTCCTGCAGCCCAGGGCGAGATGGAGCAGGAGCTCTCCTGGATCCTGTGAGGGTTTGGTGGAGTTCTGTGGGGAGGGCTGGGCGAGTGCCCCACGCCCAGCGGTGCTGTGTCCCCAGCCGTGTCACAGCCTGGCAGGTGACACTGGCCATGGCCACAGGGTGCCCAGCATGGTGTGGAGTGGGCAGTGCCGTAGGAGGAGGATGCTGAGGGACAGCTGGGGCATCTTTACAAGGCTCTGCTATTCCCAGGGAGAGTGGGAGGATGTGAAACAGTTCCAGGCGATTGTTTATTCCCCCTCTGCGTAAGAAAGACATTTTTTTCCCTTTTTTATTCCCCCAAGTGCACCGTGGGTTTGCTGTCTGCGTGTCATTCCAGGAATTCCTTCTCCCCAGTGAGTGTTTTGTGTTTTGTTTTTTCCAGGTCCAAGGCTTCTGACACCAAGGTATTGATAGAGGACCTAGCAAACGAAGCAAACACATGAGATGGCCGCGTTCTCTGATCCCGCATCCTTTGTTTTCTCGTTCTGTCTCCCTCTTCCCCAAGTAACCTGATCTCTGGTGCAGATCCAGCTGAAAACAGGAGAAAACACTGAACACGTTTTCTGAGCTCTTCTAGACCAGATCCTATGGACTCCAACAAGCTCACTGTGTTTCGTTTCTTTTCTTCTGGGTTAATTTTAATGTTCTATTTTAAACAAACAAACAAACAAAATAAAATATTTTACTTTGTTTTGCCAATAAAGAGGACAGTTCAGGAAAGAAGGATTGTTTACAGTCTCAACAAGGACATACAAACCTTATCTGGATAACGAAGCATCATAGGGACTCCCTCATGGGACAGTGCCGAGAGCACACTCAGTTTCTGCTTGGCCCGGTTTTGACTGGTTGAAACCGGACTTTTTAAATCTGATTTTTGGTTGGTTTGTGTTTTTTTTGGTTGGTTTTTGTTTTTTTCCTTCATATCCAGCGCTGAGGCACTGGCTGCACTTGCAGGGAAAGTGCACTTAGAGCAGTATCTTCATTCATGAAGCTACTTTTTAATTTGATGTAACTTTTCTTATAATTTTTTGGAAATATGATGTATCTGTTGCATATAGTTTTCACTTTATTTATGAAACTTAACAACCATATGAGAGTGATTTTGAGTCCTGTGCAATGAAGGTTGTAATGGTAAAACAAAGTGGGGAATGTAGGTCTCCCATCTCCAGGGTTGTGGCGTGAGGCCCTGCAAATACCCCTCTCGTGAGACAACTTGCACCTGTGTGTACCTTCTCTCTCTTTTATTTCTTTTCAATTTTATTTTAAACCAAAGTTTCTCTTTCTGATATTTTTTTAGTTGCTGCTACTGCTTCTGGGCATGTCTCTTGTGCTGGTTCAAAGCCAACTTCTCCATGTGTGAAAGTAGTGCAGATGATCCTAAGGAAAGGAGAGTTGGTTCCCACCAACAGCACAAAACGCTGGGCGCACAAAGGCTTTGGAACATCGTTCTCCAGATCAAAAAGTATTTTTCCAAGCCTTAGGTGTGTCATGGGGGCGTCTCAGTCCGAGCAGGGAGCTTTTCAGGAGTTCTCCAGCAGCCCAGCAAAGAGGGACAAGGTGAGGAGGTGACAGTTCTCATGGGAGAGGGCTTCCTCAGGCTGGGCTTTGGGAGTGGTGGTGTGTTTAAGCGAGCATGGAAAGAACTGTGGTGTGCCCACCTGATGGGGAAGGTGGGATTAAAAACAGCTCTTCCTGTGGTGTCTGGTTCAGCAAAAAGCCTCTGTTGGGCACTATCCCAGTGATCTGTCCCTTGACTCATCTCATTGTCCCAGTTTGGGAAGTGGGATACTGGAGCAGGCTCGGGTAATGGGCAGCCCATTATGTGGGAAGTGAGATGTAAATTCCACAGGCTGGGCTCTCCTCCTCCTGGGGGGGAGCCATGGAGGCCTCAGAGTCCTGTTGTCCTTCCCTTGGAATGCCTTGTTCTCTGTGGGTCTGCAAGGGAAGGGTGAAACTCCTGAAGGAGGATCCTGGTCTGTCTGGTGGCTCACCTCTAGTTGGGGCGATGGAATTGCAGGAATCTCTGCTCAGTTGCTGTTTGGTGGTTGTTTTCCTTAATTAGCACAGTGTCTCCCACGGCCGGTATGTTGCATTTCCTCAGTTTGCCTGCTGTGCCTCTTGCCCAGAGGAACTGAAGAAGGAAACTTGGTTCTCTTCATTTAAGTGGAAATAGATTAAAACTCCGTTGTGGTGCTGCTCCTCTCATCTGCGTCCGCGCCGGGCTGCTCGGGTGGGAGCAGAGCCGGGGTCGTGCTGTCCATCTTCCCTGTGCTCCCGTCTTTACCTCCCTTAGGGCAGCTGTTCATGCTCAAAGCGGAGAATTCCTGCTCGCGTGGAAGTGGAGTCTGAGATGTAAAGCCCCTTAAAACACTTCAGGTTCCTAATTTGCATTGGTGCTGTGTCCAAACCCTGTGTAGGGATTTCCAGCGGTGGGGAATGAAGCCATCCCTGCCTGGGGAGGTGAGGGGAGGGCAGCTGCACTGGGATGGAGGCAATCCAAAATTGTTTGGGTTCATTAAAATCAAGTCATGCCACTGGGTGTTACTTAAGCAAGTGGGTTTTTTACACAAAGAATCTGAGCTTTACTGGTAATTCTTTCTTTCAGAGGGAAATTAAAAATACAGAGAGACATTGTGAGCAGTTTGGTCTAGTGGAGGGTGTCCCTGCCCTTGGCAGGGGCGTGGAACTATATGGTCCTTAAGGTCCCTTCCAACCCAAACCATTCCCTGTTCTGTGATTAGGAAGTGATGTCAGTCCCCTGGGAGCACTCTGCCTTCCTCAGCTGGGCTGGGGAGGGCAGGGCATGGCTGGGTGGCCTGCATCCATCTGTCCATCCTGCTGCTGCACCGTCCAACCCTCTGCTTCCCAACCTGGCAGGGAAGGTCAGGTTGCAAGTGATTAAATTCTTACTCTGCAGTTTATCCAAATCCTTAAGAGAAGCAAGAATTCAGTGTGTCCATCTGCTCTGCTCCCCGCTCTGCTCTTTTTCTTCCCTTTTTCTGCCTTTACTGGCAGAAGTAAGGAAAAAAAGGCAGGTGGAGTGCTACAAGGAGCAAGCATTATCTCCTAAAAAAAACATTGTCTCTCTTGGCAGTGAAGATGCTGTCTCGGGGGAAAGCAGCCTGAATTCCCAGAAGTGTGGCTTTTAAAGGCTCCTAGCTCCCAGCCCTGCATCTGCCTGTTCCCTCCCTCCCAGAGATTTCTGAGAAATCAGGCACTGCAGATTCCTCCTGAGAGCGAGCACTAAAGCTGGGATGGCTCCACGTCTACGAGAACATCTGGCCAATAAAGGGAGACCTAATGAAGCAGAACAGATGGTGAGAGAAAATAGCCCTGTCGCTCCTTGGGAGCAGCAGGAGCGAGGGGAGCGGGGACATTCCCAGGGTGGCTTCATTTCCTGAGCTGGGCTTTGCTCATGGGTGCTTGAAAACACTCCTGCAGTGAGAGCAGCAGGGTGGCAGTCCAGAAGGACAGAGAGCAGAGTTAAAAGGAGCTGAGGGTCGGGTTTATCCATTGCTTCAGTTGTTGGGAGGCAGCTGGATGGGAAGTGGAAGCTGAGGAAGGTCTTTGAGCTCTGGCTTTCAGGTGCTGGGCTGTGCCTTGTGATTCGGTGGCAGTCAGAGGCTGAGTTGTTCAGCTCTGAGGATGGTGTGGAGCTGCTTTGGTCTGGTGGAACCCGTTAGGATGGTCCAGTCTGAGGAGAGGAGATGCTACACTGTGGCATTTGTGACTACTGGAGATTCCCTTTGAACTTGCTTCTCCATGCTGATTCCCCACTGCTTTCCATCCTGCCACTCTGGGGACTTTCAGGTTGCAGGGGGTGAGCTGTCGCAGCATCCAGAGTTTCTTTGCGGGCTGGGGTTCCCTGTGTGGCTCTGGGGTGGTGTCACCAGAAACACCAGGTCCCTGTGCTCGGGCAGGGCGCTGCCACGTGCCGGGGGTGTGTTCCTGAAGGGACAGCAGGGCAGGTTTGGGATCTTTGGACTCGGCAAGCAGGAGTGGGAGCTTCTCCAGTGAGAACTGATGCCATTCCACCACATTTTAAAAGAAATGCATTTGCAGCACTTCTGGCTGCAGCCTGTATGTATCCAAAAAGCTCCTACCTTTCTCATCCAGGTGCAGTCCCAAAGTCAGCTGGTGCTCATCCTACACCTTTCCCACCCCTGCTCCTGGCCCACCTCATTCTCTCTGTGTCTTTGCTGTTCGATTCCAATGAAAGGGGTTGACTGGCAGCCGCCTTCAGCATGAACATCTTGGAATGGGGGAGATCTCTGGTGGAAATCTCAGCAGAGTTGGATCCTGCTGCTCCTATTTCCCTAAAAACATTGGTGTTGCTTGTTCTTCCTCTGTGCCAGCACTCAGCCACTGCCCCAGCGTGGCAGACAGGGGAGGGAAAGCATGTTCCTGGTTCAGAAGATAACAATCCCTGGGGATTTCGCTTCCAATGAGCAGTGGAGACAGTGTGAAGCCTTTGAAGTTTGCCTGTGTTTTGAAGGGCCGAGTGGGTTTGGCTTTGTCCTGCATGCCTGCTGCCTGCTCTGCTCGCTGGGCTGCGGGGGCTGTGTCCCCAGCGCCAGGCCGTGCCCGGGGATGTGTCCTGGGGCTGGGGTGTGGCTTGGCGAGTTGGGGACACAAAAGCCACTTCGCTCACATGCTGCGTCCTGGCTCCATCCCGGCTCCATGTCCTCCCTCCTCTCCTCTGCCCTTCTGCTTTGCACTCGCAGGGGGAAGGTGATCTTCTGCCTTAAACGTTGTTCTTTTTTTAATTTACATTTTTATTCCAGAAGGCAATTGGATTGTTTTGTCTCCTTGGAAAAGAGGGGCTGGGGCTCCGGGGGGAGGAGTGGGAAATCCCTATGGTACCTCTGTTGCAGTCACGGCTGGGCTCAGTGGCTGTCACCTCATCAACCCTTGCCTCCTTTACATGACACCATCCCAAATTCCACGCCTTGGGGCGAGTGTCACCTGCCACCACCGTGGGGCTGAACTGGTGTGTCACCATCCCTGGGGGCTTCGGTCCCTGCTGCAACACCGCGGGCAAGGAGAGGACAGGGACACACCACGGGGAGCACCCCGACGCTGACACCCCAGCCCTGCTCCCGGTGGGAGCCGAGGGCTGCTCGGGCCCCGGCACAGCCGCGGCAAAGCGGGCAAGAGGCACCGACCCTGCCGGGGAAGGGGCCCTGCAGCCTGACAGTCCCTCAAGCTCTGTAAACCAAATTGCAAACTCTTCTCTCCAGAGGAGAAATTGGGCATCCCGGTAGAACTTGCGATGACCCCTCCATGCCGTAGGTCCTCCTGGCGAAGGATCGGCGCTTGGAAGGGGCCAGGGGTGGAAATGCCAAAGTTCCCCCCGGGTCCCGCTGCCGCCTTCCTCTCCCCCTCCCTGCTGTGTTGGTCTAAATGATCTTTCTATGAAGCCCTGTAGATGTCAAAAGTAATTATGGAGTGTGATTAGTCCTCTGTGGGTGCTTTCTTTCTTCCCCCCTCCTTTCTCTTTTGCTATCCCCTTCTCCACTCTTCTGTTTTGGCTCAGTGGAAAAGGTGAGGACAAAGAATTGCCGCTTGCTTGGACTCATGATGTATCTGTGACTGCGCTATTAGCTGTCTCCTCCTTCCTCCCCAAATGGATATAATTTTGAAGTGTGGAATTCCCTTCTTGATAAGTAGGTTTAAAAAAAAAAAATACTGCACAATGTGATACTGTTTCATAGTTTCTAGGTGGTTGTATAAAGCAAAGTTACTGTGATTGTGTTTTTTCAAAGGAAAAAGTGATTGGTTACGAAATCTGTCCTTTTTTCATTATTACAAGCTCTTTGTTTTCCAATTATCTGATGGCTCTTTTGTCCCTGGTCTGTGTGTGTGTCTTCCCAAGTCCCACCCCTGTGCTGCAGCCACCCAGGGAGCATTGGCCTCCGCTGCTCTTGCTCTCTTGGGAGCTGTGGGATGTCGCTGGTGGCTGGAGGTGGAGGACATCCATGTCCTGGGAGGAGGTGGAGGTGCTTGGAGGAGGGAGATGTCTGAGGAGGGGTTGGAGGTGGGCAGGAGGGGCTCACACCCAAAATGCCAGGGGCTGATGCTGGAGGAAACCTCCTGCCCAGCCTGTGCTGTACTGGCCAAAGGCTCGTGGTCCTTCTGGGAGCCTTTGGTGGCCTCTCTCCAGCTGATCTCCAGTCCGAGGTGTTGTCCTGCCAGCACAGTGGCTGACCAGCCCAGCCCCGGGTTGTTTGGGGTCTGTGCTTTCATTTTGCTCTTTAAATCTCTTCATCGTCTCTTGCAATCAATCTCCCTCCAGAAGAGAGCCCAGCGCCCTGAAATCACTCTAAGCCTGTTGCTGCTCACAGCAGCCGCTTCCCGGAGGTTTAATCCCAGCCACGGCTCCCTGCTGGCATTCCCTGGCTGCTGGCATTCCCTGGCTGGTGGCAGGAGCCCTCCTGCTGCCCTTGCTTTGGCACCTCACCCCAGCTCGATGGGGACATCTCCCAGGCACGTGTCACCTCCACAGCCCAGGCAAAGGAGCCAGGATCCCTTTGTGGAATGGGATGCAGGTAAGGACGGTTCTGGTGCCGCAGGGGAGGTTGGACCCCAGTGCTGGGGGGAAGGAAGCCCTTGGGCTCGCGTTTGGCTGTGTTGGGTGCCCGGGGTGGCCAGGGACATTTTAAGAAGATAAAAGTGATTTCTTACGGCTCGTGCTGGCAGGGGCCGGTGCGGCCAGAGCCAGGAGGATTAAAACAATTTCATAATCCTGGTGATTTCCTTTTGATCGGGATTATGAAACCAATCACGAATATCAAAAGGCACAGCTTAAAGCGGCAGACGGGGCAGG
>NW_008238635.1:2371561-2373445 GCF_000691975.1 Corvus brachyrhynchos
GTGCCGGCACCCAGGGGAGATGCGCCGGGAGGCCCCGAGCTCCCCCCGGACA
The DNA here is from genome assembly GCF_000691975.1 of Corvus brachyrhynchos. Classification (NCBI taxonomy): domain Eukaryota; kingdom Metazoa; phylum Chordata; class Aves; order Passeriformes; family Corvidae; genus Corvus; species Corvus brachyrhynchos. The sequence continues at coordinate 2,371,614 of NW_008238635.1, forward strand.
AGGGCAGCAGGTCCTGGCGCTCTGCCTCCCTCCATGAGAGACCCTCCCCGGGTGAAGAGGCACGAGCTCCGCTGCGGGACCGGGGGCGTCCCTCGGCGTCCCCTCCCTCGGCAGAGAGCTGGGAGAGGCTCTCGCTGGCCGAACGGGTGGAGAGGAACCGGCGGCTGCTGCAGGAGGTGCTGGGCCTTGCCGCACCCGGTGTGTATTTTGGGAAGGTGGTGGCTCTTTCAGGACAGCTGGGGGAACTGGGAGGGAAAACCTTTGGGATGACGGGAGTCCTCAGGGCCATCCTCCAGCCTCCGACGCTGCTGGTGCAGCTCCCTGCTGCCTCACACCCCAAGGCTTCATGCCCTATCCCCTTAACCGGGATGTAGGAGATGCCCACGAGATGCTCTGGATGATAGCAGGCAGTCCCTTCTGGTGTCCTGGTGAGGAATTTCACTGCTAAAAGCAAGAGCAGGAGACTCAGTTTCTGGGACACACCAGGTCTGTGGGTGTCCCTGTCCCTTTGCAAGCTGCTGCCAGAGAAAAGAATTAATTTCTCCTTTGATAGCATCTGCCCCAAGGACCCTGTGGCCCCATCCCCACAGTCCCACACCTACAGCCAGGTGCTGTTGCCCCACATTCCACTCCTTTGGGATCTCCCAGAGCCAAACATGTGGGAGAGCCCTGCAGAGGGTGTTGGGATGGGATATATGGGGGGTGCTGCCAAGAGGGGGGGCCAGGATGGGGCCTGCCATCCAACCAGGCTAATGCTTTCCCTGTCCTGCATTTCAGAGATGCCAGTGAGCGATGGGGACTGGGACTCAGGGGTTTCACTGCAGGACGTGGAGGGCTGCAGGTAAGTCAGCCTCAGTGTGGCAGAAATGGACATTTCCCTCTTTCCTGCTCCCCAGTCTTGTATTTTAAATGCACTCTGTGAAGCAGCTCTAGGGAAGGTCTGTGGGGCAGCTGGTGAGGGAGCGTGGCTGGGCTCCGGCGATGCTTTGCTGTGAGAAGGGACAGGAGCTGGGTGTCCACGTGGTGTCTAGGCACAGGGGGTCCCTGCAAGGATGCCAGGGCAGGAAGGGAGCTGGGGAAGAGGATGGGACAGAAATTTGCTCCAGGTGCTTAAGAGGATCAAGGCAGCAGGTGTGTGTAATCTCGTTGGACTAATGAAAAACCTTAGAGGTATGGACTAAAACTAAGGAGGTGGGATGGGCCGGTGAGAGGCTGAGGCCTGCATGGGGTAAAACAGCGAGTGGGGAAAGGTCCCCCTCCAGTATTGTGGTCACTGGCTCTGCTCTGCTCTGCTCTGGCAGCTGGATCAGTGATGGGGGGTGCAAGGCAGACAGAGCTGGGGATGCTGCACCTCCTCTGAGCCGGGCAGCCAAAGCCTGGGGGAAGCCTGGGCGCCCCATGGTGCTGCTGGGAGGGCAGTATGTGCCCACCATCCTGCACTGAAGAGGTTAAGGCCAGGCTTCCCGAAGAGACTGCCTGAGCTGATTATTTTAATCAGGAGGATTAGGGCCATGGCCAAGCGGGAAGGCAGTGCTGCAGCAGGGAGAGCTGACAGGTCCCCCGCCCTGCAGTCAGAGTGGGCTGGGGGTGCGGGGGAAGACCCCCTGCAAGGAAGGGAAGGCAAGACAATCAGGGCAGGGGGTCATCCCAAACCTCCCCCCCCCCCCACCGCGGCGGGATTCACCCCGCTGAGGATGGGAAGTAGTGCCTCGGCTGAGCCTGCGCCCGAGCTGTGTGGGTGCTGAGCCTGCCCCTAAAGTCTCACCTGGCGCCGGGGGTGAGGGGTGCCCTCCCGGCCGTCCCCCGGCGCGGCTGGCCGGCCCCCCCCCGCA
>NW_008238635.1:2374305-2374536 GCF_000691975.1 Corvus brachyrhynchos
GTGCTGAAGCAGGGAGAGCTGACAGGTCCCCCGCCCTGCAGGCAGAGTGGGCTGGGGGTGCGGGGGAAGACCCCCTGCAAGGAAGGGAAGGCAAGACAATCAGGGCAGGGGGTCATCCCAAACCTACCTGCCTACCCACCGCTGCGGGATTCACACCGCTGAGGATGGGAAGTAGTGCCTCGGCTGAGCCTGCGGCCGAGCTGTGTGGGGGCGGAGACCGGCCCCAAATGC
>NW_008238635.1:2374841-2375556 GCF_000691975.1 Corvus brachyrhynchos
CCCTCCCCCCCGCCGCCCCGCGCCCCCGCTCAGTCCCGCCTTCCTGCCCCCGCGGTGTTCCCAGGGCTGCAGCCGGGTTTGGGACGCATCCGGAGCGCGCACATGTGTTCAGGCACGCGTGTGGAGCCGGGACCGACCCTCTGCGTGCGCGGTGCAGCCGCGGACCCTGGGTGCAGGGGCATCCCCCGCCCGACCTCTTTGCGGCACAATGTTTGGGAGGTGTTTAGTTAATTGTGTTTTATGGAAGTATTAAGGGTGGGAGGATGGCGTTTCGCAGCTGATGGGGAATATTTTCCTGGGGGAACTCGCTGCTGGCGGCTGCACCACAGCGGCATCTCGCCATGTGTGCCGGGTCATGTGCGATGTGGTGTTCCTGGAATGATTAACCACACACCTCGGGGCAGGGAAGGGGCGATAGAGGTCGAGCCGTGGTAGCAGGGAGGTGCCGCAGCCTCTCCGGATTCCAGCGTCGGGCTGGAGGGAAGCAGGGCTGTACGCAGACAGGGAGCACCGGGCGGACTTTCCTCCTTGCCCCATCTTTTGCATTGGGTTTTCCCTCTCCCGCCCTGCTTTCCCAGGGTTGCCGGGCAGTCCCTGCAGCTCGCCTGCGTCCGTCTGTCTGTCCCCATGGCAGGGAGCCCAGCGGGAGGCCGAGCGTCGCCCCGCGGGACGGCGGGAGCCTGAGCGACTCGTCCAGCGGGGAGTCGAGCTGCGG
>NW_008238635.1:2390150-2390623 GCF_000691975.1 Corvus brachyrhynchos
CGGCCCCGACCCCCCCGACGGCTGCCGGACGGACAGCGAGGAGGCCAGACCCCGCAGCCCCCACTTGCAGGGGCACCGGGACCCCAGGACTCGCGGCCACAGAACTCCCCGTGCTGCCCCGCAGCCAGAGGCAAGGGCTAGGAAGGGGATGTGTGTGGCCAGCAGTGGCCCCAATAACGAGGACTCGGGTGGTGCCACGAAGCAAACGGGGGCCATTTGCCCCCCACCACCGGGAAGAACCAGCAGCCGGGAAGATGGGGAACCCCATCGGCATCTCGGGGGCAGCAAGGGAGTGGGAGACACTGCTCGTCCCCCGCAGCAGCCCAGTGAGCCCCCGGAGCCTTCCCTGCAGCTGAGGACCAGCACCCCCATTCCAGGCACCCACGTCCCTGCTCCCCCTCCTACCAAGAAGGCCTGCTCCCAGGTGCCTTGCAGGAAAGCGCTGCTCTCCAGCAGCAGCCCCCAGGCGTCGC
>NW_008238635.1:2390908-2393152 GCF_000691975.1 Corvus brachyrhynchos
CCGCCCCCCCCCCCCCGCGGCCAGCCCCGTCCCCCCCGTGCCCCCGGAGGCTGCTCGCCCCGCCGGGGAAGCTGCCGGGACGCCGGGAGCGCAGCAGCAGCCGCACCCGGCCGGGAGCGCGGCGCACGGGTGAGTGAGCACGAGGGGCCGCGGCATCCCAAACCGTGGAGCCCTGAGCATCCCTCCTGGGCACTGCAGGATGCTCCTGGGTCGAGCTCCCTGGCTCCAAAAACCTCCCAGAAACCACAAAATGGGTTACAATGCGCCCGTATGTTGCTGTGGGTTTGGCGGAGCTGCGTTTCCCCGCATCTGGTTCTGCCAGGGGTGTTGCAGCAAATGTGACAGAGGTGTTCTGCTGGTGTCGGGTTCTCCCCTTCGGGGGAAAATCAGCTGTCCTGGGGCTTTCCAAGTGCGATCCTGCCGGCCCTGTGCCTGGCACTGTGTGTCTCAGCCCGGCAGGAGAGTTGTGAGGTAGTGCTGGGTCCTTTGAGCCCATTCCCAGGATGTGATCCCTTGGGGCAAAGCAGGGGAGTTTTGAGAGGCGTTACACCCGTGAAATAATGGGGCAAACGGGGAGGGAGCCCTTCGGGTCGCTTTGGGTAGTGACAAACTTGTGTGTGCTGGGTCCCTGCTGCGGGGAGGCGGCTGCCCCTGATCTCACCGTGCTGCAGCTCTCAGGGCTGCCAAGGCGAGGGCAGGATGCACCCGCAGCTCAGCGGCTGCTGCCGGTCCCGCTGCTGCCCCAGACGCGTGGTGAGTGACCACCATCCCTCTCCACCCAGGGAGCCGGGGCGGCCAGTGAGCCGTAAGGGCAGCAGCGCTTCAGCGTCAGGGCTGAAAAAGCTCCTGTGCAGCCTGAGCCAGAGCACCAAGCAGCGCCTGGGCCGCTTCCGCTGCTACAGCATGGAGCAGCTCCCGGCCCCCGGCGGCTCCCCGCTGGGCGGGCCTGGTGTCAAGAAGTCCCCGTCCCTGCAGTCCCTGCAGCTGGTGAGCTCAGACATCGCCCCATGCGGGGGTGCCCACAGGGAGGGAGATGGGGGTGGCACTAGAGAAGGGATGCTGGGCTGGGATGAAGTATTCCTGAATATGGATTTATGGCTCGGGCGGTCCTGGAGGGGCATGGGAGCATGTGCCACCCCAAACCTGCTGGGTTTGAAAAGCCCAGAGCCAAGTGGGAAGTGGAAGGGGGAAGGAGGGAGAGAGGGGGGTAGTGGAAGAGCAGACATGCTTGTTCCTCCTCAGCAGTGAGTTGGGGAGTTCTTCAGAGGGGTGGGATGCCCAAATTTCCTCCTCTCCCTTGGCACATCAGTGGGTGAAGCACTGTGGTGCTGCAGTTTGTCCCCATCTCAGCCAGGTGCTTTTCCCCAGGTGTCACCCTTCTGCCAGCCCCAAAAAGCCGCCTCTATCCAGAGCCTGCACTCCCAACTGGGCAAGGCACCCCGTGCCAGTGCCTACCTCCTGCCCCAGACCACGGCTGACAGGTAGGATGGGGCCCGGCACGCTCCTGCTGTGCCCGGGAAGGCTGTTTTGGGGTGTTGTGGTTGCTTGGTGTAGCCAGGGGCTGCATCACCTGGTCTCCAGCAGCTTCCCATCCCCACTCACCCATGTTCCCTCTCCCTACAGGAAGGGGGGCTCAGGGCCGCAGCGCTCGCTGAGTGTGGAGGACATCGGGGCGCCCGTCCAGCTGCGCGCAGTGGGGCGCGTGGTCGAGGTCTTTCCTGATGGCACCAGCCAGCTGGAGCTGCAGCGACCCCCCCATGGCGCCTTTGGGTTCTCCGTCACCTCCGGGCACGGCCGGCCCGACACAGGTACTGTGGGATCATCCCAAAGCTTTGGTGCAGCACAGTCCCTCCACAGTGGCTCTTGTCCCACCCCAGGAGCGAGCTTGGGCATGGGTGGGTGGGGTTGCTCCATGGCTGCTGAGCCCCAGAGGTGATGGCAGGTGGGGGGATGCTGTCACACGTGGCTTTGGCCACAGTCCTGCGTGTCCATCAGCACCTGGCTTGAGACACGCAGCCCATGCTCAAGGCTGTTTCTCACAGGTTTCTGTGCAGTCCCTGGGCACCCCAGGGGCAGGAAGGGCCCTCAGCCATCCCTGTTCCCTCCGCAGGTGTCTATGTGCAGGAGATGGCGGATGCCGGCACAGCCAAGCTCTACGCGGGGCTCCTGGGCGTGGGGGACGAGATCCTGCAGGTCAACGGCGCGGCCGTCTCAGGGCTGGGGCCGGGCCCCCTCCGCGAGGCG
>NW_008238635.1:2393168-2393663 GCF_000691975.1 Corvus brachyrhynchos
ATGGCCCTCCGCGTGCTCCGGCACCGCCCGGCGCCACGGTAGCCCTGGCACAGCTCCTGCAGAGCCTGGCGGGAGGAGGATGTCCCAGGATGCTGCAGAATAGCACGGCATGGACCAACCAAGCTGCCTCGCAGTGCCAGGACCTGCCCGGATCCACTGCAGTGGGGACAGGTGGCTTTCCTTGGCCCCCTGGGAGAGAGTGTGGGACCAAGGACCCTCCAGAGTCTCCAGGAGCTGCCCAAGTGTGGGGGACAGGGGACAGCCTGGCCCCGACAGAGCTGGGTGGGTCTGTCCCGCTGGGCACTGGGGTGACCAGCACGGGGACACCCCATCTCCCTGACTCCAGAGACAGAAGGCTCCCTGCCAGCACTGCCACCCTGTGCTGGAGGGCTGCTGGGGTTATTTTAAATTATTTCAAACTAAAACCCAAAAATACATCTCTGCAATAACAAAACAGTGCCCTTGGCTTGTGGCATGGAGGGGCTGGGGGGGGGC
>NW_008238635.1:2393727-2397093 GCF_000691975.1 Corvus brachyrhynchos
GTGGGGTGGCGGGCGGGCCCCGGGGCAGGCAGAGGGGGGGGCTCAGCCACCTGCAGGCCTCCTTGGGGAATTTGAGGGGTTCTTTTTTCCAGCCATGGAAGGCAAAACACATGCGTGGAATGGGTCTCTCCAGCAGCGATGGCATGGCAGCAATGGCTGCCCTCTGCACGGTGGTGCCCCACATCTGGGTACAGCTGCTGCAGCAACCCCACGTCTGGGCACAGCAGCCCACAATGCTGAGGTGACCCCAGAAACTGCAGATGCTGCTTATGCCTCAAAAGCCAGGAGGGTAATGCCTGGCAAATGCTGGTGGGAGAGCTTTTCCCACTCTGTAGTGCCAGGAAACCCCGAGCTTGCCCCAGGAGCAAGAGTCGGGCAAGAAGGACCGGAGATCTGCGCTGCTGCACCTTTATTTAGTGTTAAAGGGAGGGGCACCACCAGCGACAGAAAAGCAAATGTACACAGGGGAAGGGACCAGAGACACTTGGGTGGCTTGTGGTGATGCCAGCAGCTGGGCCGCCTCCTGGACTACCAAAGGAGCGGTGCTGCATGGGCGTCGTTCCCAAAGGATGCACAACCACGCTGTAAGTAACGTGGGGATCAGAGGTGTGCAAACACCGGCTGGCAGCGAGCCCTGCTCCCTGCCCAGACCCACGCTCCTGGGGAGACGCTCCTGCACGGAGCGGTGCAGGCACTGCCACAGCCGGCCTTGGAAAGCAGACACCACCTACTCCCTGCAGCGTTAACCAGAAACGGGATGCTCTGCAAGGATAAGGAGCCACTGTGGAATCATGAGTGCAGGTGGGCGCCGAGGCACCAGGTGTGCGTTACTGAGGAGCACCCAGGCGGGCAGGGAGGCTCCGTCCAGCCCTGCCCGGCTGCGGAAGGCACAGAGCCGCCGGCTGCGCGTCCAGCGCCTGCGGGAGGGACGGGGGGAGGGCCATGCAGACCTTGGACGGAGCCACGAAGCCAGGGGGGAGGAGTGTTCAGTCCCGGAGGTAAAGCCGTCCGGTGGTGAGATTCTAAGGCGGGGGGGATGATTTTGGGGGTGATTTGCAATTTCAGCAGAAGTCTTTGCGTCAGTGCCAATTAACTTCCTCCCCCAGCCCCATCTGGGAGCCATAAGCCAGCCTGTGCTGAGTCTTTTCATGTTTGCAACTTAAAATATGGGAGCCGACTGGAGTAAGAAACCGTTTTTGCTTTCCTGAAGAGTCACCCCATATTCCACAATCGGTGTGTGCAGCACGACTCCTCCACCTGTTCCTCCCCGGTCACGCTGCCCAAGTGAGCTTTCTTTTTTCACCACATTTTTGGTATTGCCCGCCTGGCTACTCTACATTCCCTGTAAGGAATCCAACTCTGCTGAGACAACTCGAGTGACAAACAACTGGGAGGTAACAAAAGGACTGGGAAGGAATATGGAAACATGATCTAGCTTTGAATCTCCTGCCTTTTGGTTGCTGACAACAGAGGTGTCCAAAAAATAGCGGTTGGGGAAAAATTAGGACATCCTATTTACAAGTTCATATACACTTAAAATACATCACTGAGCACCGCTCCTCTGATTATGCGTGTCGTGCACCCGCAGAGAACGTAGCTCGAATGGTCATCAAAAAAATCTTTAAAGTCTTTTTTTTCCTTAAAAAAAATAAGTTATTTTAGACCTGACAAATCACTTGCCAAAGGGAAGCAGCTGTTAAACAGAAGCAGTGACTCAGTTATGCAAGGGCAAATAAAGCATCAGTCAATGAGCTTTAGAGGCCTATATAACGAGAGAGGCAATTTTAAAAGCTTTAAGACTCTCCCTCTCTGGCTCATGGCTGATTGCCAGTGCTCGGCGTGCAGCACCCCAGGTTTAAAGCTCTGGAGTGTCTGACAGGGCCTCGGTGGCCGATGGCAGGACACGAGACCCTACAGCTCTGCCTCTGCCCAGGTGTAGAGGGTAGGAAAGCTCTGCTGGGACTCACTGTGCTCTCTCGGCAGTGAACTGGTGGCACAGAGCCAGCCCACAGGAGGCAGGGAGGGGCAGGGGGAGCAGGGCCAGGGCTCCCCTCCCTTGCCGTGGCTTGGGGGGGGGTTTCACCCTTCCCAGTAATGCTTGGGGCTGGCACTGGCAACGCAGTTTGTAATGCTCAGTGAATTCAGTAATTCCTCCCCCCTGTCCCGTCCTCCCCAGGGCTCGCTGCTCTGTGTCCGCATCCCACCGGCTCCTACCTGCACCGGGTGGAAGTGCGGGGGCCAGGTCCCCCTCCAGTTCCCTGGATCCAGGCCCGGAGCCCAGGTCCAGATTGCATCGCACGGAGGAGGAGGCAGCTCCAGTCCTCCCCCCCTCTCCCCGGGGCCAGAGGAGATGCTGGCAAAGCCGAGCTGCAGTCCTCGGAGGAGGATGGCGAGAGCTGGGTGCGGGTGTTCCTGCCGGGGATCTCGGTGGGCGGACGGAAACGGGGAGAGTTTCACTTCCCCGCACTGCCGGGGCGAGGGGACGGGGAGGGGGCGTCCCAGGAAGTTCAGTTTTTGTCATCACAGAACAAAAATTAGGATGAGCACCACTAGCAAGATGATGAAGAGGACAACAATTGCACACCACTGCCGTCGATCTGGAAAGAAAAGGAAACGTCAGTCTTCCTGCTTTAGTGGAGAAGGAAGATTGGGGGAGCATTTTTCTGCATGTACTGCTAGGAACCAAATTCAAGCTTAAGCTGTAAAAAGCCTAAACAAGTTCCTGTGGGAGAAAGGCTGTGGCGCTGTATATTGCAGTGAGGAATTCTCCTCCAGGATACATTGGGGTTTGGGAACAGCTGTGGGAATTCTGAGGCTTCTTCCCAACCAAGTTCAAACAGCTTTGAAAAGCTGGCTCAAAAGCAATTGGGAGGAACAAGCAGAGAGCTGCTGTGTTTGCTGTTCATTCATGGAGTAATCTGTTTGCCAGAGGAACAAGAAGGGATCCGGTGAAAGCTGCCGTGAGGAGCTCTGCCAGGAAGAGATTGTGGCAGCTTCCCTGAGGACAGGGCCAGGAATCAGGTTTCCCTGGACATCTTTACACATCATTGGCTCAATGCTACATCACCTCTGAGAGCCGCTGTCTGCCCCTGTGAGATGATGGTGCAGCAGTGGGGACAGGGCTGCTGGCAGCCCCTCAACTCCTAGGCCCAGCAGCTACCTCAGAGCCCTCCACCCTCCCTGGCACCTGTGATGCCAGCAGAAATGCTCTTTCACAACACTCAGAAACACTCTGTGAAGACCCATGGTTTTTCCCAGAGGAAAGGACAGAGACACAGGGTTCACCCACGGCTCTGCTGCTGCTGAGCTACTGGTGACCTGAAGTGCACTGTCAGTACTCCAAGTGGTCTCTCTAGAGCTGTGCTC
>NW_008238635.1:2397157-2403860 GCF_000691975.1 Corvus brachyrhynchos
GGCTGCTGCCTGCCCAAGGTACTGAGCACCTAAGGGAGAGGGGTGCTGGAGGAGGCGCTGGCCGGGCGCAGTGCCAGGCTCGAAGGCAGCCGGCAGCGCGGGACTTCCCAGCAGGCAGGCCGGGCTTCCTGTTTGCTCTGCCCGGGCCGCCCCGCCAGCCCCCGGCTTCACGCACAGCCTTATAAGGACTTTTCTGTGGGTTCAGCACAGAATTCAGCTCTTTCCTCTACCAGCTGAGAGATGTGACCGACAACAGGCCTGCAGGCGCCAGCAGCCTGAGGGCAGGTGGGATTTGGGAAGGGGATTGCTGCAGGCATTCTGGTTCGGGGGAAGCCACACATGGTGGCCGGTGTTTAATGGCACCTTGGCAGCTTTTGTTCCACAGGCAGCCCGGGAAACTGCAGCAGAGCAGGAGGCTGCAAAGCTTCCCCTCCCACCAGCTAGAGGGGGATTTTCCCAGCAGCAGCAGCATAAATAGAAAGGCATCTGTAAATAAAACAAAGGCAAGGGACAGGCAGCAGAGCAGTGCCTGGGCAGGAGCAGCTGCCGGGCTTGGAAGCTTTCCCCCTCTTTCAAGAGCTGAGAGCTGCTCCCTCCCCTCCGCTGGGTGGGAGCACAGTGTTCCGGCCTGAAGATCCAACGGCTTGTCTCTCCCTTTCCAGGACTGGATCCCACTTCCCAGGACCTACCACTCGTCATGTGAGACACTTTGGCGAGCTTCTTCATGACATTATCAAGGCGCGACTGAGTGCTGTCTAACTCATGGGAGAAGTCGTCCAGCATCCTGAGGACACAGAAGCAGGGCACTGGTCAGCACATCCCTTTGGGACTTTGCAGCACGCTCACACACATGGATCAAAACACTGATGTGAGTGATCAGAGTATCACACCTCGGCAGACAAAATGAATGTGGCCTCCTCTCCTGGAAGCACCCAAGGGAAGGGAAAAAACCTGCTGAAACAGCAGCTCTGCTTTGGTGGGAATAACTCAGGATTCCTGCTAGACTGATCCTCCCTGTGTGTTTGTGGCTGAACTCTACACACATCTGCAAGGTGAGGAGTGGGGGGGCTTCCTCCTTACAAAAGGAAAGTCTCACTTATAAGCTGTGATTAGCAGAGACTGGTTAGATCTAGGTGTCAGCTTGGACTTTAAATCTCTTTTCTTGTTCACGGCTTGCAGTTGAAACAAAAATCTTGTTTCAGTCATGCATCAAGTGGGAATGAGATCTGCAGTTGCTTTTAAGGTGCTTTTCAAGCTCTGCATGGAAGTTACTCTTTTACTTCCTCCATACAGTGACTGTAATGAATCTGAAAGCCTTCCTGAATCCGTGCTTTGTGAATGCCATTGCACATCCAGAGTGAAGGTACCAATCCAATTGTCTCCAGCCAGTGGGACTTTTAAGCTTAATGCATTTAAAAGGACAGACTCCTTCATTTGGAGTGCCAGGGCACTTGTTAAACCTTCATTCAGTGGGGAAAAAGGAGTTGTAAAAACCTCACTGTGGTAGTTATGAGCTAATCTAGCAAGCACTGATGTCTTGTGTGATAATCTAGAAACAGACACGCCACACCAATCTCCTCTGTGAGAGCAGAGGATTCTCATGCTGCACTTCACACGGGGCGGGGGGGGGTTTAAAGTTCCTCCTCTCCATGAAAGATGAAATCACAAGGGGCATGGCCCTCCAGACTCCTACCAGCCAAACAAGGAAGGGTTTTAGGCATGAACCCTTCAAGCCTTTCTGGAAGCATGGCTGTTAGCCTGCACAACTGGGAACTTGTTTGCAAAGGACAAGAACTGGGAAAGAAATCTAATTTATATGTAAATGGATGGATGCAAAATGACTTTGCAAGCTGCCCTTTAACCCTTTTTGTGGGTGAGGGTTATTTTTAACTTTAGTGATCAAGAGCAGCTCTGTGTGTTCCAGGGCAGCAAGGCAGAGCTGAGAGCTCCTGGCCCCAGCAGTTGTCCAGGGGCAGCACAAAACCCTGCAGAGCGGGGAAGTGGCCAGTATCTGCACTGCACAGCACCTCCTTCCCTTACCTGCTGGCTGCCTGAGGGGGAGCACGTGAAAAGGAGAAGAGGAAAGGTAAGGTGGCAGATAAGCCTGCCCTAGATGCAGGCTTCTAAATGAAGGAGGTTGCAGTTGAATCCTTCAAGACTGCAGAACAAAATGCTTTCCACAGGCTGGCAGGGAGAGGCTGCCTGAGGGACCAGTGAATTCCAGGCTCTACCAGAGGCAGAGATAGGTGTGTGAGGACACTCAGCCATGTTGCAGCCAGGTTTTTGCCGCCATGTCTCACACTTACACTGCTTGCTCCTCCAGCTCCCCGCCAATGCGCTGGGACATGTTCTTCAGCACCCCGATGCTGCCAGAGACCAGCTCCAACTGCTCATCCTGCTGCTCCACAATCAGCTGGGGCCAAAGAGAAGGGAAGCGGGCAATTACAGATCTGCTGCCTGCAGCTGGGTTGGAGCCAGCCCATCCAGTGGACAGGCATGCACTGCTCAGCTAATATCAGCTGTGAGGCCTGGGCTCAGACCTAAGCCACCAGGAATGAGGACCGCGTTCCTAAGAAATGCCAGAGAGGTGACAACCAGAGGAAAGCCTCCATGACATGGCACAGCAGGCTGCAGCCTCCAGACATCCCTGCAAATCCAGCTCATCCGTGCTGCATGCACAGCTAACGTGACTTTGGAAAGCTCCAAGGGCTGGTCATCGAAACCTTGGGAAGGTAAGCAGGTATGGCCAGGGAGGCACAATGATGCTGTGCCTAGGAAATGACACCTGGAATGTGCTGCAGCTAACATGGGGTTAAACGCAAGCTGTTGCAGCTTCTACAGGTAAAAATAGCCAGCCTGGCTCCAAATGGGCCAAAGGAATAAGTCTGCTGCTGTTTTAAGTCATTTTCAGGGCACAGTCACGCTAAGAATTAGCTTTACCCTAGTTACCTATTTCTGAAGCTATTTATCTCCCTGGAGTCAGTAGGTAAAACGTGTCTGGAAGCCGAGGTGGCATCACGGCTCGGGAGCTTTAGCAGAGTTTGCCACCTCCGAGTCACTGCCTGTAGTTCTCCAGTCTGTGCCTGGCCCGGGCACTTCTCCAGGCAAACTCCCCTGTCAGCTGGGAAGTGCAGCTGGGAAGTGCCTCACCAGGAGTTCTCCCAAGCCCTCACACAGGCTTTCTCACTAATCTCATGGTGACAAAGGCAGGAAAAGGAAGCAGGCGCGTGCTCCTGCTCCCAGCCTGTTCTGGTGGGAGATGCACACAAACAGCAAACATTTTTTAACCAGGGGAAGTTACATAAGAGAAACGGGCCCTTTTCTTTTTGCAGTGTTTCTACTCCTCCAAGGATTTCAGCAATCCTTGTACTATTAGAGCTTAGTGTGCTACATCTTCCAGATTGTGCCGACTGCCTCCTGAACACAGCAGAAGCCCCACGCCTCCAGGGTTAAAAACTTTGTGCCAAGATCATCCAAAGCTGTGCTGCCCAGGAAATGCATGCAGAGATACATGCCACAAGCAAAGAGGAGGACTGTCAGGCTCCTGGAGCCAGACTCCAGTCCCCCTGGCACCCATTTGGCAAGCAAGCTATTTAGTCTGCGTGGTGCCAGCTGCCTTACCTGTTGTTGAGCTTGCTGCTCCTCGATGAAGTGTGAATTTGCTAATTGCAGATCCCGGTCCAGACGGCTGTATTTGTCAGGTCCAGAGCTCCAACTCTGACTCCCACTCTCTCCCAGGAGTGCCTGAACAGATGCAGAGAGCTCTTAGCAACACCCTTGTGTCTGCTCACAGCCCGTCTACAGGGTGAGGTGGGAAGGCAGACAAGGCAACACTCGTGTACACATGCACACAGCATCCCTTTCCTCCTGCTCTGTCGCTACTCAGCCAAAGTGCTGTCAGGAACTAAACCAACACAGAGCCAAAATGCCAGCCTGGGAAGTCTCTGCAGCCTGGGATTGCAGATATGCCTCTCCAGCAGCAGGAGAGCTGGAGTGCAGCCGACAGTGCGTGCAGGAGGCCTGCGCAGCACAAAGGACTGGCAGAGGCCTGCTCAAGAGGCAGCACTGTGTGCTAGGACGTGTGAGCTGGGAAGTGTCCGGATATATCGTGTTAACAGATGTACAGCTCGAACTGAGCACTCTGCTGCTAATGACAGGGGCTTAAGAGGGTCTGGATAAAGTACTTAACCAGTTGAGCTGACAGTAAAATAATGCAATATATAACCAGAGCAGTGCTGCATGCTTATGTTCTATGATCCAGGCTGCCTATCCCTCCAGCAGGCTCTTCAGCTGCCAGCACACAAAGTTACTCTTGCTACCTGCCCCATGACCTGAACAAAGAAGCTTGTGCAAAGCCTGCAGAGGTGTGGCTTTCCAGCCAGATATGTCTGGTCCCTGAAAAGGGGAATAATCCAAGCTACAGACGCTGGAGAATGAACACGACCTGCAGGTGAGGAACTGCACCCTGCAGCACTAGGGACAGGTTAGGGACCCTGCCCTCCAGTGTGGAAGCCAGGCTGACTTGTAACGAGACCATTCCGCAGCTCCTGGTTGTGGGCAGGAGGGAACAACTGAGTATTTGTGAAGAACAGCAAGACAATGACCAGGCTGCTCTATCAGGCTGAAAACAAGACGGTCTCCACGGTTCATCTGACTTATAAGGTTCAAGGAGGGGTGAGGAAAGCTGACAGACTGACCATGCAGGAAGCCAGCAGGACATCTGGCTTTGCCCCCAAGACACTGAGCAAGCTCTTGGTCCCTCCGGTTTGTGGCAAGGGCAGCTCCTTTTTATTTAATGCAGCGCACTAGCTTTGCCTGCAGCTTCAATAGAAAGGGCCTGTTTGCCAGCCTGGGCTGTGAGGGTCAGGTCACCGCTAGCCAGCCCCTCAAACACAAAACCCAGCACAAGCCTTGCAGTCTGGAAGGAAGGCGAGGGGCTGGGAAGGGAGAGGAAGGCAGCAAGGGGAAGTCAGTTTTCCTGACCAGATGTCGCTGCCTGAGCTGGGCCATATGGTCTCCTGCAGCTATCAGGAACCTCATGCAAAGGAAAGCACCAAACTGCATGGAAAGCTATGGACTTGTTTGAGCAAGGGTGTCAGGGACTTCGCTGCTATGAGTATTTGCCAAGCACGTCAATTAACCCTGTGACAAGCTCAGGAATGAGCTCTGTGCTTCTCAGTTTGTTGTTTTTGCCACATGTGGTAAGGCTGATGCAGTACAGACAATTAACTGTATGAAGCACACACCAACTTTTACTGGAGTGGCTCTGGAAGTCAGCTCCAGTATCTCCTTTTAGCGTCCCCATCAGCTGGGAAGGAGCACAAGCTGCATCTATTTCTATTCCTTAGATTACAAGTGCAGATAACACGAGACTCCTTGAGCTTCTTCCATCTTCTTACATGGCTATTACGAGAAGCAGCTGCGTGAAAGGATATTGCACCATCTTGGCTCCTAAATCCAGCAGAGCGCAGGATTACATTCACTGACACGGATTCTGAGCCGGTTCCCCCCGAGGAGGAGGGAGATTTCCCTTTCCATGGGATGATGCAATGCTGACAGTTGTACACAACCAGCTCTGAAGACAGAGACAGATGGTGAGTGCTGACTTACTGCTCTGAGAGACAGGCTTGGGAGAGGCTGGCAGCAACGTGTCTGTGAGAACCAGCTCTCCCAGGGCAGCCAAATGGACATGGCTCAAACACAGCTTGGCTGCAGCGTGCAAGCCCCTTCCCACACCAGAGGTTTGTAAGGGAATGAACTCGAGACAGGATATACATTGTAGCAGATATACATTGCCCGTTTCTGGTTCTCACCTGCCTGTTTTTTCTTTCAGCCAGTGCTTGCATGGAGGAGTTTGACATCTGATCCTTCATGTCCTGTTTGTTCAACGAAAGAAGCAGCATGTGAGCATTGGATTTGAGGTGACAGGGAGATTCAGGATGCTACAGGGCTGTCTATACCCAACAAGGCTTCTACAAGGGGGAGTGAAGGAAGGGAGATGTTCTTTGAAAACCCACACTGAAAGAGTCTGGAAAGTTACTGTAGAAAGTTTCAATGCAGTTAACTGTTATACTAATACTGGAATCAACAGCAATGGGACATTTTGAAAACATTCTTCATTTACTACTCATTTTGCTCCACAACAACCAGAAACACTTCGATTTGTATAATAAACCGATGTTCCTGTTGACAGAATGTAAGGAAGTGTTTGTCAAAGCCCTGAAGCCTGTAACCCCCTGAGCTTTATTCCCAACTGCATCTGTTTTTATATTCTATAGTATGAGGTAGATTTCCTGTCCTGTGGCCATCCTCTCTGACTGTGCCTATGCTTTCTCCTACCAATTAATTTTTGCTGTGGAGTTCCTGCAGAAGGTCAGTAACCACAGAAGGCTCCCCATCACAATGTAACGTAGCCTAGTTTTCATAGACTAGCAAGTAGTCAACGTGATCTGGCAGAGGCTGATCCACCAGCACAGTTCTGATGCCAGCAGAGCATTCAGGTGTGTTTTACTGTTCAGAGATGTGCAACACATCACCAAAGAGCACCGCAACCCACTCGGTTCATTGTCACTGGGTAATGCACATGCTGCAGCGCATCATAAAATCAGCTGCATAGGGCCACTAACAAATTTCATTTACCAGTGGGAGACTGCTCCAAAACCCATTAGCCAGCATTTTTGAGCCAGGGAACAAGGACCAGAGA
>NW_008238635.1:2404144-2408009 GCF_000691975.1 Corvus brachyrhynchos
TGGCCAGCATTTTTGAGCAGGTGAGAGAGGTCCAGAGAGCAGTCTTGCCTGATCCTGCCTGTTAGGGAGTGGACTACACCGAGGGCAATGCAGCAAGCACATGCCTGCTACCTGGGGCCGGCGTGGTTTTGGGATCAGTTCCCAGGCAGCAAGCCTTAGGAACTGCATCCAGACCGCAGGACTGCAGGTAGGGTAGCAGGCTTGCTGCCAGCCACTCCAGTGCATTCTGTGGAGCAGGAACATCAGAGTCATGAGGGGCAGCAGAAACTCAATGTAGCTATTAATAGACAGAAAACTCCCTAACTAGCAGCTTGTTACCAGGCAGTGAAGCTTTTGGAAAGATGTTTCTTCTGTATTTATTGCCACCAAGTTGCTAAAATCCCCTTTTTGCTTCTCAAGTGTAAGCTTAAACTAAAAAAAAACCTTCCTCAAGTTAAAAATAAATCTAGTGGTTGTTTGGACTATTTTGCAGGGGTAGGAAGTTGAAGTCACTGTGTCAATAACACCAGGCTTTAACCACCTGTCAGTGCTCAGAGTGATCTCCCCGCTGTTGAAAACCAGTGCTCCAAATGGTCGGGATGGTCATGATTTCCCTCAACTCTGAAGGGAGACTCCAGCCTCTCCTGTGTTGCAGCTGGGTTTTCACTCTTCCTCCCCAGTTACCACAGGCTCCCAGCTCACTGTTGCCAGAGAAGTGTGAAGACTTCAAGGGTCAGCAGCATAAAAGGAGGGAATTCCACGGGGCACCTGCACCTCCAAACCCTTCTGGGCAGCTCCAGGAGGGAGTGCACAGGGAAGAGGAGCAAGCCTGAGACTCAGCAGGTAGCAGGTTTATTCTCTGCTCTCCAGTCCACCACAGAATGGCCACAAGCTTTCCTTTTTTAACCACCTAATGCCTCCCCCGCCTTCCCCAGGCCCTGACCCCAAGGCCAGGTTCCTTACCCTGACCACCTGCCGTGTGCTGGTGATGAAGGCTTTCCGGATTCCCAGCTCTGTGGCATCCAGGTTGAATTTCCGTGGGTTTGCCTCGACAATGCCTGGGCACCGAGTCAAGGAGTCCCCGGAAGCGGTGTTGGGTACACACATGGATACACATACCCCGAGCATGCCAAGGGGCCACGGCGCTGTGCCTGCTCCCTAAATTTGATTAGCAAAGCACAGCACACTGGACAGAAAAGCAGGCACGGCAGGAATGTACCGCGCAGCGCAGGCACACGCGCAAGGTTTCTCTTCCCCATGTTTTTTTTGGTTCTGTGATGCCGCGCGGCGTTTTCAGGAGCACTCAGACGAACACAAGGGAAAAGGAGTATTTCTGGAAGCCAGCCTGGAGAATGAACTGACTCCACAGAAATCCAGTTTCACACAACACAATAGGCTTTCTAGAACAAAGCATCTTAGAATATACCTTGCAAAAAGGGAAACAAAAAGGCAAAAGGAAAATCCTTGACTTAACTTCTCATTTTCAATTTGAGAAAAGCCCATGTGAATGCAAAATTCAATCCCAAATAGTCCTGATTTTTGCAAAGAGTGACGAGCACTGGGACTTAGCTATTTAGTACAACTTAGGAACTGCAACTACCTCCAAAGGACCACAGAAAGGATATTAATGGTTTCATCCAAGTCCTCCAGGTCCCACTCGATGCTCCGCAGGTTGTTTCTGAGCTCATTCGTGGTCCAGTCGATTTCTTCTCTTGTGGCAATGGAGGGATCTTGCAAGAGCTCTGTCCACCTCTGGAAGAGCCCCTGGGCAGTGTTCACAGCTTTCTGCACCTCCCTGCAGCCAGGGAGAGTGAAGAGAAGCCAAGGATTATCATCAGCTGCTCTGCAGCAGTGACACTGGGACAGTCCCGTGTCCAGCTGAGCAGGGATGCCACAGCTTCCTCCCAAACATCTTTCCTTCCAACAACTTTGTGTTTATTTTGTAAAATAAGGATTTGCCCTGCTGGACTATCCTGTATCTTGCTGCAGCACGAAGTTGCTCGTGAAGAGACCTATTTCTTCAGGGGAAGCTGCTGCCGAGTGTCACACAGGCAAGCCAGGGCAGAGGGTCTGAACAAGGCAGCTCTTTGGCAATCCATGCTTTGCATTCCTCTCAAGGCCCTTAACTACACATGTAAGATACCCCAAGGGCACACAGAGTTACAGGAACTGTCCCCACACCACAGCCAGGCAGATTGTTGAGTGCAGCACTGTTTATTTTAATTCAGCATTTAAAAAAATACACAGCCCTGCTACATTGGCTTAGGAAACACAAATTTTTTCTGCCACTCTAAGCTCTTTTGGAGATGAGTGCTTTCACAGCAGGGGAAGGCATTGCTGACAGCTCTGGTTTGGGGCAAGCAGGTTTGTAAATTTGGGTCACAGACTCTCAGTGTGGTTATCTGCATTTACAAACTCTATGGTGCCGAGCTGTGAACTGCTCCCCCAGGCTCACGGGGAGCTGGGATGAGGAACGGAGACGAGACCAGACAGTGCTGGTGTCAAAGGAGGCCACCATGAGCTTGCACACAGCAGCCAGATGTTTGTTTCACCCCAGGGAAGGAAAGCAGGGGAGGCCCAGGACAGATGAACTGAGCCCACACCCTGCGGAGGTGCCAGGACTGCAGCTCTCTAAGTTACACCGGGGCCTGAAGTCCTCCAGCTGCTGTCTAAGGTACAGGTTCTCAGCACTCTGATGCGTGTCCCTTCTCTTCTCGCACTCCTACGGCTCCGAGTCTGCCACACTGAGTGCCCTGAAGTCAGCAGCCTGCACTGAGGATCTGGAAAACTTCATTCCTCTACTTGCCAGCACAAGTTTCAGTTTTGTTTGGGTTTTTTTTTCATCTGAACACTTGGCGTTACAGACACCAGGAAAGCAAACTAATAGCAACTCTGGTGGCTCCACCACCACCAGCCCCTCTGAGCTGCCAGGTAATAATTAACTCTGGGAGCGGCACCACATCCCCTTTCCCCTCCCTGCCCTTCCCTGCACGCTGTGGGAACATCTCTGGAAAGTTTGACAGGACGTTTGCTTCCCACCCATGGCGACTCCTACACCTTCCTCTGAGCATGAGTTCAACCTGGTAGAGGGATTCGCTTTCCCTGGCTGCACCAGTATCCTCTCCCACAGTTTTTGTTCTCACATGGCTTTCCCAAACGCCCCAGTAGGAGCCCCTCTCCTGCTCCTCAGGGCTGTTTCACTGTGACATGGGGCAGAAGACAGCCCCTAGCACAAGCTGAAGGTGGCCCCAGGGTAGTGTTTAGTGATCAAGCTGCTTTCACAGAATCACAGAGTTGCTGGGGTTGGAAGGGACCTCTGTGGATCATCCAGTCCACTCCCCCTGTCAAGGCATGGTCACCTAGAGCAGGGAACACGGGGATATGTCCAGATGGGTTTGGAATGTCTCCAGCAAACTCCATGACCTTCCTGGGCAGCTGTTCCAGTGCTCTGCCACCCTCATTGTAAAGAAGTTCTTCCTCATCACGCTGAGGTAAAACTTCTTGTACTTTAGTTTATGGCCACTGCTCCTCATCCTGTCACTGAAAAGAGTCTGGACCCTTGACACCCCTTCAAGACATTTGTATGCTCTGATGAGATCCCCTCTCAGTCTTCTCTGGACTAAACAGGCCCAGCTCCCACAGCCCCTCCTCACTAGAGAGATGCTGCAGACCCCAAATCATCTTTGTGGCCGCCACTGGACCCTCTCCAGTAGTTCCAACAGAGCTTCTTTCACCCTGTTAATGACCATTTTCCTCTGACCACCTTTAGCTGGCATTTCCCTGCGCCCAGGCTCTTGTCTGCAGGCTTCCTCTCATGGCCATTGTTCGTCCCACAGCTTGGTCCCTACTCCTCTCCACCTTTCCCCACGGTCACCCCGGCCTCCAG
>NW_008238635.1:2408586-2409344 GCF_000691975.1 Corvus brachyrhynchos
TCGGAGGCGCGGTGTCCCTCTCACCCACAGAATCAAGCACAGGATGGGTCAGGTTGGACGGGAGCACGGCGGGTCATTGGTCCCACCTCCCTTCTCGAGCAGGGTCATCGCAGAGCACATGGCGCAGGATGGTGCCCAGACGGGTCTGGGATCTCTGCAGTGAGGGAGACTCCGCAAGCTGTCTCGGCAGCCTGTTCCAGTGCGTGGCCACTCGTACAGCAACGACGTTCTTCCTTGTATTCAGGTGGAACTTCCTGGGCATCAGCTTCTGCCCCTTGCCTCCCATGTCCCCGTGGTTGGCACCACCTAGCAGAGTCTGGCTCCGTGTTCTTGGCACCCCTTCTTCAGAGCCCAGAGCTGCACACAGTCCTTCAAATGTGCTCTCACCGGGGCTGAATAGAGGAGCAGGGTCACTGACCCCAACAGCCTGCTCTCTATAATGACAGAGGCTGTTACATCTTCCTATGTAATGCCTTCCCACAGTGGCCCACAGACTGAGTCCTTAGCCCCACTGTGCCACCAGCAAGACCATGCAGAAGGTGGTGTATGTCCCATTCCTTGTGCTACGTGGATTAAAGATACTATTTTTTTTTTTTTTAGAGAACTAAAAGCAGCCTTCTCAGCGAAGAGAGGAAGTGAGGTAAGGAGTTCAGGCACCATCTCCTCACACACCTGAAGTTAGCAGCAGTATTGTTCAGGTCAGACTCTTCTGTATGGAGGTACTTTTGTGCTGTATGCCAGACCCAGGGCAGTAAACT
>NW_008238635.1:2409356-2411183 GCF_000691975.1 Corvus brachyrhynchos
TGTAGTCTTAAAAACCTCATATAAACCAGCCAGCCAGCCTCCTTCACCCAGATTCATGGACCAAGACAAAAGCCTGTGTCCTAGTGTGAAGATGATCCAAAGAGACAAGGGTTCCCTACCATTTGCCTGCTCTGCAGAGGCACAGGGGTCTCCTGGGGAAAGGGTTTCCTGCACCTATGGCTCACTTCAATCCTGCACTCCACATGGGAGGCACATTCCTTGTTCCCTGCTCATCCTCTCTCCTAGCTGGAAAATGAGTAATGTGCACTTGCCGAGAGGCAGGGAAAGCTTCCAGCTGTCGGGAAGCTCTGGCAGCTCACCCTGCAGGGCTCGGGGGCCCAGTGCCCCTCTCATCCTACGTGCTGGTGCCTCGGCACTGTGGGGTTCTGTCTGTGCCACGGTCCCCAGCAGGAGTGGCTCAGCCGGGCTGTGTTCCCAGCTGGTGTGGGAGGAAGAAGGAGGGAGCGACAGGCAGTCTGCTTGGCTCCTGCTGCCCTTCCTGCCCCGGGAAGGCACAGGCACCGCTTCCTTCCTCCTGCCTTGTGTGGGGTGAGAACAGCCCTGCGTTGCTTGGGTTTTGTCCATCCCAGGGTAAGGATCCCTTCTTCTCTCCTTCCCACCTCTCTTAAATCTCTGGGCTCTTCAGTAGCTGAGCACAGGTAGCCCTGGGCTTGGAGCAGCTGGCAGGAGGGGGACGATGCCTGCAGAGTGCTGGGAGATGTCCCTATCCATGTATGCACAGCAGAGGGGTGTCCCTGCCTTACTCCCAAGGGACACGATGGTTGATTTTGCAGAGGCTTGGCCAGAAGGAATCCCCCAGCCAAAAGAGCACATCCCGGCTGCGCTTCCCGAAGGTGGCAGTGGTCAGCATCCCGAGCAAAGGCAGTGCTGGTTCACGGAGGGAACGGGCACGAGCCCCGTGTGCAGAGGTGCCTCCTCAGCATGGGAACTGGATACCCGGCTTTTGCAATCCCAGCAGCTTTCCTCACGCGCGCTCTGGGGTGGGAAGGCTGTGGCACATGTTGAACCGGTTTCTGCAGTTCTTGGGGTGAGAAATCCACCTCCTGCTCCAGCCAGCCCTACACCAGGAGTGGTGCAACAGGTGGCAGCTTTAGGGCTGGCTTTTGCTGGCCCTTCCTTGCTGAATTTTGGATGACTTTCCCACGCCGGCAGGATTTGGGGCGTCCCTGCCAAACGTGTGCTGAGCATGGGAGGTTCCCTCCAGGAACAAACGGAGTGCCAAGGAGTCGCTGGTCCAGTTTGCGTGTCCCTGTCCCACAAAGACCTTCTGCTCCCCAAAACCTCATGATCCTCCCGTGACTTCCACCTGTGCGTTCCCTGAAACCTGCACTGGGAATGGAAAAGGGAAAATGTCCTGTAGCCTCTTAGAGTTACTAGCCAGGAATTTCAGAAATCCTTCAATAAATTACGTGAACACTTTATTCCCTCCTTTGAAAATGGTTGTTTTTTACAGAATCACAGTATCACTTAGGTTGGAACATACCTCTAAGATCGTCGAGTTCATTTGCAAAAAAGTGTAAAGCTTCACAGAGCTGTTGAGGGCTGAAAATAAGGAGTTTTACCGAAATCTAGGGAAGTTGTAAACTTTCAAGGGATAAAAGAGACAGCCTGGTCTTTGATGCTAGAAATTAATTTAGGTGATGTAGTAAGTAATTTAGATTTTCACCTGAAAGCCACTCCAACCACGCTGCGGTTTGTATTTTTTAGAATGAGGCCATTTTTGCTATTCCAGATGGGAAGCTCTGATTTGGGGCTTGGAGGCAGCCAGAGGATTTTTGGGAGCTCTTCAGCATGCTCAGCTAAGCG
>NW_008238635.1:2411199-2413576 GCF_000691975.1 Corvus brachyrhynchos
TTCCTGCTGGGAGAGGAGCGCTGGGTGCAGAGCACACAGCTGCAGAACTGGTCAGGAAAGATCTGATGAAACATTTCTGCACTGTGAAAAGTGCCAGCTCATCAGAATCCCAGCTGTCTGCAGGAAAGAGCTGGGCTCCCTGGAACTTTTATCGGGAAAATCTTCGTGGCGTGTGTGTACATGCACGGGGTGGGGGGGGTGTGATCCCGTACTAGCCTGCTGCAAAGAAGGTGCATTTGGTGTGGAAGAGGTGGCTTTTCCTCTCGGGCAAAAGCTGGATTGGTTTAACTTTGGGTTTGTAGAAGCAGAGGGGACTTCCCCCCTCCCCACCCCTGAAAAGGTTTTACAGCTAAAGGAAGAAGCCATAAAGGGTTTCGGATGCTTTGGTGGTTTTCCTCCTCATTTTCGTTTTTAGTGATAGTTGAAAATTTTCAGTCGTGGTTTTAACAGGATTAAGAGAGGGATGACGATACAAAACACTGGTCTGTAGTTAAATATTCAGTGTTCTGGTGGGCAGCAAGGATTTACATCAAATCCTGAAGTTTTCATCAAATCCTACCTACTCGCGGCCTCTCTGTGTTTCCTGAACCTCATTTTTACAAATCCGTGGGGACTTCCCTGAGAGGCACAGAGGGGACAGACCTGAGGCTCAGCCTGTGACACGGTGACCTACAGCCACCAAAGCTCCAGAGCGTTAAAAGAACAAAAGATGCTGGGAGGTGACTGCTCCTTGCTGAGAAGGCAGCTTGGGTCCTGGGTGCTGAAGCTGATGGAGCGGGTCCTGGATCAGCTGGAGCTGATGGAGTGGGTTTCCTTGGCCTTGCAGTTTTCTGGGGAGGGGTGAAGCCTGACCCAAGTTTTTCCTGTGGTGGAGGCTGTCCCTTGTGGGCTCTCATTGTCTAACAAGAGCTGGTTCCATGGCACTGCCCTACTCTCAGGTACAGACTCGTGGCACAGACTGCGATCCCTGACTGGGCATGCGGACAAACATGGAAAAAATGCCATCAAATATGGCATAAACGAGCAAATGCAAGGTGGTAATTCATAGGAAGATGCAGGGTGATTATTGAGAATGAGGGTTGTTCTGAAGAGAATTAGTTTTCCTCTTTGCAGTGCATGGGCAGTCATTTAATGAAGATGAAAACAGGAAATGAAATTGAGGAAAGGCAGCATTGCTTTCTGCAGGATGAATCCTTGGGATTGCCTGCCATGGGATGCCAGGGATGCTGAGAACTTACATGGATTCAAAAATAGGTTGTTAAATTGCAGAAGCAGTGAGGTGCTGGACTGCTGGAGTCCTTGTTATGGGTGAAATTAGAAGGAACTTTCCCCAGGCAGCCTTTCCCTATAAACTTGCTCGTTATCCCTGTGTTCATGGATAACCTCCAGGCTCCAGGCTGTCCACAAACCATGAGAAGGACAAGGTGGTCAAAGGAAGGCCCTTTCAAGAGGGAAGGGGCACAGATCAGCAGGAGCAGAGACAGTCAACGCCTGCTGGCGTGTTTTATTTCACAGTTTTCCTTGGTGGGAGGAGGGATTTGACACGGAGAGGATCTGCTCTGCCCTTGCAGAGGATCTGCTCTGCCCTTGCTGCTCTCAGCGGTGGCTGCTGCTCGGTGCTGTGATTTTCTGGCAAGTCCCAAGGTCGCCGGTCCCCCTGGGGGACCTCGAAGGAAGCAGGGAGCGGAGCAGGCAGCTCCATGGCTCTGGAGCATCACTGTGCCACCTCCCCATCCCGCCCAAGCGGGCAGCAGCCGCTCTGAGGACACATCTGCACGCTGGGACGTGCACGGGGCTGCCACTGTCATTTGCCCGATGGCTGCAAGGAAGGTGACATTGAGATACAGGGAGAGGGGGAAAAAATAATTAGGCTGAGACTCCTTTGGGCAGATGAAGTACCCTGCGGATTGCCGAGCGGTGGCTGCGGCTGGCTCCGTGCGGAATTGCTGTGCTTAATTGGAGGTGTTTAGCCCCAGTCGCCGAGGCTGCCGCCTTCTTCAGCTCAGAGTTCGCTGGGGAACAAATCTCTCCAGCACAAAACATGGGCTTTGCTAGGCTGCATCCCAGGGCTGTCCTGCTTCTTTATCCCCTGGACACAAGGCAGGCTTTGGAAGTGGCACAGGATCCATTGCAGGCATATCAGAGAGGGAAAAAACCATACAGGAAGGTGGACTACAATAGAAGGGTTGTCTGATAGGAAACCCCAGACAAATAAATGCATTTTTTTCCCCAGGAAACCCAAACCAGGACCATAAACCTCTGAAAGATGTGAGGTCACGTTTTTCCAAGGGAAACAGCTGCCTGAAGAAGCTGATAGCTGGGAGTGGGAATTTTTCCCCCCTCTTTGTGTTTGGAGAGGCTGCTGGAGGAGTAGCAG
>NW_008238635.1:2413611-2415124 GCF_000691975.1 Corvus brachyrhynchos
AAAGAGAGGGAAGTCCCAAGCCAGAGTGAGGGAAGGGAATTTTTAAATCATTTGTGTAGGGGCAGAAGGGGGAATCCCAGACCACTGGTGAAAAAAAAAAAAGAAAAAAAGATGTGTAGGAGAGAGTCCTGCCTGCTTGGGACATCAGCACTATAATCTCTGCTGTGGGAAGGGGGTTTTAACCCTGGAAACCCCCTTTGCTTTCTAGTACATGGCAGTGCTGCAGGCTCACACCTCACTGTGGTTTTGGGGCGGGTGTCGCAGCGCTCTCAGAAGCCGAGGGAGCTGCTTCCTCGCCTTCGGGTTTAGGTCTGTATTGATTTGTTTGTATTTGTTTCGCTTGTATTTGGCTTTCATTCATAAGCGATTAGTGTTTGGCTCTCTTGGCTGTGTTTTGGGACGTTTCTCAGCTCTTCTGACCTTATCTCCATCAAGGATAAACCAGAGCAGTTGGGAACCCTGGGGGATTAGTTACCAATATCCGATTGTGGCAGGTCCAGACTGCGTCCATGTGAACAGTTGATTTTTCTGGAAAAAAAACCCAACCCCAGACAACCTCCCTGCTCTTCCTCCTGAGCTCTGCCTGGGTGCCTCACAATTTAGATGTTTATTCCCATCCAGAAATTAACTCAAGCTGTGGACAGATTCCCATTTGGAAATGTTCCTCCCTGTCCTGTTGCGTCAGCAATCACTGGGGACGCGCCTGAATCTCCCTGGGGCTTTGGCTGTCCTGAAGCTCTGTTTTTGCTCCAGGCAGCTGTTGGTGCGAAGGCTTTTGCCTCAGCACCACTGGTGGTGAGGGACTTTGGATTGATTTGTTCTCATCCTCCTCCAAGGAAGGGTCTAACTCATGGACCCTGGTCCGAACTGAAGAGCGAGGGGTCCGTGCGCTGCAGTGGCACTAGGACAGCCAGCATGTGCTTTGAGGAGACCCTAATTTCACCGTCCATCCTAGCCGGAGGGTTTTCCACTCCTTACTGCATCTGGCTTCCTTCTCCCTGGGGCCTGGGCCGCACATTTGGTGACAGCGAGGGGCTGGCGGGTGGCTGGGGAGGGGGACAGGCGCCGCTGTCGGAACAGGATCTCGCTAACCACATCCTCATCCCGCGGCCGCAGGTCGGGGTGGCCGTGCTGGGCGCCAGATGGCCGTGCCGGGACGGGGCGCAGCCGGGCCCGGGGGCTGCAGGCAGCCGGCGCACAGCCCCAGCATCCCCCGGCCAAGATGCAACCGCACGAATCCCCAGCAAGCTTCCCGGCGCCGACCTCCTCTGCTCGGCGGCGAGGGCGAATTTAAACGCCTCCCAAAAAGCCGGTGGTGTGCGCAGCCCTCTCCAATTATTAGTTTGTACCACAAGCTGCTTCCTCCCTCGAGCTGCTTTCATGTCGCATTGTTTTCCTTTCCAGGTGGGGCCGTGGGCTCCCCGCTGCCCAGCCCCGGGGCTGCCTCCTCGCCGCCGTGCCGGCCGCGCCGCCGGCTGCAGCTCTGCTGGCGGGGAGGCCCCCTTTGTGTGTC
>NW_008238635.1:2415631-2417869 GCF_000691975.1 Corvus brachyrhynchos
CTGCGCTGCTGCCCGTCCTCTCCGGCCGGCCTCTTCCGTGGGTCCCTCCGAGGGAAAGCGAACCATCACCCCATCTCCTTGCGAAGGGCACGCGGAGCAGGCAGGGGCAGGGCAGATGTCGAGGCAGGGCTTTGGTGCCCCGGGAATGACGCGCTGATGGTTGTGCCTGACACCAGGCATGGCGTTGGTGGGTGAAACCCGCGGCACTGGGTACAAGCCTGACGTTCTGCACCTCTGCTCCTCCCTGCCGGTGCTCTGTCTGAGCACTCAGAGGGATGCGGGACTGCTCAGTACCCATCCCCGTCCTGGCCAGGGCAGGGGGAGGCTGCTGGCCCACCTGTTCCTAGGCAGGGTAGCAGCCAAAACGCAGTGACTGGAGAGAAATGGTGCCTCATGCCATCAGGGTGAGGTGGTGAGCGGCAGAACAGGTCAGTCCGCTCGGATCCAGGTATCTTCACCCAGCAGGGCTCCCACGCCGTGCCTCCTCCACCTGTGCTGGGCTTTTTCCAGCCGGTCTGATGACTTTGCACTGCTGCTTTTCGTCCCTGAGCTGGGATATGCCCAGCTGAGATGTATCCAATCTTTCTGTCCCAGGTTACCTCTGCTGAAGACACAGGTGCTCTGATCCTGCAAACAGCAGTCCCGGCGCTGGTGATGCATTTCCCAGGCCACGGCCGATGCTGTGCCGCCGAGGGGACACTGGTGGTGGGCAGATGTGCTGGCTGCGGGTGAGGAGCCGTGACTGCAGTCCCAGGCACGCGAGCCCAGACCTGCCCTGGCTGGTTAGACTGACCCGAGGGCTTAGGACAGGGTGTTGCTGGCCCTCCGAGGTGCGGGGAGCAGGTTTGGCGGGTCTGGAAACCCTCGGTTCCCACCGCTGGAGCTCGCGTCCCTCCGGCCTCCCACGCCGGGTGTGGAGGGGACAGCCCCGCTCCCTGCGGCCAGGAGAGGCTCTCCCTGGTCTGGGCTAAGCTGGGCTTTTGCCTGTGGGACTCCTTGCCTGTGGGGAAAGCTGGGCCGGGCTGTTTTGGCTGGTGTTTGGGCTGTGTGGCTGAGCGTGCTCCGGTCTGGTCACTTCAGATGGAGCATGGCAGGTTTGGCGGAGGACGGGTGGGCATTCTGAGATGCCAACACCCAGGCTGACATGCCATTGTGTCCAACACCCAGAGAGTGGCATTTGAGGTTTTCCATCTGTGTTTAACCAGGAGGAAAACATATATTTGTCCTGAGTGTGGTTGGTTTTTGTTTTGTTTGTTTTTTGAAGAAAGGCTCTTGCTATGTCAACTATATGTTGGTGTGGCTTCATCTTCACCTGTTTTTTGTTACCTCTGTGACCAGCCACCCCTTTGTCCTTCCAGAAAGCCAGGACATGGTGACAGGTCCTGCCAATAAAACATCATAGGCTGTGGCTTTCTTTTGGGGGAGTCTGTGGATTAATCCCTTGGGAAAAAAGGGATGGAAGCAAGTTATGTGTCAGCTGGGGGGTGGAAACTGATACTCTGGGGCAGCACGTTGAACTTCCTTAATTTTAGGCCCTTTCACTTCTTTTCTGCTTGCAGATGGTGGCTAGTCCTCAGTGGAAGGAGGAAGGATCACACTCCAATCTCTGAAATGCCCTCCAAGCTCTCCTGGAGGCTTCCCCAGTGCCTGGAGCTGTGTCTGGGGGTAACTGCGCTGTCCCCTGTGGCCCCCAGCCACCTGACTGCTCCTGCCACCAGCCTTCACAGCTACAGCCAAGTGAGGTTTCGGTCCCCAAACAAAGTGCTCCAGTTTGCCATGGTCCCTGTCACCCTTGGAGATGCTGGTGGCCTGTCGCCCTCCCCTGTAGCCCTTCCCACCCCTATTTATCCTCCCTTGTATCCCTTCCCAACCCTGTTGTGGATTTTCCTCTCTGCCCCGGGCTTTCTGTGAGCTTCACTGCCGGACCCGTGGAGCAGAATTCCGCCTGGCAGCTGGGTAGGCATGGCTTTCTGCTCCACGTCAGGGCAGATTTTCCTTGAAAGACTCAAAGGCACACGTCCCCCTCCAGCCAACACCAGCACCAGCTCCTTCTCCAGCACGATAAGGTACCAGAGACGGGCTGAAACTGCAGGAAACATTCCTAGCCTGACAAAACGGGGGCTGCGCTTGGTTTGATTTGTTTCATTCGGGGATTTTTCCCCCCCACCCAGGAACGTTTCCATGTCTTTGGCCAAACCTCCCGGCGCTGTCCGCCGCTCCGCTCGGGCCCGCGGGGGG
>NW_008238635.1:2419045-2421811 GCF_000691975.1 Corvus brachyrhynchos
CAGAGCCGCCGCCCTCCCCGGCGCCCGGGGGAGGCTCCTCGTCTGCCGCCGACCCGAGGGGCGCTCCCGGCGGGTGATATTTTAAGCTTGGAAAGTATTAAGTTTATTAAATAAAGTCTCTATTTTGGAAAGGTTTAGGTCAGAACTATTACATGGTGCTTTTTAAAAGTGTTTATTGAGAGGAACGAAGTTTACAGACGCTCTGACGGAAAGTCCTTGAGCCTGTTTGTTAGGCTTGGTAACTCCCGGTCTTTGTTGTATAAAGGCTTGGGGCTCCCGTAGGGAATTTTGTACAGTGTTCTCCTTCAGTGATGTATCATGTTTTGTATAAAATGTAATTCTACGTGTACAACACGTATTAAATATTTTCAACTGTATGAGCCTAGTTCCTGTTTGTGCCCCGCTGGCTCGAGGGGGAGGAGGGCAGGCAGTAACCGGGGTGTGGTTCTGCATGTCTGTGGCTGGATCCCCCCAGCCTCGCCAGAGGCTTGGGGTGGTTGGAGTCCAGCTCTTCTGGGAGCTGGGGAAGAAAGGGAACTTATGTCAGGGTGCCTGGAGTCCTTCCCAGGATCTTCCAGGTGCTCCCACTGCTCTTCTGGCTACAGCCTGCCTCTTCCCGGGGCTGGAGCTGCCGTGGCATTTTGAGGTCTTGCTCTGAAAGTACCTAATGTGCAAAGTCACTGTCTGTGGGTGGAAAGCGGTTGCTAAATCCCCGAGGAGCAGCTGGGTGCAGTCTGACCGGGCCTGTGGCACAGCCGGCCCGAGCACTGGCCTCCAGTGTTGCCTGCTTGGAGCTCTGGGCTGGGGCTGTGTGAGTGGATTCTACCCAGTAGAACACAGCTACTGCTCTGCAAGAAGTGCTTTTCAGTGCCTCCTCTTTGCTGTTACTTGCAGAATAGTTCAAATGATAAATATCAGGAGGGTTTTTTTTTTTTCTCTTCCATTATCAGTAAAACTATAACTGGGTTAAAGTTCCTGCTCTTAGGGGTGGGGAGGAAAGTTTGGCCTCGGCTTCACAGTGACTGGAGTGCCCCAAGGCGTTGTAATTAGACTGAATTGTGGGGGAATTTTTTTTTTTTCCCCTTGCTTCTTGCTAGAAGATTCACTAGAGGCTTCTCTGCTCCTAATTAATGAACTTTTCAACTGAGAATTGCATCTCTGGCAAGTCGAAGGTGTTTGTGTGCTGTGAAATGCAGCCTGGAATATCTGGCTGAACCTTGGGAGCCTGTTTAGGGTAGGAGATGAGAAGTGACCAGCACTAGGGTCTCTGCTCCCTGCTTTCTCTATGCTGGAATAGGTGTGTGGGGAGCGGTGCTGCCCCAAACAGAGGGCAAATGGGGTTTTTACACCTTGTTTCTGTGAGAACTGGAGGTGTTGGGCTGGGTCATCCCAAAGGGATGGGGGGAAGGGGAGAGATTAGGAGAAGCTGCCTGGCCTGGGGTGGCTGTGAGGCAGCTCTACTACTTTGTGTACAATTTAACAGCTCCCTATGCTTAGGTAAAAGCAAAAGTCCTACCTTCTTACTTTTCTAGGTAATTGCACCTAATGGTGACACACAGTTTCAGTCTGGTAGATGACACAAGGAAAAGGGGTGTGATGAGACGTTTCCTTTCACTTGCTGTCCTTTGGGAGGTGATGGGAAGGCACTGTCCCTGCTTCACTTGTACAGGTGCTCTCCAGGAGAACCCCCCACTCTCACTCCCCTCACAAGGGAGACGAGGTCACCTCAGGATCTCTCCAGTAAGAGGAGAACAGGAGAAGGAGGATGGCTACGGAGGACTATGCCCCCAGCTCTCCTGCTCCCTCAAGAAGCACTTTGCTCTGAGGGTCAGAAGCCAGGCTCGAGGATGGAAACAGCCTCCTCCTCCCACACCAGCACAGCTTCCCTCCCAGGGCCGGGGGGAGCAAGTTTGTCCTGCTCCTTGTCCACCAACAGTCTCCGTGGAAGTGGATGGTTTTGCCCAGCTTCCAAATCCTGAAATGGGATGGGGGCACTCCTGATCTTGGCATTCCCAAAGGTTTTCTGGGCATCCAACCCCTGGAAGATCACCTGGTCCTACTGGTTCGTGTGGCCCTGGTGTCCCTACACAGACAAGACCCAACCTCCCTCTGGCACAGAACACCCAGCAGCGCTCGTATCTTCTGTCTTCCAGAGGAGAGTTGTGCAACAGCTTAATTGCTGCTGGCCTCTGCAAACAGGACAGAGGCTGCCCACAGATGCCCGCACAGCTCCCTCGGGCTCGTGTGACCTCCCGTGGAGCTACCTGAGGTGAGCCAGTTCTCCCTTCCCGGCTCACGGCCACGGAGCCGTGTCCCCGAAAGACCCGGCCCAGCTCCATCTGCTGTGCCGACGCACACCTCGCCTGCTCCCGTGGCTGTGTTTTCGTGACGTGTGGGGTTTGCTCCCTGGGATGTGCGTGTCCCCGGGGAGCCTCTGGCTGCTGTGGCTGAGGGGGAGGGAAAAAAATGAGGGAGATGGGATGGCTGCTGGTGAGCTCTGGTTAAAGTTTCCTGCTCTGGTGAGGGGTCTGGACCAGACCAGCCTCAAATCTAAAAAGATCCTTAATAATGACACTGTGTTACTTTTGGAACCAATTTTTCTGCTCTGATTTAATTTTTACTCACCCAGTACCTTTTTTTTTTTTTTTTCTCCATTCCTATAATCAATTTTACCTGAGCTGGGTCTATTTTCCTTAACTCATCTGTTCTGTTGTGTTGCTTCAACCCTTGGACTTTTTCTTCTACTTGCAGTGCTACAGAGATGTG
>NW_008238635.1:2421871-2440929 GCF_000691975.1 Corvus brachyrhynchos
CCAAACTCACCGCCCAGGCAAACGCCGAAGGAGGGAAGAGAAGTGCATAAATAAGCCAGATAAAAATAAAAACTTCCATCACTTGGGAGAGAGGGTGACTCCTATGGAAAGCGCCTCACCGGGTCGAGGAGGATATGACTTAATGGGAAGATGGCAGGATCCTACCCTTCCTAGAATAGTAACGAGCTGCTGGAAGCACTGTCCTCGGCTGCTGCCCTTCCCCCAGTTCGGGTCAGGTCCCGTGGGAGAGGAGAAGTGCTGGGAAAATCCTTTAGCACAGCCAGAGGGTGGGATAGATGCTGGCAGAGGGAGCGTGGCAGCTGGGCTGCCAGGGTGATGCTTGGAAAGGAGGGCGGGCAGCAGGCTTTCACTTTTCTCCTGCTGTAATCATCCAGGAGCAATCCCTGGTTGCAGCTCCGGGCGGGTGAGCTGCGGCTCTCCTCAGGGACACCTTCTGGGGAGAGGAAATGGCTTAAAACCGGCTCTCGCCAATAAGGGAGTGTCAACGGTGTGAATCGTCCCGGCCTTCAAAGGTGTCTGGCCCGGGCCAGGTGCCAGCAGGAGCTGGGGGAAGCCCTCGGGGCTGGGAGCCGACGGGCAGCCACGGGTTCGCAGGAGGCTCCGCGTTTCACACCGGCCGCTCTCGTTCCCTCCTGGCCTGATGCAACCCAGCATCACCCGCCCATCCCTCCTCTCCTGGGGCAGGGGAAGGGGAGGAAAGTTCTGCACACTCACTGCGGCAGCATCCTGTGTCAGCGCTCAGGAATCCGGCAAGCTGCTGGGAGGAAGGCGGGAGGCAGGCCAGCAGCGGGGCTGTGCCTGCCGGGGCCTCTCCCTGCCTGGGGAGCCCAGGCACACGGGAGCATCCCTGGGGGCTGCTCCTCCTGGGGCCTCTCTCTGCCCAGGGAGCTCGGGGGTACCAGAGCAGCCCTGGCGGGAAGCTTCGCCAAAGGCTGAACCCCAGGACCCCCTTTTTTTGGGAAGGAGGGATGCGAGGGTACTTTGGCACAGCACTGCGCATTTAAATGACAGTTCCAAAGGCTGACGAGAGGCACGCCTGGATCCCCCGTGCCGCTGCGGGGCTTGCATCTGTCTCCAATGTACTGTGCTTGCCGGCGATGCTCTGCCAATATATATTTAGGGTGGGCGTGGGGACCCCCCCTCCACGATCCCCGGCGGGCTGGGGGGTTCTGGCAGGGGAGCAGGGAGAGGCTCCGTGTTTTCCTGGGCAGGGTGGTCCAGCCCAGGGGGAGGGGGAAGACGGTGGAGCTTGCTGGCAGGGCTAAGGCTCATGGAAATCTCCAGGGCTTCTTCCAAGGAGGATCCTTTGAGATGTTGGGAGTGGGGCAGAGAGAGGAGTTGGCACCACACGGGGATGGCTGGAGTGGGGAGAAGCTGGCTGGAAGGTGCCCAGGACTGCCTTGGCAAGGAGGGGTCCCCAATGGAAGGGAGCTATTCCAGGCCAGCGCGGTTCCCGGAGGCAGGGTCAGGGCCAGGCGAGCACCGGGATGAGCGACAAACACAAACAACTCCCTTCTCCCGGTCTTCTGGTTGTGATTTCTGCTCCTGACATGCAAAGCCTGAGGGGCCCCCCTCCCCTCCCTCCTTCTCCCCAGCTGGGCGAGGGCTGGCCTGGCCGCCTAATGAAATGCAGAGCTGCTTGGGAGAGCGGGGGGGCGGGGGGGGGGAAAGGCTTTGTTTGAGGTTTTGTGCCTCTGGTTTCCTCTGGCCCGCTCTCCCAGCGGGGTGATTTATTGGTGATGGAGCCTGGGGAGAGGGGGAGGGAAGGGCTTAGAGCTGCAGGCAAATAGTCATCGTTTATTTCCCAAGCACTCACGCGAGGCAAAGCGGGAAAGGGGGGGAGAGGGAGGTGAACTGCCTGGGAAGGGGCTGAGGAGCATCATTTACTGGAGCTGAGCTCTCCCGACTTTCTCCCAGTTGCTCTGAGGTGATGCTTGAGCGCTTTGCACACCGAAGGACTGTCTTTGAGGTGGATGCCCTCCCCCTCTATCCCAATTTTCCCACTTTCCCTCCTTCCTGGCTTCTGTGCCGGCCGGGCAGTGGGGTGCTGAGAGCTGCCTGCGGGCATCTGGGCTGGCTCTTGTGGCCCAGCGCCCACTCCTCCGGTGCAGCCGAGGGGGACAGCTCATGCTTTTTCTCTTTGCTGCAGCCGCAGCCAAGGAGGCCAGCCAGACCTTTCTCCACCAGCAGCGGTACTGGTTGTCACTGACCTGGTTCTGGGCACCTGTGTGCCCACAAAGGCACTGACGTGCTGTGACCTGCCTGGCTGCCGATGGATTTGCTGCCTGCAGCTACCCCGGCTCAGACCAGCCTTACGCTTAAGCCAGACTTTAGGCTCTGCCGCGTTGCTGCAGCACTGCCAGCAGCGGGTGTCCCTGTGCTGCGGGATGCTCCGGTGTGCTGCTGTGCTGCACGGTGACCTCCTGCACGGGAGAAGCAGCCAGGGCTGTCTGTTTTCATGCTCGCTGCTCTGGTTGGGAACGAATGTGGTTTCCTAGGGGGAAGGTTTCCTCCTCCTCCTCCTCCTTCTCCTCTTCGCCTCTGCTGACAGCGTCTGACCTCAGCTGTCGTCCCTGGTGGTGCAGGGGATTAATCTGAGCCTCGGGACAGGTTGAGGCATGTCCAAGGCGGAGGAGAGCTTCATGCGTACAGACACAGAGGAAGGAACAAAAACAATTCCCAGGGAAATATTTTCCTGCTGCTTTTCCTGGCAGTGAGCAGAGCGGGAGGAAAAGACCTTGCTTTAAATTGCTTGCAGGAGAACTCCAGCCCGGGATCCGCTTTCCCTTGGCCTCCCGCACCCCGTGAAGCTCAGCCCCCACCCCAGACAGGCAGGAGGGATGGCACAGGGGGTGCTCAGCCCCCCGAGGAGCCGCTCAGCATCCCGGGCTCTGCTCAGACAAGGATTCCCCCGATTCCCGCTGCCTGCCAAGCTCCGGCTGCACGGAGCCAACCCGGAGCATTTGGAAAGCGAGGGGAAGGAACCTCCCCACCCCGGAGTTGCGGCAGGGTCCGCTGGTGGACTCTGCCCTTTGCCTGCTCCGGTCTCGGCCGCCCTCCTCCTCCTCCTCCTCGTGTGCTGTTTGCTTTGGCAAGCCCCGGCCTCCACCCTGCCAGCGGAGCCCTGCGGTCCCGGCTCAGGCTGAGCGGGGGAAGCCAGAGGCGCGAGGAATGGAGAACGGGGAGGGAAATGGAGAAGCAGACGGCTGGCTGGGCGGATGGGACACGCCGGCCCTGCTGGGAAGGGCAGGAAGGACACGGCTCGCTCGGAAATCTGGAGGGTGGGCTGGGAGAGGCAGGAAAGGGCAGAGAGAGCAGGAAGCAGGGAGCATGGCCAGAGCGGGATGCAGAGGTGGGAGCCCCAGTGCTGCCCCAAGCTCGGTCTGTGGGAGTCCTGTGGGTGTCTGCTCCCCTCAGCCCCGGGCTGGGGGATCTGGCGGACGTGGTGCCCTGCTCCCTTCCTGGAGCAAGCAGGGGATGCTGGCAGTGTGGCACAGCAGCAGCCGGGCCCCCCAGACGCTGTCCCAAGTGGAGCCGGGGTCCCAGCTGGAGCGTGGCTGGAGCGCCGCTAGGAAGAACAGAGAGGAAGTGACTGTTGCAGCGGTGTCCCCCTCAGTTCCTCGGATTTCTTCCCGCTGACCTGGGCATCGAGCAGTGCAGGCAGGTGGGCTTTGCCAGCACACATGGCCCTCCATCCCCACTGCTTCCATCCACCACGGGTGGTGGCAGGGTGTGCTGGTGGAAGTGCCAAGCTGGGAGCCAGGGCAGGATGCGGGTTTGCCCCAAGGCACGGTGCTGAGGGTGCCGAGTATCCCTGCCTTGCCTCGACTGGGTGAAAGGAGGCTGTGGGAGCAGTGCAGTGCTCCATCTCCATGGCAAACAAATCAGGCAGGAGAAACTGATGTGATTTTTTGCCCAGAAGTGGGCCAGGGCAGCGTTTTACGGGAGTCAGAGTGCAACAGTGACAAGCATCTACAGTCCTGTGGGCACCTTGTGAGGGGCAGTGGGATACCCTCACCTCTCTGGGGTGAGAGAGGAACCCCTGCAGCCTAAACTTGCCCCCAACCCAGGGCTGAGTGGATGGAAAGCCCCCAGGGCAGGGGTGTGGGGAGAGCAGAGCTGGCCACTGCCCGTTTGCAGCCCTGTGTGCTCTAGTGGGAATATTTGACCCCGTGAGCCCTTGACACGGCGGGGAGGCTGGGAGGAGTCACATCCGGAGGAAGGCACAACTCCCATGGGAAGGCAGGAGGGACAGAAGGACAGACAGGGGACAGAACCGGGACTTTTCTTCCTGTTCTTTGGAACAGGTTGCCCAGAGAAGCTGTGACTGCCCCATCCCTGGAAGTGTCCAAGGCCAGGTTGGACGGGGCTTGGAGCAACCTGAGGTAGAGGAGGGTGTCCCTTCCCATGGCAGGAGGATTGGATCTTTTAAGGTCTCTTCCAGCCCAAACCATTCTATGATTCCCTCCTCTGTGATGTGGCATGGCTGGCCAGGGAGAGTTGCAAACCCCCTCTGGTGTTTTCCAGCAGGGATTTACCCTGTGCCATGCTTGCCTTCCCAGCTCTGGCACCCAGCAAGGGCCGTGGCAGCACCCATCACCCCTCAGCCTGTGCCACTTCCTTCATTGCTGTGTCTCTGCCCTGTGGCCTTGCTGTTAATGGAAAGCAAATGTCAGCAGGGTGTAAACGCTGGATGGAGGGAGCTGGGTATAAACCCCACTGGATATTCATGACATTGTTCTCCCATCCCTCCTCGGAGCGTGGCTCTGTCCTTAGAGGATAGCACTGGTGTGACCATTGCAGTTTGTGTTTCTCCCAGCCTTGTCCTTGTTGTGCTTTTCCAGGGCGAATCGGTGCATTTTGTGATAAAGGGCCAATTTGCAGGGAGGTGGCTGGGGTGACACATGCCTCCCACATGACCTTGTCTCCCTTTGGCCCTGGCAGTGCTCCCTGCGCTGGGCTCACTGAAATTCCCTTCCTGGAAACAGCAAAGGAGCGAGCGTTTGCCTTCAGCTCAGGAGAGTGTGACGTGATGTCCCTGGTCAGTGGCCAGGTGGGGGGGGCCCAGCCACGCTGGGCTCCGACCAGTGCCACAGGGCTGGCTGTTGCTGGGAGAGCACCAGGAGACACTTCCCGGGGTGGGTCATATCCAGGCAGGAGGGAGGGCTGTTAAAAATAAACCGGCTGACAAGTGGCAGGGGGAAGAAGCCACCTCTCGTGTCCCCACAGGCCTCCCTGGGGAAGGGAGAGCGGCTGGAGGGCAGCGTGTGCTGCGCGGTGAGCCGAGCGCGGCGCCGGGCTCTGAGCCCAACCCTGCCATGCTGACAAGGTCAGTCCCCTCCCAGGCCACCCCGGCGCCTCGCTGCCCGGCCACAGCGTGCTCCTTCCCTCTCGGCTCTCAGCGGAAGCCCGGCAATCCCGGTTTTGTGGCCGTGGCAGTCTCTGGAGCCGCAGAGCTCTCGGGGCAGAGCTGGCAGAGTCTCCTCCGGGTGTGGAGAAGCTCCGGAGCGCCGGGGGCAGTGCGGGCTCGGCCGAGTGCTCAGCCGTGGCTCGCTCCGGCGCTCTTTGCCGAGCACAGCCCGGAGGGAAGCAGCCGCTTGGCAGAAGCAGCCGGCGCATCCCCCCGTGGCTCCTGCCCGCCCGGCCACGCGTCACTTCGCGTTAGATCAGCAGTGGAGGGGGCTGGAGTGACCTTGAGAGATGCCGTGTGGCTCCGGCCCTCCGGCCAGCCTGCAGATCGCCTGGCAAGGGATGAGCCAGGCTTTGCCCTCATGGAACTCCACCGCCATGAGATTAAGTGGCTGCCCTGCCCCAGACCTCACTGTTTCGGGGATTCGTTTGAGGTTCAGGTATCTGGGAGCTCTTCATCCGAGGCAGCGCTGCCCAAACCCAGCTGCATGTGTTCAGATGAGGGGTTGGTGTCTGTAAGGACACGCTCAGGGCTGGCCGGGCCAGGTGCAACGTGCCGCTGTCATTTCCCGGAGCCGGTGGCCTGCGACTTGTCCCTACAAGTACCTGCACCGTGATTCACGCCTCCTGCTCGGGACCAGCATGAGCGAGCACGGAAATCAGGGTGAATTCCTTTGGCCGTGCCAGGGGCAGAAGACTCATCATCCTCTCTCTTGCTCCTCCTCTGCCCTGTGCGTTCCCACGGTGGCAGCCAGTGGTGCTTATCTCCGTGGTAACCAGGGCACTGCCCATCCATCATCAGATGTGCTTCAAAACGCCCGGCTCTGGTGGGAGGGATTGCGGGTGACAGCCTGGTGCCTCTCCAAATCCAGCGGGCAGCTTGCTGTGCAAGTGAGTGCCGAAGGCTGTGTCCGTGCTTCGGGGCTGGGTTTAGTGCCAGTGTCCGCTGGGAAAGCTGGGCTCAGCTGTGGCCACGCTGGGATGCAGCTCACCCAGGAAAGAGAGGCTTCAGTAATGAAACAGTGTCAATACCGTCGCTATCATATGAATGTCACCTTTGGGTGTAATCCTTGGTGGCTGTGTCCTGCTGGTGCCTGCTAAGCCCTGGCTGAGATGTGGGGAAAGCTCAGGACCCGATTGGAAGCAGGTTGTAAAAGGAGCTCCTCTCATTTCCTTTCCTTGTGCAGCAAAGCCCTCTCGTGGAAGTCGGCAGTAGCTTGCCAGGGAAAATCTGGCTGCTGCAATGTGCTGCCTCCTCCCGGGAGACGCAGTCTGCTCCCTGGGACTCTGTGCCCTGGGGTCCCTGGGCCCCAGCCTCAGAGGAGGTGGGACAGACCTGCACATACCATCACAGCCCTGAAGTGCCCGTCTGCACGTCAGCGTTGTGTGACTGCTTCTCATCCCATGGGGATGCCCAGGTTTTCCCAGGGCACTGCTATGGCTGTGTTTGGACATGCTTGGCACCTTGCACTTGTAAGGACACCACAAGACACCCCCGGCCTGCAGCACCTGGCAGAGGACTCTGTGGTGCTGGGGTGGTACAGTGTGTGGTTGTTCCGGAGCTGGTGCTGCCTGGATCTGCTCCAGACCCCGCGCACATCCCCAGAGCCTTGGCAGGGAGAATTCCCTGGGTCCAACAGTGGAGGGTGTCAGCTTCTTGTGGGGTGGCCTGACATGAGAGAGGCTCAGAGATGAAGCCAAGCCAAGGTACAGCATGAACACCAGCACCCCCCAGCCCTGCTAGGGCAGATGTGCTGGCTGGGAGAGGGGAACACACCAGGGTTGGTCCCTGCTCCGCAGCAGCTTCCCTGCCTTCCTACAGGAGGCAATGGTGGTTCTTTCTGGAGGTGCAAGGCTCCTGAAGAGGGTAGACATGGACAGGGTGGTGGGTGGCTTTGTGTTACCCCTCAGGCCCTGGCAGGGTCCTTGTCCTGTCCCCTGAGTCTCCAAGGTGACACGTTATTTACTGCGGTGCATCTTGGCTCACCCGGGAGCATCGCAGGCATCAGCGGCTCCTGTCCCCTGGGCAGCCACAGCAGGTGGGAGCAGTGGCTCATCTCTGTTGGACTGAAGAGCCAAACAGGCTGCCTGCATTGGGGAACAAGGTTTCCTTGCTGTTGTAAAGTATTTGAACCTTGATAGTGTGCCCCAGCCGAACCATTTTTAGTTATTTTTACCAGAGCCCTCAGAGTGGGACCAGGCTGGAATTACCCTCACCGGCTTCAACTGGCCTTTCCCCCTTCAGCTGCAGCACATCAGCCCCAAGAGGGTTCTTAAGCTCCAGTCTGAAGGCTCGAGGGGAGAGGTGGGACAGGTTTATGCTTGCTCTCTGTCCTCTGCTGGCCTGTTGTTTGGATTTTCTGGACTAACTTGGCTGCTGATTGCTGGATGGGTTTTGTTGCTGTCGTCATCTTTACACTGCTTGCCTGGATCAGGAGCCCCACCTGTTAGAGCCCTCAGGAATTCATCAAGGACTGAAAGGTAAAATGTGCTAAATTAGAAAAGAATTGGGAAAGAAGAAGCTGAAAAACTAAATACCAAGACAGCAAGGAATAGATAAAAAAGGACTGTGCTGCACTAGATTAAAATCAATCATATTATCAGAAAAGTGTGTGTGGAGCTCATGGATGAAATAGAGAAACCAATCAAGCAATGTGAGTTCTCATGCACAGCAGTTGCAAAATGTATACGTACTGTATTATGTAAAAGTTGTAAAATGTGTGAGTAGAATGTATAAGTGGGTAGAATGTATAAGTTACTAAAGTGTATAAGTACTGTGTTATGTAGCAGTTGTAAAAAGTATAAGTAAGCAAGTGAAATGTGTAAGTAGGTAGAATGTACAAGTAAGGTGTTATGTCAAAGTTGTGAGATGTGTGAACACAGGGGTGTTTTAAACAATAAGATGCTTCTGTGTGATCAGATTGATTCGTTGATCAGAAGGTACGAGTTCCCACACCTTGCAAGCAGGGCACTCGAGCTTGTGAAGGATCAGCGATGCCGAGTGATGGGTCATTGCTCTCCTCACCTGCAGAGCCGGTCCCAGCTGGCCTCACCTGGGCATCCCACCCATGCCCTGTACCAAAGGCTGTGTTTAAGCTCAGCCAAGGGCTCTCAGCTCCCAGTTTGGCTCTTTGGGGGAGGTTGGACTGTTCTATCCTGCTTTTCTGAGGCTCCCCTTTGGCCCTGCCTAGTGCTTGAAGGCGGGGGGTGTGGATCAGACTGGAGCAGCATCTCCCCTCCTTGCTCTCCTGCAGCACCCAGGCAAGGGGGTATTTCCCCCCGGGAACCCTTTTGGTGCTGCTGACAGTAGCTGGGTATTTTCCCACCCCAGTCCTGGCTCTGCTGTGGTGGTGGGTGAGCGGTGCCCTTGAGTTTTGGGGGCACTGATACCTCACGACCACTAAACCAAATCAAGCCCCCAGGAGCTGCTCAAGCACTTGGTTCCCTTTGTCCTGGCTGAGTTTAATTCCCTCTGTTGGATATGTTTAAGTAATTTTCTTGCACTTTTAGTGGTACAAAAATTGTTATGCTGGCTGCACTTTTTAATTCTCAATTTAAATTGTAGAATTGCCACCTCCTTGCCTGGGGGCTGATGGCAGGCTGTGTAAATATTTAGTGTTTCTGCTCCCCTGACATCAGCCTCTTGGTTTTCCCAGCCCACCTTCTCTGCTGTTGCCAGCAGGGGCTTGTTCCTCGGGCTCTGGGGGCTGACTTACACCCTGCTGGAGGCGATGGGGACAGCATTGCTGCTGCATCCGGGCGGGTATTTCTGTGCTCGTGTGTGTGATGTGCAAGGCAATCCACAGCCTTGCTGTCACTGAGTGAGAACAGGTGATTTTTGCAGACGGGTTGCTTGGTAAAGATCTCAGTGGCCTGGTGAAGCTGCTTTCCTGGCGGAACGTGGAGAGGGAAGCAGGGCTGGGTGTGGACCCGTTTCCCTCGGAGCATCCGGGGTGCCCGGCACAGGCGGCACGCCCAGAGCCTGGGGTGCCGTGTGCCTCGGAGCTTCCCCCTCGCCCTGCGGAGCTGGGATGTGTATCCTCCGTGGCCAAGCCGGCAGATGGGGCTCCTGCCCGCGGCGCGCTGCTCCGGAGGAGGCTGGAGAGCCGGGCATCCCCGGGCAGGCAGGGCTGGCGGTGACCCAGGGATGCTTGTTGACCCCAGTCCTTCCTGAAGGGTTTTTGCTCCGTTGCACAGGCTTTTTTTTTTTTTTCTTTTGCCTCCTCGTTGTCTCGCAAGAGCTGAACTCAGCATTTCCTCGAAGCTTTCCTTGCTGTGCTGGGCCTGGTCACATGCATGGTCACTTGGGGTGAAGGGATCCTCGACCTCGGCTCAACTTCACCCCCCATCACCTGGCCCAAACCCACCTCAGCTGATCCTGACCCTGCACTGGGGGGACCTGGGGTACCCTTTCCCCCTGGAGGGGTCCTTGTGGTGGAGTTGTACCAGAAGTGTAGGATTTTTGCTGCGAGCTGTCAGGTCTCGGTGTTGTTGGCCCTTTTTCCTGGGCTGGGGGCTGAGCTCAGGTCAGGACTGTGTTGGAGTAGAGGGCCTGCTCTGCTGGCACCAGAGCGTGGATTTGCTGTCCCTTTGGCACCTTCTCCTTTTTGAAAATAAGTGGTCTGCAGCCATGCCCTTGTGATGGGCCAGAGCAAGGTTTAGGTCAGGAGGACCCTGTGGATGAGTGCTCGTGTCCCATGGTGTCCCCTCTGCTCCTGCTGTGCCCGAGCACCCCACAGCCCTGTGGGATGTCCCACCTGCAGCAGCTGCCTGGCTTCTTCCCTGCTCTGAATGTCCCCAAAACCATCTCCTGGTGCTGTGCTCCCTTTGCCATCCAGGAGCTTGGGTGGTCCAGGGCCCCCCTGTTCCTCTCCCCCTTGGAACTCTGGCACTCTCCCACCCCTGGCCAGGTGTCCTGTGAGCATCTGGATGCAGCGTTCACTTTAATTGTTCAGCAGCATCTTTGATCAATAAATCACCCTCTGCCACCTCCGAAGTAATAAAATAAAAACCTCCTGGGTGCAGAATGAGTTGGTGGAAATGAATGATTTTCTCATTGCCTGGCTGGAGCTGTAAACCAGCCTCTCCCAGGCGCTGTCACTCCTGGCTGCTCGCTCTCACCCTGCTTTACATGTCCTTGGGGAGAGCTCTGCTCCAAGGGACTTGAGGAATGGCCCGGAGCGTTTGGCCCAGGAGGCAGCTGGGAGATGCCTGTCAGCATTGGTGGCTGCTGTGCTGCCTGGAAACTGCTGCTGCACTCCTGGCAGGGGAAAAGAAGTGCTCCAGGCCCCATCCTGCCTCTTTCTGGCAGGCAGAGGAGGTTGGGGTCAGGTCTCCTTGACAGATCCTCTCCTCCCTGGGCCGTGATGCTGGAGATTCCTGCTTCCCTGTCCCTGCTGGGCCCTTTCTGAGGTGAGGGAGGAGGAGGTCTGAGGCTGTTCTCTGTAAAATCACCAGTGACTCAGAGAGGGGGGTGGAAGCGATGTGATTTTGGATTTTATGTGAAGTCTGAGGGGCTTCAGCTGGAAGCAGCAGGATCCAGATTCATGGAGCTGTGTGGAGCAGTGGTGATGCTTGCTGTGGGGAGCTGTGGATGCTTAAAAACCAAACTAATTCTGAGCTCAGGTGGTGAAAAAGTCTGGAAAGAGAAGACTACAGAGGGCTGTGAGATAAAAGTGAGCTTGTCTGTGCTCTGCCACCACGTTTGCAGGCTCTGAGAGCTGGGAGGGTCACGAGAGGTGATGGCATTGGCCCATGTGGGGCTGAGGAAGCTGGGGCCTGGCGGATTCTGCAAGGAGAAGCAACTCATTGTTCTCATTAGGTGGGTTAAAGGCCTCTGGTGATGGCATAGGATATTATTAGGCAAACTGGGGAAGTTTGTGCCTTTGTGGAGCACAGGGGAGGGGATGCAGAGGGCGATGGGCTTGGGAGGCAGTGGGTCACTGCCCCATCCCTTTTTCCCCTGAACAATTCTCCTCACTGGCAGCAATTGCAGTGGACTTGAGCAGTCACTTTTCTCGGCTGCTGGGTGGAGTGAACTTCCCTCCAGAAATATCTGTGAAGATCTGCTTTCCTCACCCCTGGCAGTGCTCAGGGTCTGAGCTGGGGAGGGCAGCTTGTGGAGCTGCTCAGGGATGCTGAGAGGGGCAGGTTTGGGGTTTGGCCAATGATCCCCTTGCATATAAAGGGGACTGAGAAGGGCTGAATGGATTCACTGACCCCCAGACGTGGGCCTTGAGGGAAGGGGACCTGTGCAATCCATCTCCCTGCCCTCATGCTCCTGTTTGCCCCTGGAGAGATGGCCAGTGCACTGCTGCATGGCTGGCTACGTGGCTTTATCCAGGAAAGGCAAACCCCTTCCTTACCCCAGCCCTCTCCAAAGTCAGCATAACCTTCCCTGGCTGGGAGGGTCGCATCTCCTTCATTTCTCTCTGATCTGACTAAAGAGCCAAGTCCTGGGCAAGGACACCTGAGTCCCCAGGCAGCAGCTGGCTGGAGGGACACCCCTGTGGGAAGCCAGCAGGGAACACCAGCCTGGGGGACATTTTATCCCATCCCCAGCCAGCACAGATGCTCTTTGCTGTGTGTGTTGCTTGCTCTGTGTGCAGCTCCCTCGAGTCCTGCTCTCAATTAGCCGTGTGGTGATGAATCCCGCAGGTTAATTGCATTTGTACCTGAAGGAAAAACCCAAACACCAAAGAGATGATCTGTCTGTTGCTCTAAACTCCTTGTGCTTTGGGATGAACTCAGGGGTATTTCTGCTGGCGTTTGCTGCAACGGAGACAGCAGAACCACTCTGAGCTCCCACCTCTTGTCCCAGCGCTGCTCTCTCCCAAATCCCTGCCCTTTTCAGTCTTG
The DNA here is from genome assembly GCF_000691975.1 of Corvus brachyrhynchos. Taxonomy (NCBI): domain Eukaryota; kingdom Metazoa; phylum Chordata; class Aves; order Passeriformes; family Corvidae; genus Corvus; species Corvus brachyrhynchos. Next base: position 2,434,160 of record NW_008238635.1, read on the forward strand.
CCATGGCTGGGATCTCTGCAGACACCCCTTGGCCTCATGTCCTGGTCTGTTCCTCCCTGTCTCCCATGGAGCTGGAATTCTTGTTGTAAACTCCCTGCAGCTTGGGGAAGTGTTTCCAACACAGAAGCCTTGCTGTACGTCTTGTGGGGTCTCCCAGGGACTTGTTAAATCCTCCTTTTATGATTAAATCTGCTTTTGTTGCTGTGATGGAACTATTCTGCTGTTACTTGGACCTTTCTTAGAGGTGCAGGTGATGCCTGCTCTGACAGGATCCCTTGGAGCCATGGTGGGGCTCCCCTCTTTGTAGCTGAGAAGTTGGGAATTTTTTCCATAGCTGTTTATGGATCAGGGCAGGAACTGTTGTGCTTGGCAGCTGAGGTGCTGGAAGCCTTCAGACTGCCTTGTGGTGGAGACAGGAGGATCTGGGGAAGCACACGTTGAGGGGAGGTGGATGAAAATTCCGACCGCACCAATTTAGTCTTCCTTCAGCTGACAAAACAGTTTCCCCCACTAGAAAATTGCAGCACTTCAGCTGTCTCAGATGGCAAATGGAAGGTGATTATTCAGCATGGAAATTCAGAGCGGCGCTCTAGAGCGCTCCCAGGGTTGAATCCCTTGCGCTCCCAGGTGCACTGAGGTGACCTGAGAGAGCACTGCCCGGAGCTGCGTTTCTCCCGGCAGGACCATCGGTGTGAGCGAGGTTGGGCTGGAGCCTTGTGCCCGTTCTCTGCCTGAGTGTTGCTGAGACAGGGACTTGCAGCTCCATTTGCCATCACAGACGCTTGGTGCCCTCCTAGGCTTGCACCGAAGCCCCCCAGACATGTCACAAATGTGTCCCCAAGGCAGCCGCTGACGCTGACATGAGGAGGGGTCTGTCTCTCCTGGGCTCCTGCAGCTCCAGAGTGGCCTTGGTTCCCTGATAGCCCAACAGGCCTCTGCAACCCTGGTGCTCCACGGTCCCACCAGAGCCTGGCTTAGGGCTTTTGGAAGCTCTGCTTTGCTCTGCATCCTTTCCCTTGGCAGCAGAGCGAGCAGGGACAGCCCAGGAGTCCCAAAGTGGGAGGAAAAGCTGGTGCCAAAGCCTTCCCCTGCTGTGCTGCTTCCCCAGTCTGTGGGCAGAGGCTGTTAATGGGGACTCTGGGTGGTGACGGCTGCCTCCACCTGCCTGTCGGCTGCAGCAAGATGTCCTGTCGCTGTCTGTGCCTGCCAGGCATTCGGCTGTTTCGGGGTGTCCCTCTTGGCTCGTTTCTCAGGCAGCCTCTCCTTGCAGGGAGTAATTAGCTCGGAGCTGGAGCAGCCGATGCTGCAGCTGAGATAAAGGGGAGGGGACCGTGGTGCTGCCGTGCCCCATCGGGGTGGGGGGGAGCAGCCCCCCAGGGCTGCCTGAGCTCATCCTCTCTGCTGGTCCTAATTACAGGCTGGGCTGGCAGGAGACCCTTCCTGGCAGGATTGCTGCCAGGGTGGGGGAGACGGCAGGAGAGCCACAGCGTTCTCTGCAAACGAGCCTCCTCAGGGCTCTGGAGCTGTGCTTTGCTGTGCCAGCGACGCCCTGGTGCCAGGCTGGGGCTGAGCTGCTGGGGAGAAATGGCCTTTTCTTGGGGGAAATGGCCTTTTTTGGGGGCTTTTTCCCAAAGGAGTGGGCTGTCTGGTACCCTTGAAGGCTCGTGGCAGCTGTGCCCAGCCTCATCCAGGGAGAGCCGTAAGGTGCTGCGAGGTCTTGGGGTGCTTGTGCACCCATCCTTGAGGAAGGTGGGGCTGAAGGCTGCACAGAGAGCATGGGCTGTGTATGGGAGCTGGAGAGAGCCCCAGGCTGCACCAGGAGAGGCAGGGGAGGTTTGTGTGGGAGCTCTGGCTCCTGCTAAAGCCACCCAAGGGCTCTGCTTTGCCCTGTGATGGAGAAATGGCCTTGGGAGCACTGGCACAGCTCTGTGGTTGTCAGCTGAAAATGATGAGGCTCAAAGCACCCCCCTCAGTGTTCACTGCAGAGAGGGGGGGCAGGAAATGGATGTTCTCACTGGGCCTCAGCTGAGGGGACAACAGAAACAACAGGAGCAGGAAGAGCCATGAGAGGAAGTGATTCATATGTTTAATTCACCCTCCAGTTCCTATTATCCCATTTTATTAGTGCTCTATGCAGCATTTGGAGGCCTCAGCTGAGATCAGTGTCCCACATGTGCTTAGCCTGGAGTGGGAGGTGCAGTGAGGAGGGCCAGGAGCATCCTTCCCCTGCAGGAAAACCAAATTATGGGGTGGGGGAATAGCTCTGCTGCCTGAGCAGCGCTGCACTGAGCTCTCCTCCTGATTCCTCCCAAGAAATGGGCAGTGAGGAGGGGAGATGATTCCTTGGGGGACACACAAACTGCTTTGCACAAATCACTCTCCATCCCTGGATATTTCTACTGCGTATGGGGCCATCCTTGGCTCTTTCCATCACATCTGTTGGGCCTGTGACAAACCCCTGGGTCATCTGCAGCCTGAAACCTCCTGGGTCTGTGTTTCAGAGCTCCAGCAGTTGTAGCCAAGGTCCCCCTGGGCTGGCAGCAGGAGGGCAGCTGCACCCCAGCTGTGCAGTGGGAGGCTTCAGAGCAAGAGGAATGAGGGATCTGCTCTCCATGATCCCCGTGCTGGGCACTGGGGAAGGGGCTGGGACTCAAAAGAGCACCTGGAGGCAGTGCCTTGAGCAGCAAACACTTCTTTAGCCATCTGCTGCCTGTGCTGAACACGTTTGGCACTGAGCAGAGCTGGCCAGAGGTGAAAGAAATTTGTCTCCTGCAGGCAGCAAGGGATGTGCTTCTGTGGCAGCAGGCTGGAGGTGGGTTGTGCCGGGCTTAGGGCAGGCAGAAACCCCCCTCAGTGCAGCTGGAGCCCTCGGGTGGCCTCCATGGGGCAGCTCTAATGCTTTTGGGGGTCAGCAGGCAGCTTTACTGTAGGGGGGTGTGCTTATAATGAAATGGAAGAGATCCTTCTTGTGCAAAACTTGTATTGCGTAGTCATAACATAGCCTGGCTTGGAAGAGACCCACAAGGATCATTGAGCCCAACTCCTGGCCCTGCACAGGACACTCCCCAGATTCACACCCTGTGCCTGAGAGTGTCACACAGTATAGTCTACTCGGCAAGACACCGCAAAAAGAGGCTTTTTTTAATGTAGGAAATAGCATTCTTGTCATGTAGGGAGCTGCCTCCTAGATCCCCTGGGTTGCTGTGTCCCTCTGTGAGGCTGCAACTGGCCAGCAACATTCCCAAAGGCTGCACTGTCAGAAGAGCAGAGCTCATTACAGGCTCTGACATGCTCCTGGGGGCAGGTAGGAGAAAGCTGGACATGACAGGGTGGTGGCTTTGTCTCCAGTCTGTGGAGTGACAAAGGATGATGTCCCTGGTGGCAGCGAGCCCTGCTGTCCCTGGGCAGAGGGATTTAGTGCTCTTGGATCCACCCTGGCAAAGAGCCAGAGAGGAGAAGCTGGTCCAGGCTCCTGGAGACCAAGGGGGAGCAAGTTCATGCTGGCCCTGGAGTGGTTTGAGGGGGAACCACCCCCACCAAACCTTAATGGGATCCAGCAGGCCATGACATCCTGTCCTGCTTGCTTAGCAGATGTGCTTGTCTGATTAGCACCAGCATCCTAAAGAAGGGCCTAATTTGCAGCTTTCTGGGCTGGGACTGAGTGGATGATGTGCCCGAATGCCTCGTGCCAGCCTGTGCTGCTGGTGCCCTGTGCTGTGGGTGCTCCTCTAGCCAGGGCTCCTGAGCAGTTTCCCAGCAACAATTCCCTCAGCTCCTGGCTGCCTTCAGCTGGAACTGCCCAAATGTGAGCTCCCAGGGAAGGCAAGGGGGGAGAGACAGGCAGTGGAGCCAGACAAGTGGAGCTGGACCTGCCAAAATCCTGGGCTGAAAAGCTGCATCTTCTCCCTGCCTTCCCCAGAGCGAAGTACCAGCTCTTCCTTTGGAGCACCGTCTCCACAGGAGGAGGTGCAGGCAGCCCCGGGCATCCCCCAGGTGCCATCCCGAGGGGAGCAGGGAGAAGCTCTCTGAAGCCCTGCCCGAGTGAGGTGGGTTGGGGTGAGCCCAACAGGTGCTGCAGCTCAGGAGGCTGCAGAAGGAAGGGAGGTGAGAGCAGAGAGACTCAGCTGCAGCTCATGAGAGCAATTTCTCTTATTCCATTGCTCAATCCAGGTCTGCATTTCCAGATTTTAAAAATAGTGCAGCAGCTTCTGTTCCCCATCAGCTGGGTAACAGGCTGTGCTCAAAGCTGGTACACGTAGGCCTTGTTTCTGTGTTTCCCCTGCCTTCCCCTGCCTTCTTCTCATCTCCATTTTTCTTTTTTTTGGGACCACAGGTTCTCCTTGGCGCAGTCAGCTTCATCACTCCAGGTTTGTCCTATAGGAATTCACAGCTGTGCTGCCTCAACAAGACAGCCCAGGATCCTGCTGGCCTCTGGGAAGAGCTTGGAGCCTGGACTGGTACGTGGCCTTAAGCCGAGGAAAGCTGTGGTGCCTTTCTGTGTGCTGCAGACTCATGTTTTCCCTCTGTGGTTAGCAGCCTCCTCTGGGTTTTCCTGGATTACCTGGATCCAAATTTCCTCAAAGACCCCTTGAAACCTTGTTTTTCCTGGCAGACACACTGGGAGAGCTGTATAAAAGCTGAGAAGAGCTGGCTCAGAGCTCCCAGCTTTCATAAATACCGCTGCTGATAGCTGCTTCTGCCAGGCTTTAACACCCATTGTCAGTGGCTCCAGCGAGCAGAGGGATCAGAGCGGGGCAGGATGGCTTAGGGTGGGAGCTGGGTTAAGGTGAGCAGCTTGGGGGCTGCATGGAAGCTCTGGGAGCACAGCTATGGCTGCAGGCAGCCCTGGGAGTGGCTGCTGCAGATCCTCATCCTGCTCCAGCCCTTCTCCCTGAGCAGTGCTGCATGCCCAGGGGAGGGGAGGCATTCGGGATTTGTCTTTCTGGGGCCTGTGTCTGGTTGCCTAAAGCTGGGGTCTGTGGGGCTCAAATAGGAATTTCTCTCTGGGCCAGAGTGGGAATCACAGAACAGTTTGGGTTGGGAGGGACCTCAAAGACCATCTGGTTCCACCCCACTGTTGTGGGCAGGGACACCTTCCACTAGACCAGGTTGCTCCAAAGCCTCTCCAGCGTGGCCTGGAACCCTTCCAGGGATGGGATAAAGCATTTCATATAGTGGAGACTTTGCAGGACACCTGTCTGAAGAGGGAGTGCCTCACTCCAAGGATGTGACAAATGCTGACTGCCCTGCCAGGAGTGCCATGGGGGGAGGAAAAGGCCTGTTTGGTGTGGAGGATAGACTGCAATTGAGGGAAAAGCTGCACCAGGAGGAGAGAGGTGCCAGAAAGAAGCTCTTCAGCACTGGAAGTTTCCCTCGCACACATCTGAGTGCCTCCTGCAGTGAGACTCCCTCCCTGCCTGCTGGCAAGAGGCTCCTGTTTGGCTCTGTTTAGAAATTATTTCACTAATATTGTTGTTTATCATGAGTTGGAACTGTGCCTCGGAGCCTGAGCAGCCCTGGGGATGCTGGCTGCCTTGCTGGTGTGTGGCTCCCTGTTCCCTGGGCAGGACCATCCCCCATGGGAACAGTGCTGGGGCTCCCTGGGGACACTCATCACCGTCTCACAGCTCTGCTCAGGGGGTCTTTAGCTCTTTGCTGTGTCCATATAAAGCTGGGGTGGGCTGGCAGATGATGTCTGGGCCTGCTGGTGGCCGTGCAGTGAGCCCCTCTGTGGTGTTAAGGTCATTTTGCAGCCCTCTGGCTTCAATTCCATGGGTCAGATCCCACCGGGGGAGCCACTGCCTCTTTGTAAATCCATCGGCTAAAGGCTTGGGGAATAAAATCCAGCTTGTTTCTGGAGAGCAAAGTGGATGGAAAGGATGGATTCCTTTGGACTCGATGATCTTGTGGGTATTTTCCAACCTAAATGATTCTATTCGGTGATGTTTTGTGCTAAATCCCTCTTGATCAAAGCAAGTGAATTAGGCTCGAGCTGCCAAGCCCCAGGACATCCCAAATGGGTGGGTTGGGCACAGCCCATGAGAATTCCTGGGGCTGCTGATCTTCAGGTGGGTGGATGTGTTTGGAGCAGGGATATCAGGTGGCTTTGAGCTTCGTGGGGTTCCCAGCTCTGGGAGCTGGGGTGAGGATAAGGCAGTGCCTGACTCCTGCTTCTGCCCAGGCCAGGGCTGGAAAAGACTGGGAGATGAAGGCGGATTGGGCACCTGCAGCTCTTGCTGCCCTGCTCTTGGCTGGCAGGGGCCTCAGCAGGCCCTGTTCGTCCTCGGGCACCCTACAAACTTAGTGTGGAAAAGGCAAAACTGTTCAAAGTTGACTTTTTCTGAGTCTATAAGAGATCACGACAAACTGGCTGCCTGCTGCAGATGCTGAGCCCCCCTTCATCTGGTGAAGGTAAATGTTTTATGAGGGCAGGGCATACAACTGGTAACACCATAAATATAATGCATAAAAGCGATGATTCAGGAGCTGTGCTTGACTTGAGTAGGAATGAAATCAGGAGAACTTGTACTGAAAAATAAATGTTTTCTGGTCCATTTCAGGGTTACTGTAAGTGGAGGAACATTACAAGATGTTTGTTTCTGGAAGCATTTGGGACTCAGCCCTAAGCTGTGCTCGTTAAAAATATTTTTAATAATTCACTAATATTTTAATAATGTGATAAACAACAAAGCTGCTGCTGAGGTCTGCAGCTGGTGGAGGAGCTGAACAGGACAGGAGACCAAAATGCTGCTGTTGGGTGTGTGAGAACC
>NW_008238635.1:2441079-2446967 GCF_000691975.1 Corvus brachyrhynchos
TGGAGAGGAGTAGGGGCTTTGGAAAATCCGTCTAATCCTGGCTTAAACCCACCTGGATGAGCCCTGGGGTTGGGGAGGAGCTGCCAGCAGGTGCCAAGGGACTTTCCAATGTACTTGTTAAGAATACACACATTTTAAAGCTCCTGTTTTTATTTGTTCTCTTGGGATGACACCGTGTCCTGCCCTGCAGTCAGGGGGATGCTGAGAAGTTGTCTTGGAGCAGATTCAAGGAATGTGATTGAAGGTTTGGTGGGAGAAGTGCCATGCAGCCGATGCACCTGGGATATTTGGGCTGTCACGGGGAGGAGCTGACTGGATCTGTGTCTCGGGTTGCTACCAGAGTTTTAAGGTGAGGTTTTGCCCATCCTGCCCAAGCATGAGGAGCTTTTTGGGGGAGCTGGAAAGATGACATCAGGATGATGGAGCTGGAGGCAGTGCTGCCCTCTCGGGGACTCTGCCCTGCTGTGCCTCTCTCCAAACCCTCCGGACCAGACCTGGATGAGGAGCAGGGTGGCCCTGGGGAGGTGCCTCGGCTGGGGTGTTGCTGTGGGAGCAGGGGAGGAGGAAACTGGGCAGTACAGCGGGAGCAGCTTTGCCCTGGCCCAGCGATGACACCCCGGGGCACTTGTTTGGGTTGGCTTTTCTGTGTGTGTGGATACCAGAGAGCTCTGCCAAAGAGGTTATTGCAGGGAGCTAATTGACTTTCCATCATCTCCTTGGGTCCTCTGGCGAGCAAAATGACTAAAACGCAGCCGCAGGCTTCCCAGTAAACAATGAGCAGTTGGTTTCACATGGCTCCCTGTCAAAAATCCCAAACTGGAAAGGCAGGAAAACAAACAATCAGATCAGAAAGAAATGGGTTTTTGGCACCGGTTCCCTCTGTGTTGACTGGGCTGTGAGACAGACCCTGAGAAATGGCTCAGATTTGAGTCAAACAGCTCAGGCACGGATGGGGAGGGTGGGGAAGGGGATAAAAATGTCTCTGCTGAAATCCAGGCACCTGCAGTCGCAGAGGAGCAGGGGAAGAGCGCAGGTCCCTGTGTGCTTTCCACATGGCAGAGACATTTTAAACACAGGAGGCCGGGTAGTGAAGCAGAAGGAGTGCCAGGAAAATACATGTTCCAGCTGAAAGATGGGATCTGGGAAGTGGAGAGCAGCGCTTGTTTCATAACTGGAATGTAAACAAAGGGTCTGGGGTGGAGCAGCAGGCAGGGCAAAGGCATCTCCTCCCTGCTCAGGTTCCAGTGACAGGCTGGAGCTGCCTCCTGCTTGGTCATAACCCAGCTGACAACATTTGGCCAGAGCATCCAGAGGGAAGTTTGCTGATATTTTTTCCTGCAGTCTGCAATAGGTGACGGGTAGATGAGATTTTTAGGAGTTTTTTCAGACAAATTTAGTGCTTCTTGATCATCCCATTCAGGATTGAGCTGGGCAAAAGTGTGGTCCCGAAAGAGAAAGATCTATGTTTTTGCCTGCCTCCCACAGTACTCTGGGATTTTTCTTTTGCAACCTCATCTCATAAATTTATTACTGAAAATTTTGGTTGGGTTTGTTTTTTTTTTTTCCAGGGAGGATTATCTGGTTTTGGAAAAGTTCCTACTTCAGGAAAGTTTAGTCTCACTTTACATAAACATCCTGAGATTTAGGACGATTTTTTTCTCCTCTGGCCTCGTTGGTGTTGATATTATTGCGAGACAGTTAATATTATTAAAGATATTTTGAGTTCCATGGGTTCTCCTGCTGTTAAACAGAAGTGCATCGTTTGGCACAGGCAGGTGCTTGGGAACAAACCCCAGTGAGAGCACTTGGCATTTACTGGAAGGTGCTTTTTTCCACCCCAAGGCAGAATTCTGAGTATTTGCCAGCTGTGGAAGGCACACAGCACCGCTTGCCCAATTTCTCTCCCCTATGGCAACTGCAGCTTCCTCTCTCCAGGACAGCAGGATGTGTTCCCCATGGAAGTCCATGGCTTTCTGGTGGGTATCTCCAGCTCTCACCACCTGATGGGACCAGCAGACAATCTGGCAGTTGGGTTGAAGGTTTTGCTGAATACATGGGGCTTCTTTGTTTCTAAAGATGCTTTCAGCTGGCCCTGGGCTTCATCTCTCATCTCTTTAGCTCTGTTTAAAATACCCACAGGCTTATTTGGTAGAAAAACACACAGATCAGCTCAAAAGAGACACAAGGAGCTGAACTTTCTGACCCAGACTGGTCAATTTTACAGGTACTGATGGCCCCAGAGGGGGTAAGGAGCTGGACCCCACCTCTAGTTCCTCCTGGGAAGTGGAGGGTGGGTGATGCCATCCTGCTTGCAGCTTCCCTGGGAGGGGAGGTGGTCCCTGAACACCGTTCCCTGATGTGCTGTGGGTCCTAAGCACAGGACAGAGAGATTTGGGTGCTCCCCTCCCCCAGGAGGGCAGGTTGAGATGCTGTGGTACCTGTAACATCATGGGCATTGCAGAATGGGGAGGCATCACCCCCAAAAAAGCTGTTGGTCCACTCACGCTTAGCAGAAAGCAGTGCAAGGTTAGCTTGAAGCAGGCACTAAGTGCTGAAATGCCCGGGAAAGAGCATGCCTTGCACGGGGGTCCCTTCCCAGTCTCAAGCAGGGAGCTGCTTCCTCCAGCCCACCTCACTGGTGTTTGTCTCGCCTGCTCTCAAGCCCCAGCCGCTTCCCTGCTGTCTGTCCCACAGCTTAAATAATCTTTGCCCCTGAGGTGTTTTTTCTCGAGTCTAATCTACAATTTACAGCCTTGTCCTGTTCCCTGTGGGGATGCAGAACAATTTATTCCCACACCCTTTGCAGCAACTCTTTTTGTAATTGGAGACTGCTACCAAGTCTCTTCTGCCTTCTGATTTCCAGGCTAGACAAATCCAGCTCTTCTAGGCAATTTTTTTTCTCAACAAGTTGTGTTTTGCTGGCCTCTGACTGCTCTCCTTGCTGCCCTCTAAACTGCTGCCCTTAATCTGCACCTGAAGTGTTTGTGGCTGTACGTGTAGGAAGGAGGAGGAGGAAAACTAGTTAGGGCTTTGTGCTGCGTGGAAGGAAAGCGGGATTAAAAGCTTGGAGGTCCTTGAGGTCACTCTCAGCAGTGCTGCTGTATGAGGATGAGAGGTCAGCCAGCAGGCAGAGAACACGGATCGGGTCCAAGGGCTTTGGACAGCAGGCTCAGGTGTCTGCAGGTGCTCCCGCACAGCTCGGGGCTGCGCAAAGCTGGATGCCCCTGGATGTAAAAACGCCCGTGTCTGCCTGCCTAGGCTTTGCAGCTCTGCATTATTTGCCTCTTTTCTGACCTGCACCTTGGGCTCTCACCCTGCAGGGCTGAGGGAAGCTCCTGCAGCTCACCGGGAATGCCAGCAGCAGCTCCCCCAAGACGACAGCGGCTCAGCACTGGGATGTCGGTGCTGCTCCTGATGCTGTCGCTCCGTATTTCATTCCTGTCTAGATCTGGGTGGTGGGAGGAGATGCTCAGCTTTGTCTCGGTGCCGATCAGGAATGTCTTTTCTTTCGGGATGAGGAAGCTGATCTGCGTTCGTGCCCAATCATCCAAGGAGCCGGCAAAATTATTAATGTAACAAGTTCTTGGGGAGAACCTCGCTTCTCCTCCCCCTTGTGCTGCACGGAGCCGGGAGCAGCCTTGCTGGGAAGGCAGAGGGGGCCGAGTGGGGTTCTAGGGATGGGGGACAGGGAGACGGATGCTGAACTCCCCAGAGTTCAGTTACCCCCCAGCTCCCACCGTGAGCAGGTAACCATGGAGACGTCTGAATCCAAGGCATCCCTGGTCCCCAAGGAGCAGCACATGTGTATTTAAATCGACCTACCCTGGGCTCGTCACGGGGGAAGTGGTCTTGGAGTGTTCCATCTGGCTCCCACCTGGATAAGTCCCAGTTGCAGAGAGGCCATGGAAAGCAGGACTTGGGAGCACCACACATGCAGGGCTGTGCGAGAGACGGTGTCAAAGCCGCTGCTCTGGGGAGCTGGAGGGATGCCCTCTAACAGGGAATGTTCTCATCCCTATCAGTGCCAGCTTGTGGGAAGGCGGGAGAGTGAGTGGGAGAATTACGGACAGGAGTGGACCCTGTGGCAGCGTTTGTACCCTTCTGTACATGCCCGAATGGCCTTGCCTGGGCTGGATTTTGGTGTCTGCAGTGTCCTGGGAGTTGTTTGAGGGATTTCTATCCATCCCAAAGAGAATGGGAATACGCAGGTTTTCTTCTGTGCCTCCTCCCCGAGCTGCTGGCAGGAGCACGAATGAATGAAGGGAGTGTTGGATGAGATATTTAAATGAAGTGCTCATCTCCGGGACTTTCTTCATTCAGATTTAGGGATGAAGGTTTTAGAGAGACAGCACCCGGGCGGGTGGCACAGGTGGGCGTCCCTGTAACAGGGTGGCTGGGGGAGTAGCTCTGCTGCTTCCCCAGCCCCAGAGATGCCAGCAAGGCACGGCAGAGCCACGCAGGATCCTGGCAAAGCACAAGGGACAGAAGCGGTGCCCCGGCCCTGGGGGATGTGCCAGGGCAGGGGCTGTGTGCCACGGAGCAGCACATTGTAAGGGTCAGGGGCAGTTTCGGCACAGACTTTGTGTCCAGCCCCGGAAGCTTAAAAGTCCAGGGTGCTGCTGGATGCTGCCCAGCCTCACAGGTTTCCTGGGATACTCTGCAGGGCGGTGAAAGGAGAAAGCCCAGGGAAAGGGACATTGTGGCGTGGGCCACCCAAAGGAGCCCGCGGCCGAGGCTGCAGTGGGTGCTCCCCCAGAGAAGCCAGCAGTGACAAGATTTTGGGGGCTTCTGTGCCAACCAGTCGGGCTCGTGCTGAGCTGTGCCGTGCCAGGGCTCGTCCCTGCCCGTGCTGAGGGGGAATATAAGAAGTGTCTGTGTGCTGCCTTGGAGCAGCAGCCCTAGGCAGCATCAGCGGCGGTGCTGCGGGGCTCCTTGAGCGACATGCAGAGCGCCTGTGTCACCTGCAGCCCTTCCACCCTGCACCTCCGGGTCCAGCTGTCCGGGGCTGCTGCCTGGGAAAGCAAAACGGAGCCCTAGCAGGAGCAGTGGAGCTGCACCGCTGCAAACTGGGCTGCAAACGGGGTTGAAGAGGGAGACTGGAATGCACCCCCTTCCCACCGGCAGCTCTCACATGCCGTGGGAGCACTGTCTGGCTGATCAGGAGCCGGGGGATGTGCATCCGTGTCCCTTGTCGCCACAGATGCCCTTGCTCTGGCTGGTTGTTACGGTCACCGTGCCCTGGTGTGCGCAGAGAGGAGGAGACCCGGGTCGGGAGCGAGGGACTGGGGAGCACCGGCACGGGTTGGGGGGGCACTGGGGCGGTCCTTGCCAGGTTTGTGGGGACTGGTGCTGGGCAGTGGCTGACCCCGGGGTGGCCTGGGTGGGCGGAGAGGAGGCCGCGTGCCCCGTCCTTGCCCCGGGGCTCAGCCAGGGGCTGTGTGCCCGGACAGTTGCCGCCGTGTTTTGTCTCGGTTCCTTCCCTCCTTTGTTATCGCCCGTCTGCCCCCTCTGGTTTATGTGCGAGTTCCCTTCCTCCGATTGTCAGAAATTTCTTTTTCACTGTGTGGGCAGGAGACAGATTTTAACTGTCTCTATTTTCTCCCCCCTCTCCCTCTTTTTTTAAAATTTCGTTTTATCCCCCCTCCCCCTTTCCTTCCTTCCCTGCTCCTCTCGTCTCTCCCTCCCCTCTTCCTCTCCCCTCCCTCCTTTTTTTCCCTCCCTTCCCCACGGCTCTTTTCCTCCCTTTTCCATTACAAATCATGTCTCTGGAATAACCGTCGGCCGGATCCATGCTTCTGTCTCCAGGTAAGCGATGCCCAGCGGGCTGGTGGCCCTGGGCCAGCTCCCGCTCGCTCTCCCAAAGTCCGCGGGGACATCGTGTGTCCCCC
>NW_008238635.1:2447457-2452607 GCF_000691975.1 Corvus brachyrhynchos
TCTTTCCCTGCCTTGAGCGCCCTGGGGAACCCTGGCTGGATGCAGGGCGGCACTGGGCTCGTTCAGCCCCAGTCCACCTGCCCTGCCAGCCCAAGGCTTCCCAAATGTGCGGGATCTCTTTCCTCCTCTCCTCTTCCTGCCCTCGGCAGCCAGTGCTCTGTCTCGTGCTGTCTCCCTGCACCCCGTCCCCGCTTTCCGTGGGTCCAGGTCCTGCTCCCGAGTGCCTGGGTGTTGCTGGTGACAGTGGTGAATGAGTGGGGTCCTAAATCAGGGTTTGTTTGCCTCGTTGTTCCAGCTCTCCCAGCTGCTCTTGCGTTGCAGAGCGTGTGTTTTGGTGCTCGTGGCTCCTGCTGGCTCCTCGCGCGGCTGGAGCGGGGCCAGGGACAACTCTTCCCCCACGATCCTGGACTGACAAGCGCTACCTGGACCCTGCACCACGCTGTGTCCGCCACGGGCCGCATCCCCCCGCACCCCCAGGGTGGTCTCACCCTGCTCTCTGGGCTTGGTCCGCGCTGCAGATGGGGCGGTCTGGGCTCGGGATGCCGTGGGATAAGGTGACACTCTCGGCTGGTCCCGATCCACGGCTGGGCTGATTTGGCAGAGGAGGCAGAGCATCACGGAAGGCACTGTCAGCGGGATGAGCCATGCACTCGCAGCCTCGGCTGCTGCTGCCGGCAGCTTTGGCAAGGCTGGGGCACATCCAGCACCTGCTGAGTGACTGGAGAGACCGAGTGCCATCAAAACGAGAGGGGTTTGGAGGGCTTTCCTTCAGCTCTGCCTCCCCAAAGCATTTATGCAGCACAGCAGGTCTCTGTGCCGGTGGGCTGAGCTCCTCTGGATGTGGGGACTGCAGACAGGGACTACAGGACTGGGAGGTGGAGGAGGTGGTGGTGGCATCAGGCCCTGGCATTGCGCTCCCCTCTGGTCTCTGCTGCTGCCTGGCTCAGTTTCTTTGCTCCTCAGCGGTCCTGGAGTACCTGGAAAGTTTGTTCACTGTAGTTTGGGATGCATTTGCATCCCTTGAGCACCTGGGGGTTTCCTCCTCCTCTGCTGCCACACAGGGCAGTGCAAACCTTTTGCCGGTGGGAGGCTGAGTGAGAGCACGGCCCAGCCCCGGTGCACCTTGGCACCTCTTTTGGGCAGGTGACAGGTTGGTGGCGAGGCAGAGTCTCCCTCTGGCTCACCCACGCTGCTGAAGGCACTAGTGGGGACCTGAGCATGTGTGTGAGATCTCTGGCAGGCAGTTGTGCCTCTGACCCCATGCAAACAGCACTGTCCCGTTGGCCGTGTGAGGCTGCAGCCCCCCGTGCCCCATCCCCGGCGTGGCTGAGTCAATGCACCCACCCACTGCATCCAGTGTGTGACTCACAGGCTTTTCATGTACTGGTGTGAATCACTCACAGCCACATCGATGACTTTAGTGACAGCTGAAAAGAGAAATCAGTCCCCCCAGCACTCCTCCAGCACCTCTGTTGCTGCCAGATGGGTTCCTTGCTCCCAGTGACCCAAGAAAACTTCTGCGAGTGGCGCTCTGGTGATGGCAGCCGGAGTTTCTACTCCTTCCTGCATCCCGTGGTTGAATGGATCCATGGGTGCCACCGAGGATGCTCGTGGCTGGAATGGATGGGTGGACACTAGGGTGATGCAGGCAGGGGGGTGGATCTTCTGCCTCGGTGCTGAGGAGGCTCTGCTTGCTCTGTTGGGGTGAGTCTGGTGCTGTTCTGGGCCACTTCCCTCGGGGCAGGGTGTGTTCTGGGCCGGTTCTCCCAAGGCTGTTCCACTTCCCACCTCTGTCTCTCCGGGCACCACATGTGGCGATGAGGAGCCCAGTGCAGGGACCCCGCTCCTGCCTCTCCGCAGCCCCTGGGGTGCAGCAGGGCTGCCTGAGCCCCAGCGGGAGCAGCTGGTGATGAGCAAGAGCTGTCAGGAAAAGAGCCAGATCCCCCCCATGGCTTCGGCTGCTCCTCTCCGCGGTGCTGCTGGCTGGCAGATGGTGGCGGCCAGCAGCTCGGCTGGTGGCTGGGATGCTCTTTGCTGCCCTGCCAGAGCCCGGGGCTGTGTCTCCGCTGGCTCCCCTGGGGCCGGAGGTGCCGGTTTGCGCACAGGGAAGAGGGGCTCGGTAATTAACCTCCCCGGGGATCGCTGTCTGTCACCTTCCTGCCTCTGCCGGAGGCAGCCCAGAGGAGCCTGGGGACACTGCCTTCTCCTGCCTCCCCGGGCAGGGGTCCCAGGCCATCCTGCATCCCTCCCCAGCCTTGCTGGAGGTTAGCGGAGCATCCCTGTGTCCGCACTCAGGCAGTGTGTTCGGGAGGAGATGATAAATAAATCCTGTGCCTTGCAGCTCCACGGAGCTCCAGGGAAGGCACAGCCAAGGAGCAGAGGGGATCAGACAGGCTTCCCAGGTGCCTTCCAGGTCCCAACCTGCCCCTCGTCCATCTCCCGCGTCTTTTCCATGCTGCTTTGCTTTATCCCTGCCTGTTGCTCTTGCAAAAGCTCTTCCTGCCCTTCCCTCCCCGGTGCCGGCTCCTCACCAGCATGTCCCCTCCTTCCTTCCTGCTCCCTGCGGCTGAAATGAAGTGCTGGAGTATTTCAGGGATGTCAAAACATACCATTAGTCACGGGCGTGAGGCCTCGTGCCCAGGGAGAGGCTGCTGAGCTCTCTGTCAGGCTGAGAAATGATCAGGGCAGGCGGGAGCCCAGGGGCTTGGGGGGCAAAGGCTTTGGGCTTTCTCCCTTTCTGATACCTCTGGCATCATCCTGACTTTGCTCTGAGCAGCAGGCTGGGTCAGATGTTCCCTGGCATCAGTTGCTCCACAATTCCCCTGTGGTGCTGGGATATGGCACCTGCAGAATGAGGGGCTAGGTCCCCCCCTGCTTTTCTGGGGAAGAGATTCTCCCCAAAAAATCCCATGTCAAGGCGACCCTCCAGTTGTGCCCAGCTGTGTTACTTATTGGCTCAGAAGGGTTGTTTTTCTTCTCTTCGGCAGAGATGTGTTGTCTTTAGGGTTTTTCATGCTGGGATACGTGCTCCCTGCTTCAGAGGCCGCCTTTTGTGGATTTAGATCCAATATTGGCTTTTCCAGGCACTTGTTTAAACAAAGCAGCACGGGCACCGAAACATCTGCTCCCTGTGGAGGCACCGAGCCCTGCTGCTGCCCAGTTTGCCGTCCACAGGCATCTGTGCTTCCCAGCCTGGTTCAGGATTATTGTTCTATTTCTTTAGTGCCAAAACACTCGATTTCCTTTCATTTCACATGCAGATAATGGGCGATCCTGCTAAAAACACCCCGAGCTCCTGGTGCGCAGCGCCTGCCCCCCGGCATCGGCGAGATGCTGGAGACGTCTGAGCCTGATCTCTGCCGGAAAGGCAGCAGAAAGCTCAAAGCTGTCAGGGGGAAGGGGCTGAGCTGCATCTGCTCCCGTGATTCTCCAAGGACTGCTGCCTATAAATAAGCACAAACCAGCTGGAAAGGTGCCTCAAAGCACAGAGGTGTGGGCAGAGCTGAGCCTCACCCCTGCCAGCACATCCCTGGAGAGAGCCCATTAAGCTGTGGCTAATATTTTTGTGAAGTTTTCTGCTTCAGCAAAGAGCATTTGCATTCTCCGTGCCTTGTTTTTCCAAGCTGCAGGCGGAAGGTGGGCTTTAACCCCTTGTTACCCTGGCTCCGTCTGCTTCGTGCCCTCCCACAGGAACCAGCGCAAGCACTTTCAGCAAATGGGTCTGTGCTGGGTGCCCTGCTTGGCGTTGAGGCACCGCGTGTGGTTTTTAGAGGTGAGTGCTGGCGGGTGGAGGGCTCTGTGTGTGCAGGCACTGCCAGCAAAGAGCCCTGGAGAGTGTAGGCAGCGATCCTGCTCCCAAAAATCCAGGCAGGGTGCCTGTGCTTCCCTGCCTGCTCTGGGTTTCCATGGGGCTCGTGAGGCGATGGGAGCACATGGTCAGTGCTCCAGAGAGAAATTCCATCTCTGGTCTGCACTCGGGGCATGGATCAAATCCTGGAACTGGGTGGGAAAGATGCAAACCTCCCCACTCCTGCCCTCCAGCATCTGTTCTCCAAAGCCGTGGTGTGCTCACTGAGGCTTCCCAAGCAGGGCTGGGAAATCATACCCAGTTTAAAATTAATTAAACCAGGTCCTTCAAGGAAAAGAGCACCTCCTGTGCATGTTCCCATGTTCTGGATGAGCCCCACCATGGGTCAGGGTGGTACCTCCATGTTGGTTTCGAGATGAGTTTTAACTGAAACCTCATGTGCTGACTGTGCCTGAGAAAATCAGGCTGTAACTAATGGGAGTCACTCAAGATGGTGGCTAATTACTGTGATTAACTGAGCAGCACTTTGGGCCACTCTTCCTCCTGCTCTGCCTCTCATCCTGGCCCCTGGGGAGTGGCTGCAGCAGCCAGGGAAGGATCACACTGCTTATCTGGGGGATTGGGAGGTGGTGCACAGCCCCCAGCTGTGGGGTCATCTGGCTATCTCTGAGCCTCTGCTTTCCCTAAAAATAGGAGTTTTTCTCTCTGGAAGCAGCTGCTGAGGGGACTATTGTTGCTGTGGGCATGGCTGGAGCTGGGACCCTTCTTGCGGTGTGATACAGGGTGAGAAACTCCATCTTAAAATCTTACAAGTGAGAGCTGCGGCATATGGGACACGTTGGGAAACAGGGGCCAGCCCTTGGGTTTTCCCCACCCTGTTTTCCTCTGAGCGATTTTTCCCTGCGATGGGGTCCCTCCTTCAGTTCTGCCCCATTCAACGATGGCTTTGGATGCTTGATCATGGCTTACTAAGCAACCTTTAAAAAGCCTTGTTTACAAAACCTGTCCCTGATGCGAAGTGAGTCTGGTTCCGTGGGCTGCGCTCGCCGGCTCCACGCGAAATGTGTCACTTGCACCGAGCGTTATTTTTAGAGCTGAGGTTTGCAGAATGTAAAGGCTGGGCAGGTTTTTCCAGGGTACCAGATTCCTGGGAGGAGGAAGAAGGGACCGGGTTGATCTCTTGCTCTGTGGCAGTGCGTGGTGGCGGCCGCTTCACCAGTGTCCTCTGGTGCAATGGTGCTCACGTGGCTTTTCCACATCTACGTGGGCATTTGTGGATCCTTTATGTGCCTCTCTACTTTTCCTCTTCTTTGGTCATCCTTGCTCAGTGCTCAGTGGCATT
>NW_008238635.1:2452731-2482725 GCF_000691975.1 Corvus brachyrhynchos
AGGAATGGGCTGGATGCCAGTTGGTTTGGAGCTGGATGGGCACAGTAACCCTGTGGGAAGCTGGTCCAGGCAGGAGAGCTTTGCTTTGTCAATGTCCACCTTCACACCTGCCTGTGCAGCTCCTCCCTCTCCTTCCAGCCTGCTTTTGGTCCAGGCTGGAAAGCCACCACTCTTGCACTCTGTGCACCAGGAGAGCTGTTGCCTGCTCTCCTGTAAATGCTCTCCTGCTCCCTCTCTCTGGGCGCTGAGCTCTGGGAGAGGCTGCTTCCCCTTCCAGCCTGACTTGTCCATCGCCTCTGTAGATCCTGGGGCACCAAAAGCGCTGCGGGGTCTTGGAGCACTTTGCAGTGTCACAGGGGGTGAGGAATGCCCTCAAATGCCTTTGGGTGATGCTGAGCAAGGAGAGGAGGAAATCAGCTCCTCAGGGTACAGTGTGGTGATCCAGGGAATCCACAGACATCCCACGTGTTGGACCAGGGTGTGGTCTGGTGACCACAGACAGGGATGTCCCCAGCCTTGGAAGCAGCAGCTTGGTTGAAGTTGAAATGTTTCTGTAGGGTAACGCTGGTTTGCACCAGGCAAAATCATGAGAACCAGTAAAAAGGCTGAGAAGAGGGTAGAAGCTTTTAAAATGTCCAGATTTGATGGTGTGTGCCAGAACAGGAAGTTGAAGGTTTGGAGGCTTTAGGTTTGAAAGCCATCTTTTAAATCTGGTCCTGTTTTTCTTGTGGTGGATGTGATATAAAAAGCAAAATTGAAATGAAGTGTGTCTGCTGTGTTGGACTAGACGGTTTCCACCAGACAAAATGACTTTTTTTCTTTCTTCTCCTCCCTTCTTGGCACTTTTTACCCCCAGCAACTCCTGGAGCTGACATTCTTTGCTCAGCAGATCTCTCCTGCCCTGTGGCCGGCTACCACCCGCACCCTGGGCAGACAGCACCTGTGTGTGTTATTAAGATCATGCAGGGAGAATTTCTCACTCTGTTGCAGGATTTTACCCTTCTGCCACTGAGCTATGGGCCAGGCTCTTGAGCTGGACCTTTGGAGTGGCATTTCGCTTCTCCCAGCATTGTGTGGCCAGCTTACAGCTGGCCAGGCATGCTGCAGTGTGCCCTGCCTGCTTCCTGTGCCAGTGCCTGCTTCCAGCCAGCTGCCAAAACTCACTCGGTCGCTGCCATGTCTCACTCGACTCACTTGTGACTGTCGTGACTTTGTTTTAGTCACTTTGTCTGTTGTGCTCATGCAGGGAGCTGTTAGTGTTGCTCAGAGGGTTTATTAGCCTTGAAGCCGTCGCCTATTTCCTACTTGTTATTCCAGGTATTTAATTGTCTCTTTGCTCCCTGAGAGCTGGAGCTTGTTTTCCCTGAGTCCCTCAGAAGGAAGGTGGTTTTTCAGCTTCTGCCTCGGAGATGGAGAGGGCTTTGGTGTGCCTGGGGCTGTGGCTGTGGTGTGGAGCCAGGCTCTGACCTGGCGCTATCCTTTGCTGGGATTTTTGGATGACTGGAGCTCGCCCAGAGCAGAAGGTGTAATCTGAATTAATGTTTTAATTACGCTGGTCTCTTCCCCAAAGCCTGTTCTCTTTGTCTTGAATTCATGAAGCTCTTGCATGCGCTCTCGCGCTTTCCCTGCTCCCCTCACCGTGCAGCTCGTCCTGAGATGCTCTCCCCGGCAGGACCAGGAATTGCTGCCGGGGCTGAGGAGCTGCTCGTGAAGAGCAGGAGGGGGGAACTCGGGCTCCATCCCACTGGCTCTCCTCCCGCAACCTCTCTGCCCCAAACAGGCAAGTTTCCAGGCCCAGACTTCCCGAAGAGGTGTTGGGTAACAAGGTGGGAGCTCCCATGCGTGGATCTCCAAGGCAGTTTCTCCCAGGGGTGCAGGGGATGGGGATGGGGTCCAGGGGAGGTCGTGATGCTTTCCCCTCAGCATCCTGAAGGCTCCTCCTACCACGGGGGGACAGGGACAGGAAGGGGGCTCTGGGATTCTGGTGTTTCTCCGTGCCTGGGAGAGGGGAAAGGAGGGGCGTGAACCTGTATGTGTGACACTCCAGCCCTGTCACCCTCAGGGGAGCGTCCCACCCGCAGTGCCAGCGGAGGAGAGCTGCTGCGAGGTGATGAGAAGAGAAGCTGGAGCTGCTCTGATGGCTTAAATATGTATTTTACTAATAAAGGCTTACGCTGTGAATGGAGTGCCAGCAGCAGGGGCAGAGTCAAAGTGAGGATTTAAAATCAGGTTGGGTAGATAGGAGAGACAGCTTACGGTGTTTTCATTTCCCTCTCTTGTTCATCAGTTCCCTTAATAATTCAGGTGGGGGGGGTTTAATATTAAACAGACCAGACTTGGCAAATAAGGGGAATGTGGCTCCTGGAGCTACAGAGTACGTACTGAGGCTTGACAGTTCTTCTTTCCAGGTGATATTGGATTCTTGCTATTAAACACAAGTACCCTACACCAGGAATTGATCACCCTGTCTTGCAGCACATTATTATTATCGTCGCTTTATGGGATTGCACTGAGAAATGTCTCCATCTGCTCAGGTGATGCTGCTTTGCTGTGATGGGCTAACTCACACTGGCACGTTGGGGTGGGAATAACCTCCTCATCCCCTTCCTCGACTTTAGGGGCTTCTCTGGAGCTGGACTGGGTGGCTGTGGCTGCAGAAAGAGGTGCTGCCTGTGTGATTCTGGTGCCTTGGTGCACGTCGTCAAATCGCCCGGGCTGCCGGTGGCTGTTGCTGTCCCTCACTGTGAGGAGAAGACAAATCACCTCCCTTGGGCTACGCGTGGTTCCCAGCACAATATATAAAAGCTGTCTTGGAGTGTTGAATGTGTTTCCAAAGGACTGGAGGGTGTGGGTGACTTGAAAAGGTCTCCTCGTGTCTTGGTTGCATTAAATGTCTTTGGGTTTTTATCCCTTTTCTCCCCTTGTTTTGGGGCAGATCTGTAGTTTGGTAGATTCAAAGGTTGAACGCTGAAGGCTTTGGGCTGCTCCTGCTGTTTCCTTCAGCAAAGGTATGTAAACATTGCACTGGGATATAGAAACGTGTGAGGTTTTTAGTCTGTCGTCTAAAGAAATGAGCTGAAAAACACTCGCTCTTGTATTAGCTCTTAGCTTCTTGTATTAACTTTTTCAGATCAGTTTTCTGAAACTGGGGACAAGGAGGGAGGACTGGGAGTGACTTCTGGTCCAGCCCTATTTTGGCTGTGCAATGTTTTACTCTGGTGGCCTCTCATGCTTGGTGGAGCTGAGGATGCTGTTGCCTCTATCTCATCTTCTGTTGCCTCTATCTCATCTTCTGAATGCCAAATAACTGCATTTTTCATCTCTTCTCCAAACTCACGTTTTTCCACACCATGTTTCTTTTCTGGACCCTTCAGTAAATCAGCAGCTTGCTTGGTGTGTGTTTTCCTGAAGCTTCAGTGGCTGGGGCTGCTTTGGGAATTGTCAGGCACTGCTGCTCCTCTGGTTCTGAGACAGGATTGCATCTCCATGGCACGGTGCCTTGGGTTGGGCCAGCCCTTCCCTGGAGCGAGCTGAATTTTCCCTGATTTTCTGCCTGCAGACCCCAGGGTTTTCATAAATAACCAAAGCATCATTAGGTTTGCAGGGTCCCTCGGCCACGCTGCGGTGGATTGGGATGGCACCGTGGCTTTAGCTCCGTGCTGGGACCTGGGGGCTGAGCTGGGGCCGGAGCATCCCCGCCCTGGGGCCGGGCTTGTTTGGGGGCTGCAGACGGGAAGGAGCAGGGGCGGCACCACCGCAGCCCTCCCCGGCCTGGGATGGAGTATGCTGGCAAAACGCAGGGAGAAATCCCGCAGGGAAGGGGAAGAAGAGCTTTGTCCAGCCAGAACTCCGCGGCTCTGCTGCCCACCCGCGCCTGCCTGTGCTGCGGGGGGCTGTGGCCCTCCCCGGTGCGGGATGGGCTGTTGGTCACCCTGGGGCCAGGGGGACGGTGCCGGGGGAGCCGTAGGTTAGAGCCCGTTTTTAACAAGCCAGAGGGGATCCATCCATCCAGCCTGGCGTGCTGGGTGGCACAGGGTCCCAGGAAACCACGAGGGGCGGGTGGGCACACCAGCAGCTCCCCCTCCTGCTCCCTGGGAGTGTGGTGGGAGAGAAGGGCTCGCTGCCCGAGGCTTTCCTGGATGGGCCAGAGCTGGCCCAGGGGATGCTGAGCAGCTCCGTGCAGGTTTGCTGGGGGGCCGAGCCTCTTGTTCCCTGCTGTGCCCCGTGTGAGCAGGCGCTCGGCACAGGAGATGTCCGAGAGCTGTGCGTCAGCCTGGTGGGATTCAGTGGTCCCTGGAGGAAGCCCAGCAACGAGGGTGAAATCAGGCCACTTCTGCTGGGTTTAAGGTGAACCCTCATCCCTGCCACTCCTCATTAAGTCCCATCAGGTGACAGCCTGGTGGCTGCACGCTTCCTGCTCTCCCGAGGCAGTGTGGGGCCAGCCTGTGTTTCCATGCCCTGCTTTGGACCTGGGGGTGAAAGAGCAGGTTTTACTTCTCAAATAATGAGCTGCTGCAGTGGATGCTGAATTGGATGGCAGCAGTGACAGACCGTGGTTACTGTTGTCCTTTTGTCCACAATATGTTGTTATGGAAGTGGGTTTTCCCCCTTCTCTTCCTTTCGACTTAATTTGGCATTTGCAGCACAGGGGAGTTTCTGGGAGGCTGCTTCTACTACAGGTTTTTTTTTCCCCTTGCTACAGTGGCTTTAGAAATTTATCACTGCTCTGATTTAGGGCTTTTTTTTCTTCTATTATTATTTTTTTTCCTCCTGGCATATGGAAGTAGCAAGCTTGGAAAAAATGCAATCCGTTAGCCATTTCAAGCAGGCTCTACGTACACGGGGCTCCACGTCTCGCAGCAGGCTGAGATTTTTAGAAACACTCAGTACTGGCCTCGTGTTACAGCTCCTGTGGGATGTGGAAAGCACCCAAACCTCTTTTAGAGATGCATTGCTTGGTGTGTAGCATCCTCAGTCAAGGCTGTGTGGTGGGGTCTGTGCTGTGGTGCTTTGGTTTGCAGGTGGGGTGGGAAAGCCTGGAGGCAAAGGGATCTTGACCCAGAGGTGTTGGCTCAGCTCCTGGCAGTTTGCTGGGACTCTGTGGGACACCCTTGACTCTTGGAAGTGAGGTCAATACCTGGGCTTGCTCTTGGATCCCCACCAGGCTATGGGGTGGTTCAGCACCCTGGTTGGAGATCCAACGTGGCTGGAAAGAGCCTTAAATCACCGTGGATTATTCTTGCTTCCAAACAGCTTCTCCAGAAGGGTACCTTGGGTGCCAAGGCTTTGTTGAGTCTTGTGCCTCCCGGCACTGCAGGGCTGCTGACAGCTTGGGAAGCTCTTTGCAGGCAGCTCGACACTTTCCTTCGGCACTCGCTGGTGCTAACAAGCTTTGCTGCTGAGCTTCTGGGGCCAGGTTTCTTCTGCAAAATAAACCTGAGCGTGGTAGAAATGAGCCAAGATGCAGCCTGTGTGTGCAAGGCTGGGGATCCATCCTGAGGGGCTGCGGGGCGTGCCTGGGAGCGGGCGATACGTGAGGGATCTGCTCTGGTCTGTATTGGGCTGGCCCATGCGTAGCAGCGGCTTTAGCTGGAAGGCATCAGTGCTCTGGCTCAGGGGTGTTTTTGGAGGACATGGGGCAGATTTATGTCTTAGGGTCCAACTGGTGCTTCCCCAACAAAGCATGGGAAGAGCAAAGTTCTGGACACAAGGCCTGCTTCCTCCCTGTTGGCATGTTAGAGCTGTTCACTCACAGGAAAAAGGACCAGGACAGACCTGCTTTCCTGAACCCACGGCTGCCCCATCCCTGGAAGTGTTCAAGGCCAGGCTGGACAGGGCTTAGAGCAACCTGGTGTCCCTGCCCATGGCACAGGGGCTGGAACAAGATCATCTTTAAGGTTCCTCCCTTCGTTCAGGCTGATGATTCCATGGGCCCCGGTGCAGTGATGAGCTGAGCATTGCCTGGGGAAGGTGACAGGGCTGTGTGGCTCTGGGGCAGAGCCTGTGAGCAGCTCTTGCAGCTGGGGAGGCAAAAAACTCGGCCCTGGCAGCCACTGCTTTAGGGGAAGCCTTGGTTTCACTGGAGGAGCCTGGTCCTGGCTGCAGGGCTGACCCTGTGGACCCTGTGCCCAGTGCTGAGATGTGGGATCCCATCTGGGGCATGCACAGGCTTTGAGCACCCCAGGTTTTCAGCATGGGACTGTTAACAAATTGCTGGCCCTGTTTTTAGGGACTGTCCAGCCCATTTCATGCAGAGGGGAGGTTGTAGAACCCAGAACACAAGAGTGTAATATTCCCAAACAGTGATTCTGTGCTGGAGTTCTGACACACCCCAGGCAGACTGACAGGCCCTGGAGGGAGACTGGAGCCCTCCCAAGGGGTTCAGCTGGCAGCCGACACACAAACAAGGTTTGAAGCAAGAAAATGACCTGGTTTAAACCCGAGATGTTGTATGGGAGTCATGTATCCGTGCCAGTCTGGGAAGGGTGGATGTGTCAGCGTGGTACCCTTCTGGAAGGGATGGGTTTTGGTTGCTGCCACTCTGAGCTGTGCAGGTGGGGGCTGGGGGCCGTGAAGGATGATTGCTTGGTTCTCCCCGTGCTGCTGGTGCTCCGAATCCTGCCGGCAGACGGTGGATGGCTGGCATGGGGAAATCAGTGGCGTGAAGCTATTTAGGAAGGAGTGAGTGGGCAAGAGGAGAGCGAGGGGGAGTGACGCTGCCAGAAATAGCACTGCCTGCTGCTGAGGGGCTGGGAGCCAATGGGCTCTGCTGGTGTCCAGTGTGGGGGTGGTGGTGAGCACAGGGCTGTGCTGGTCAAGTGGGCAGTGTGGGATGGCTGTGCCAGACAACTGGGCAGTGCCAGCTGGCCGAACCCTGCCGGAGGAGAACCCTCCTGGTGTGTGCAGGCTGGGTGACATACGCCATCAGTCTCACACTGCCAGGCCTCTGCCATCCCGGAGATGTCTCAAACTTCCAGATGGCAGTTCCCAGGTGTAAAAAGAGCTGAGTGTGTGTAGCCTGTGGAGGAGCCTCGGCTGGGGGAGCCTCTCCTTCCTGGAGACGGAGAGGGATGGTTGGGGGGGGCCACCAGCAAGCAGTCACCACAGTGTGAGGGCTGATGTTTGCAAATACGGTGAAGTCCAAGCTCCCAGGGCACGTGCTGCTGCAAAAGGACCAATTCTGTGATGGAGTTAGGAACTAATTGAGCTGTGGGGCATCACTTCAGCAGGGAGATGGAGCTGATGCGTGGAGCAGTCAGCTTGGGTCAGAGCAAAGCTCCTTCTAGCTCCCTGCCCGGGCTGGCTGCTCAGCCAGGACTGTGGAGAATGCTGCGCTGGGCTGATGCACGTCTTACATAAGGAGTGGTGTAAGAAAAGGGATGTACATTGCTTTTTTCCTGCAGGATCTTTCCAGGCTCCAGCCATCAGCAGCATGAGCTTGGAGGTTGGGGCTAGGCTGTTATTCTTGGCTGTGCCTGCCCTCCTCTGCTCCGTGAATTAGTCTCATCCTTAATTTGAGCTCATTTGCACCACGCTTAAGGGTCCCACAAAGCAGCTCTCTGTCAGGAAGGTTGCTGTGGCACAAATTATTCTGAGAAACGTGCTCCAGAGGGATGGAACAGCAGAGATGAAATAATGCCACGAAGAGGAGAAGGAGGGAAGGCAAGCGCGGCTCAATGCCAGCGGTTGTAGTGAGCGAATAAAAGAAGGGAAAGCGGAGCTGGATGAGCTCCTGTTGAAAGAAGAAACACTGAGAGGAGGAGAGGGAGCCCGATGATAAGACAGTGGCTCTGGTCCAAAGGGAGGTGCTGGAACTGCTGGCTGGAAGGAAGCAAGGCAGATGGTGGGCGATCGGCACTGCTGTGCCTGTGGCACGGAGTGGGAATTGGCATCAGAGCTGGGGGCAAAGCTGTGTCACTGGAGGGAGAAGAGGCCACTGATGGTGGCTGGGGTCCAGCTGAGTGTATCCAAAAGAGCAGTGCCTGCAATGCCAGGTGGCTTCCAGAAGCACAACCCCTTCACTTGGCACCTTGGCAAAGCATTGAGGCTCATGTCCAGGCTGCCTTAGCCCACGGCCCTCTGCAGGGTCCAGCCTTTGGCAGCCAGCCTTTCCTGAGGGATTTGGTGGTCTCCCTTGAGCAGGAGAGGGGCCCCTGGCACTTCCTGGGAGTGTGTGCATTGAGTAGGAGGTGAGAACTGGGTGCTTGCTGGGTCAGGTTATTAGTCCTCGTGGAAGAAGCAGGACTGCTGAAATGTTCTTTTTAGCTCCACAATAACATTTATTTGTTTTTCTCCCATCTCCCAAAGTGTGGGAGAAACTGGGCTCAGAGGATGAGCTCTGGGGGTGTGCAGCAGCTTGGAGCGGCTGAGGATGGCAGGAACAGGGAAGGATGGGGAATGGGAGGAAAGGAAGGGGCTGGTCCAGGCTGTTGTCCCTAAGCAGCAGTGTGTCCTGGGACATGCTTTCCTGAGCAGCAGGGAAGCTGGTTGCTTGCTGAAGGGTCCTCAGGGTCTCATTTGTGTATGTGTGATGTTGCCAGGCAAGAAATTGCTTTTTATTGTCCATTTGTCCCATCGCTAGAGCCAGGATAAGGCAAATCCACTCGGTTCTCTGTGGTGTGTGAGGTGAACAGGGCCTGGGTGAAGGAACAAATGAAAACCTGGTTTTCCTCCTCAAAGGTGGAATCAGGAGGGTTTTGCTCTGTTTACCAGGGATTTAGGGCTCTGCTCTGTCCTTATGCTTGTGGCTGTAGCTGCTGGTGAGGACCCTCCAGTGGAGGGTGCATACATAGCACATGCTCTGCATGGAATTCTGGAATGGTTTGGGTTGGAAGGGACCTTAAAGATCATCTTGGTCCAGTCTCCCCTGCCAAAGGGAGACCCCTTCCATGAGGCCAGGCTGCTCAGAGTGGCTTCAAACACTTCCAGGGATGGGGCATTCACAACTTCTCTGGGCAACCTGCGCCTCACCACCGTCACAGGGAGGAATTTCTTCCCCCCCAGGATGGCAGGACAGACTTCTATCCCCTTCCCTTCTTCGCCGAGCAATTTGTGCGAGGGATTGTCTTCGTTTTTGCACAAACAATGAGACCTTTTCAGCGATTCTTTGTGCATAGTGGGAGCAGAAGTCAAAGACAAATAAAGCCTGCTGTTGCTCACCTTTGCAGCATCCCTTTGTTTTCCCCTCTCAGGGCTGCTGTGAGTCCTTTTGCCGGGAATCTGCTGTTTCCAGGATGGCATAATTACCTGTGCGGGTCTATTAGGCACTGACACACATTGAGGTGCGTGAGTCACCTCAGTCAAGGCACCGCTGGAAGTGAGAGCTTGCTCTCCCTGGCTTTGCCAGGTTAAACATCGGTTTCGTGGCCGCGAGATGCTGCCCCCTGTGATGCTGCAATCCGAGCTGGGTGTCCTTCCTGCCCCATCCCAGCTCCTGGCTAAGGCAGGTGTTTTTGGAGAAGCCATAAGCTGGAGCATGAACCCAGAGCTGGGATGAGTGCTGGCGATGCCCGGGATGCGGCGAGTGCCACTCAGGGTGGGGATAGCCCTCTGGGGAGCCCAGAGTGAGCAGCTCCCAGGTCTCACAGTCACCTCTCCTGTGAGAAGTGCCTGAGAGCGCTGGGGTTGTTCAGCCTGGAGAAGGAAAGGCTCTGGGGAGACCTTAGAGCCCCTTCCAGTGCTAAAAGAGGCTTCAAGAGGTTTGGAGAGGGACTTTTAAGAAGAGCACAGAGTGGCAGGACAAGTGGGAATGGCTTCACATTGACAGAGGGCAGGGTTAGATGGGATATTTGGAAAAAATTCTTCCCATGGCAGGGTAGTTCGAACTAGAGGGGCTTTAAGGTCCGTTCCAAACCAAATCATTCTGTGATCCTGGGACCACGTGTGTTCAGCCTTGGCACGAGCGAACAAACGATTCCCAGGGCAGGGTACAGGAGAACTGAGGGCTTCATGCATGGTTCCCTATTTTTCCTTCTGTATCTACATCAAATCCTCTTTATATCTGTGGTTTCAAGCTGACCTGGGTTCCTGATGTCCCTCAGCAGCAGCAGTGCCCTGCTCTCAGCCCCTTCCTCCATGCTGCCTCCTTCCAGGTGCTCTGGAACAAGGAGCCAGGGTTCGCTGCCTTCTGCCAGCAGTTCTTCCCAGAGGCTGCTCTATTTATTTTTAAAGCATTTTCTTGCTCTGTTGCACAGCAACTTCCAACACACCCTGGCTCATGCGGGCAGCTCCTGCTCCTCTTCGTACTTTGGCACTTCTTCAGCTGCTTTAGGGCTCAGGGAGATGGGGACTGATGCTGAACTCGGATGTCACGTGGGTTCACTTGTCCCCTTTGAAATGTGCCAGCTCAGGCTGACTTACCAGCTTGGCAGCACTGCTTCCCATATTCCCATTCCTTGGGTGTGGGAGCAGCCGAGGTGTGATGTGCAGAGTCAGTGCTGCTGCTGTGCACTAAAAAAAAATATAGATTCAGGCTGTCCTCAGGGTGGTGGGGCTCTGTCCATGGCTACCTGCATACACTGGCTCTCAGATGCAGGGAATGGTGGGCTGGGATGTGGAGAGACTGCTCTCCCTGTGCCTGTGGCTGCTCAAGGGGACAGTTTGAGGCCCATGAGCTCAGGGCTGTTTCCATGCCTCTGCTTTGCCTTGTCTGTGTGCCCTGTGCTGGGGGATGACCGGAAGCCCTGGACGGCCTTTCCAAGGAGAATCCCCTCATGATGGGAGTACAGGGAGAAGGGCAGTGTAGTTCTGGAGGGATGACAGCCTGTACTCTTAAGCAGGAGTGGAGATAATTCCTGGAGGGTAGCCTGGAAATTATCTTAAGGAGTCCTGGCTGTGCCCTTCTTTGGAAAGCAAACTCCTGAGGGCGCGCTCTCTGGCTGCGCTCAGCGCTGCCGGGCTCCGGGCGCTGCCGGTGCGCGGATCACGCTGGCTTTCCCATCCTAGGCTATTCCTATTGCCAAGCCTGGTCCCTGCTGTTTGCAGAGCTGCTCCCACTGGAGCAATACCTCTCCCCTGCTGGGTGGAAGAGCTCATATGAGGAAGGGGAACGCTGAGCTGTGCTAGGCATCGTCCCTTGTTCCCAGTTCCTGCCCGCGGTGGATGGTACACACCCCTTCAGGTCTGTGTCTGCCTTTGCTCTGCTCTCCTGGGGATTTGGGATGCTGATGTGGAGCTGGAATTGGGGTGGCAGGTCGTAGATGAGATGGATGTGTGATGAGGGCTGTCTTGCCTGGAGCTGCAGAGACCTGCCTGCCCTGCAGGCAGGGCTGCAGGGAGAGGGGGTGAGATGAGACTGTCTCAAAGGCGGTGCTGGGAGAAGTTTGGGCATTGGGTTGTTTGTCAGGACGGGTGTTCCCAGTGACTGTGCCTGGTTCTGCCCCTGTGTCAGGCCAGACAGCCCTGTCTCTCACTGCCACCCCAGCAGGGATGTGCCTGCCCATGCTCTGAAGGCATCCTTGGCGCTGGGGTTCGCTGCCAGCAGCAGCCCTGAGGTCCTGCTCCCCGGCAGTCTCCGGCTCTGTGTGCTGGAGAAGTGCTGAGCTCTTTGACGTACATTTATATAAATAGTAGTGGTGTTGTTTAACAGTTGCTCTTAAAGGAGAGATGAGATAATTCCATGTTTTGATATTCCTAAAGCTGATGCCCCTGGGAGTGGTGCTCTGTAGGAGGGCTCCTGTATCTGGGGCTGTGCTACCCGAGGTGAGCCCCTGTACCCTCAGGGGGCTCGCTGGCCTCGGAGACACCTCCTGCCTGGGATGGGGCCTGAGCAGCAGCCTAGCTCCATCCAGGCTCCACTCAGCTTTTCCTGGGAAGCAGAAGCGGTGCTGAGCCCTGAGGAGGGGCCTCTGCTGCCGGAGCGTCACTCCAGCTGTGACAACCCTGGTGTGGCAGAACAAAAGCTGTTTCCCAGACAAGAGGTTGTCTGATGTCTGCTGCTGAAGCTTCTCCCAGCCTGAAGCAGCTCCTGGGTGCTCCAAGCTTGGCTCTTTCCTCTGTCCAATCTTTGCAGGTGTTCCAGTGGTCTTTGTTGTGTTGTTTTGCTGCCGCAATGGCCCAGAAAACACTGTGTAATATACGAGTGGGTGATGAGAGAGGAATGTTTTCTGAGCCAAGTGGCCGGTCTTTGATTGCACCGTGTCTCTCTGTCCTCAGCACACTGGCACATGGGATGCTGCCTTCCCGACCCTCCCATTTTGGTACATTTGGCCTGACTCTTTCACCCACACCTTTTGCTGTGTGTGGGACTGTCTGTGCAAGGAGCCTTTGCCTGTAAACATCTTCCCTCCTTCCTTCCCTCCTTCCTTCCCTCCCTCCCTCCCACCCACCTTAAGTCCCTCTGTTACCGGTGTACAAAGCTCCCAAGCCTGGAATGCAGCCCTGGCTCTCGCTGGGTCCCAGGGATGCTGGGAGTGGCTCTTCCCAGCAGAGCCACTGCAAATCTGCCAGTGCTGGGGGCTATTGGAGGGGGGTTTAATCCAACAAACTTTTCCCCAGTATCAAATGACTCGACTAAAAATAACCCCCTGGCCAGCTGGCTCTCACAGCCACGACGCTGCACAGCCCCAGCACCCGGTGCAAGACGGGCTGGAGCACCCAGGGGGGCCCAGTGCTGACCCAGGCAGGGCTCACCCACCACAGCATCCATGTCACTGCGAGGGGAGGTGCACGTGGCAGGAGAGGAAAAGGCCACGAGGATGAATCAGTCGCTCTCGCAGCCCATCTGTCTCTGTTTGGAAGGGCCCCACGCTGAAATCCTTGTGAGCGCTCGGAGGTTCAGTGCTCTGCTTTTCCACGCAGCGTGAGCTCCCGGCTTGTCCTTGGAGCAGGGACTGGTAATTAGCAGCTCAGGGCAAGCGTGGCTCGGTGGAGAGAGGCTCTTGATTGTCCTGGAAACCAAGTGGCCCCCGTGGCCTGGGGAGAAGCAGGTCAGTGAGTCAGAGAGAAGGGGAGGCAGGGGCCAGATTCGGAGCATCCCTGTGCTTCGGGAGGGATGGAACTGGGCCAAGATACCTCAGCCTGTGAGCTCGCAGGGAGAGCAGCCAAGCCGGGGGGAGACATCTCCTGTGGGCTGGTGAAGTGGAGAATCCTTGCCTGACTTGGGGTGTCCCCAAGGTGCTTGGGAGCAGCATCCTAGATGCTCTCATATAGATTTATACTATATATATATATATATATAGTATCATACATGTTTTTCATATGTATGTATTTAACAGCTTCTTGGTCTGATGCTGCTGTCAAAATCGCCCCCCCAATCCCCAAGGAAGGCTGCTGGGGTGCTGAACCACGCTTGGAGGGGTCCAGCTGCTTTGTTGGCCATGGACTACACCACAGCCAGAGTTTGTCCATCCTGCCCTGTCCGGGAAGGGATCTCTGCCGCCCTGCTCTCCTGGGGCTTGCGGCAGTGCTGGAGCTCAGCATTGCGGTGCTGAGCCCTCGGGCTGCCTGGGGCTCAGCCCTGTGGAAGCACAGTATTAAACCTCTTGCTTTAACTCCAGGGGTTTTGGTAAAGGTTGTTCAGATAATGGAAGCAAAGAGCTCACCCAGCGCCTCAGGTGCTGAGCATAGTTATTATGGTAATACATCGTGAGTTGGCTAAAGGCTTGATTGCTGCCATTGTAACACAAACACACTCACAGAAAACCCCTAAAAGGAATTTCCTCTTCGCAGGGCAGCGCTGCTGCTGGGAACCTGCTCCTCCCTGCAGCTCCTTATTAGTTAATCAGCTGCCAGAGGTGAAAAAATGAAGCATGGTGTGAGATCTCAGGGTCTCCTGCCTGCTGGGGCTGCGCTCCTCGGCTGTGGCACGTGGCTGGGGTTGAGACAACGGGGTTGGTTCCCTTGAGGATGCTGTAGAGAGGATCTGTGTGTATTTCTTCTTCCATCACTTGTGCTCCGGTGCCTGAAAAGCCACTTCTCGGTGGTTTGTGGGGTGGGTGTGCTGCCCTGGCTGTGTTCTCGGTGGTCTGTGGGGTGGGATGCTGCCTTTGGATGCCTGTGTCCCATTTCAGCCCACACTGATGCACAGACCAAGGGGGCAGAGCTGCTCGCTGTTCTGCTCCTGTCTGGCTGTGGCAATTCCATGTGGGAGGGGATGGATGGATGGAAGGAAGGAAGGAAGGATGCAGTCTCTCTGAGATCCCCATTAGATGATGTGTCCTCCAGTTGTGCCAACACAGCTGGGTGATCCGTGTCCTCAGCTGTGCCCTGGGCTGAGCAGGGACCATCGTGCTGCTCCCAGCCACTGTGCAGGTGAAAGCACAAGTGCCAGTGTTTTTGCAGCTGAATATCCCCTCTCTAATTCAGTTTGGCCACTCTCAGTGCCCAGTGGCCATGGTTTTATCCCAATGGTTTCTCCACAGCAGGAGCAAACAGTGAATTTCCTGACTTTTATTGCTTTTGGAATGGAGTTTGGCAGGTGAGAGCTGCTAGAGGCTTCATTTTAATGCATTGAAAGCCTGCTTTGTGTCACAGTGCAGTGGTTCCTTGGGTCTCCTGTATGAAATACAGACCAGTGTGCCATTGCTGGGTAGTGACATCCCTGTTCCTGTGGCAGGGACGGCAGGGGCTGTCCCACGTCCCTGCTGCATCCCAGTCACACCACCAGCGATATGGACAGTGAGTATCAGCCAGGATCACCTGTGGGAAGCCATGTGTGGGTCATACAGGTGGGTATGCTGCTTTCCTTTGCTGTTTTTAACTCCCAATTGTTATTAGTGGAGGTGTGAAGTCACCTTCTGCCCAGCTGCTAACAGGGAGCTGTGTGGCAACCTGGGTTTATTCCCAAGAAAAGGCTGATTTGCAGCTGGAAGGGCTCAGAGGCACTGAAACCTGAAGGGAGCCTGCAAGAAAGATCTAGAGAAACTATTTATGAGTGCCTGGAGTGACAGGACAAAGGGGAGCGGCTTCACGCTGACAGAGTAGGCTTTGGTTAGATATTAGGAAAGAATTCTGCCCTGTGAGGGTGGGGAGGTCCTGGCACAGCTTGCCCAGAGAAGCTGCCCTACCCCTGGAAGTGTCCAAGACCAGGTTGAACAGGGCTTGGAGCAACCTGGGACAGGGGAAGGTGTCCTTGCCATGGCAGGGGAGTTGGAACGAGATGAACTTCAAGGTTTTTCCAGCCCAGGCCATTTTGTGACACACACGCACACACAAGTTCTGTGTTATTGGGAAAATCCAGGCTGGAGGTAGGGCTGCTGGCTGGCTCCACGGTCCCAGCCCTGGCCATACCTCTTCCCAGCAGAGCCCAAGCTCTTGGTTCCCACCAACAGAGGCAGGGCTGGCATTTAAACAGCAGAAGCCAAATTACATGAGCCAATGTGGTGTTTTTCCCATTAATTCAGATTTTGGGTAAAAATAAAGCATTTGTTTTCAGTGTGAGGAGGGGTCCAAAGGCCAGAGGAGGGGCAGGTGCCCTGGTGCCAGATGCTTGGTACCTGGCATGTGGCATCCCTCGAGCACCCTCGTTAGTGTGAAACCTCGCCAGCTTTCCTTAACAAAATGTTCTGGCATCCTCCCTTCTCTCCTTGTCACTTCTCCAGAGGGAACGTGGCTTGTTCTGCTGGCAGCATGAGCCCTGTTTGCTTGGGCGGAGGCAGAGCTAATTATTTCTATTTATTTCCTCAAACTTTCTCAGTGTTTCGTTTGAGGGCTCCGGCTGAGCTTTTCCACTTGCCTCCGAGCCTGGGGGCCACCAGCGTCCCTGGAGTGGGAGATGCTCTGGGAGGCACCAGCAGAGCCAGTGTCTGTGTGGATGCTGGACCTGCCCTTGGGGTTTATCCTCATTTGCTCTTGGCTAATTGTCCTCAGGCATGGCTGAAACCTGGAGTGTTCACGCTTGGTGTGCCTGAAATCCTCCTGTCCTTGCCAAGGAAATGACTAGGAAAGGGGCTAATGGGTGTTTAAAAAACATAAAGACCAAAACAAACGGAAGCCAAACAAGACCTAACCAAACGAAAAACCAAACCAAAACAAAAAGCTCACCAACCACAGGAAGGAAAAACCAAAACAAAAAAAGCCCCCCAAACCCAAGGAAACCTGGAGTTAAACTTGAAGAGGGGAGGGCTGAAAACCAGTAGAGCAATATGAAAAGGAAAAGCAGAAATTGGGGAAAATGAGGTATGATGAAGGTCTTCAGAACTGACTTGAAAAAGTAATTAATGCTCCTAAAAAAAGTCGCATGGGTAAGCAAAGTAGTGGAGTGAAGGATCTGTTTATAGCTTTCAGTGGGAGCAGCCACGCTCGTCTGATCAATGTGCTAATTAATTTGCTGAGGCTCTTGCTGTCAGTTGCCTTTTTCTTTCCGGAGATCTTGCCAAGGGCTGAGTATCCCTTGGGCTGGGCTGGTTTCAGTCTGAGGGTGACTTTGGGTGCCTTCTATTTACTGGGCAGCACCACGGGCCTGAAGGGGATGGGATGCTCCCCTGGGCCCTCCATCCGTTCCCCTTGTGAGGAATGTCAGGTTTATTTTGACTGGCATAGAGGCCATGCTCCATGTCATCCCCTCAGTTACTGTTAATTCTTTCCCCTATATTTAATTTATTTTTGCTCCTGGTGGGGTGTTCCCCAGCCTTTATCCCAACCTCCCTTGCCACCTCCCTGTGTGTTCAGGAGGTGTCTCCAAATGATGCCTTGGGAAGGGGTTAAGATGATGATGTGCTCAGTTTGCTGCATGACTGGGGCATTTAAACCTTCCTTTTCCTTGCTGGGTTGCTTTCTGCTGCATCAGGGAGGTAGTTAGGAAGGGGGTGGTTGCCTTAAGCTTTCTCTCACCCCCTTTTTCACCTTCATCATGGGCAAACACTGGAAGGGGAATTTCTGGGGCTGATAAAGCAAAGCCTTTCCTGCAGCAATAACAGGCTGAACAGAGCTTTTCCAACATGAAAACAAAGCACTTCACCATGGCAAGGCTTTGTAGCCTCGGACACGAGTTTCTTCTGTCTGTGGGGCATCACTGACTTTGCTTGGCTGAGGAGCAGTGCTTGGTGTGGTGTTCCTGGCAGTGTTCCCGTGCCTTTGGCTCCTGTGGGTAGCTCCCGACTCAGACCCACGCTGGTATTTCCCCATCCAGCCTCCTGAAGTGCTGCCTGTCTCTGGGGCTGCCTGGCTGTCGCCCCGTGAGTATGGGGCTGGAGGGGGATCTGGATGCTCCAGCCAGGGCTGCCCCACAGAGAAAAACCGACCAAATGGAAAGAGCCTGGGGTGGTTTGGTCCAGGTGTCCCAAATCTCCTCTTTTCCGATCTCCTTGTGCTGTGCTGCTCCAGGGAGGGCTGGCTACGGGGTCAGGGAGCTGCAGGTTCAGCTTCCCAAACTGGGAAGGAGGAGGAAGGCAGGAGGTGCTACCCCTTGCCCTAACC
Organism: Corvus brachyrhynchos; assembly: GCF_000691975.1. Taxonomy (NCBI): domain Eukaryota; kingdom Metazoa; phylum Chordata; class Aves; order Passeriformes; family Corvidae; genus Corvus; species Corvus brachyrhynchos. Next base: position 2,470,087 of record NW_008238635.1, read on the forward strand.
TTGGGGATCCAGTGATGTGTGTCCCAGTGTGAGAGGGTCCAGCCCAACAAACTGAGGAGAAACAGGACTTTTGGTTGATGTGGGAGGAAGGGAGGGGATCACGGGGCAAACAGAGCAAACCCCTGAGCCTCCCTCTGTCTTGTTCCCCTCCAGAGTGATGAGCCACCCCAGCAACAGCGATGCTGGGATTCGGGACGTGCTCCATGGGCGCCCCGGCACCAGGCAGGGGGGCTGAGCTGGACACTGCCTCGTCCCGCTGTGTCCTGGCCCTGCCCGAGGAGGAGACGTGGCACCAGCACCGGCTGGCCCTGATGCAGAACACCCAGTCCTGCAACCTGCTGGAGCCCGAGAGCCTGGCCCAGGCCCTGGTGTCCCGCGCCACCTCCTTCGACGCCCTCTACGATTCCCGCTCCCGGGATGCCGACGCGGACACCGGCAGCGCCGTGGACCTGGGGCTGGGCCAGCTGGTGCCCGTGAGCCCGGACGTGATCAAGCGCCGGCGGGGAGGGCTCATCGAGCAGAGGGACATTATCAAGGCACACGAGGCACACAAGATGCAGAGCACGCCCCAGGCGCGGAGGAAGGAGTGGGAGTAAGTACCGGAGAGCCCCCAGCCCAGGTGGGCAGCTGGGGGGAGCGGGAGCCTTCCCTGTCCTCTGCGGGGCTGGTGGGGGCACTGGGGGTGTCACAGTGGTGACATGACCCCTGTGGAGCAGCCAGCACCAGCTGTGCTCCGTCTCCTGGCACTGTGGGGTTGGGCTGCTTGGCTCTGAGCTGGAGCGGGGCATCCCACGGGAATGGTGTGTCCCCAGACTGTGGGTGGTAGAGGGAAGCGTCGTGGAGAGGAAAGTTGGAAGCTGTCTGTTTTGAAAGCCCTCAAGGCAACTTCCTTTGGCTGTATCTTGGTATTTAGATGCATCTGGGGCTGTTGCCTTTCTGCTTTTGCTGTGGCTTGACCCCACTGAGAGGGGATTATCTGTCAATGCAGTGGTTGAGGCCATTTTTTCCGGGACTTGGCAGTGCTAAGTTAACAGTTGGACTTGATGATTTTAGAGGTCTTTTCCAACCTCTAAATTCTATGATTTTTATTTAATTCTAAAAAGTATCCTCCTGAATCAGAGCAGGCTGGGACATTAACAAACCTGAGAAAACAGAAGTGCTTGGCAGAGCTAGAACCCACCAGTTTTATTTTTCGTCTCCCTTTAATTAACTTTTTCTAATCGTTTGCCTCGGTGCTGTGAGAAAAGCCCAGCTCCAGGTCCTGGGTTATTCTCTCATCCCACACTCACTGTGTGACAGGGCTGCAGCCGCGTGCTTCAGTCCCACATTTAAATGACAAGCTTCCCCTCCCCACGTCTGCTCAGCAGGATTGCCTGGGATAAGCTGCTGCGGCACATCCTACTCCAGTGTCACTGGTCTGGAGCAGTTCCCTGCCTCCAGAACTGGATTTGGGGAATAATGTTTAATAAAACACCCAAAGGAGATGGGAGCCCCCGTATTAATTAGATCTGGCACGTTGCTTTGGCAAGATCTAGGTCAGTGCTCCACTCACGTGAGGCTGGTAGGGTTTCTTTGGGATGGCTTCCATGATAAAACTGCTTGTGATAATGCTGAGGCTGCTCCTGCTTTTTTTGGAGAGCAGCCTGACACTGAGGGGGGCTCTCCCTGGTCCTCTTGGCTCTGTGCTCATCTCCTTGTGCCTGGGGAACCTCCTGGCCGGTGACTCAGGCAGCTTTGCAGGGAAAATAAATTGCCATATGGGCTCAGCAGGCGATCGGTGCCTTGTTATCTTTTGCAGCCCGCTGGGGACGCCAGATGAATAAGTCATGGCAGGGCAGGAAGCAGAGGGGTGGCCTCGTTAATTGTCGGCTGGCAGAGCGCAGCCCTCGAAGGCTGCCCGCTAATTAAGGGCCTGCACCTCCACGGCTCTGCTTGGTGGCAGGGACATGGAGCTGGAGCCCTTCCTGCTCCTGGGGGCGGGTTGTGCCCCTCTGGCTGCCCTCAGTTGCTCCATCCAGCAGTGACTCAAACACAAAACCCAATATTTCTGTCTTTAACACAGTGGGAATGCTCAGGCAGCAATGTCGGGTGCTGCCATCCCCATGTGGTTTAATAGGATGTTTCCCCAGGCTGGTAGGGTCCTGTCTTTGCACTTCCCATCTCCTGGGTGCTTGGGTTTGTCATTTCATCCTGCTTTATGATGGTTTTCTAGGAAGCCTCTGATGTTGGGGAAACAATGGGCTCTGGCCCTTGGGCTTTACAGACCTCATGTCTCACTGAGGACCAGAGAGCCCCACTCCCTGTCCCTGCCAGGCCCCTTCCTGGGAGGTTGGTGAGCACCCAGGGGTTTGATCTGTTCCTTTCCCAGACTTACGTGCCCTGATACCCCATCAGCCTGCAAAAACCACACACCAGAGGTTCCTGCTTTAACATCAGACTCAAACGTCAGGAGGAGAGGGACTTTTGACAAGGGCATGCAGTACCAGGCTGAGGGAGGCAGAATGGCTTTAAACTGAAAGTGAGTGGGGTTAAAGTTAAACATTCTTCCCTGTGAGGGTGGGCAGGCCCTGGCACAGGCTCACCAGAGCAGCTGTGGCTGCCCCATCCCTGGAAGTGTCCAAGGCCGGGCTGGATGGGGCTTGGAACAACTTGGGGTAGTGGAAGGTGTCCCTGCCCATGGCAGGGAAGCTGGAACAAGATGAGCTTTAAGGTCCCTTCCAATCCAAACCATTCTATCCTTCTGGGACAAACTATCAATGTTCTCCCCAAAAGCTTTGCTGAAGCCCAGGTAGATGTGCAAAGCCAGTAACCCCAGTACCATGGATATTCTCTGGGAATAGACAGATACCCTGCCAGGGAGAAAAAGCAAATTAATTTCCTTACATGTAATTTTGTTAGCAATAATGCAATTTTCCTGTGATTTAATTTTCAGAAGGGCCCATCTCACGTGCCTTGAATCACCCTGGGGGCTTTCACCTGGGCAGTCTAGCTCTGGTTAGCAGTGAGGGAGGGTATTTTCCCATAGCTCCAGCATGGTGGTGGATGGGATGTGGGAAATACGGAAAATGTCTGAGTAGCTGCAGGAGCTCCCCTCGTGCTCCTATCTGCCAGCTGTGGCCAGGTGGTGGGCCCAGGGAGAGATGCTGCTTGTGCCTCTCATCTGCTGCATGAGACCTCTGCTCCCCTGGAGCAGCTCTGGCTTTGCAGATGTGGCATTCCGTGTGTAGCCTGACATTGTTTGGCTGCTCTCGATCTGGATTGCTCTGGGGGTAGTGAAGAAAGGCTTTTTGTTTGTGCTCACCAGTCTTGGCAGGTCTGACCCTCACTAAACCTCCCCCTCTGCTGCCTTTTGCCAGTGAAACAATCCCATAAGTAGAACGAGAATAGGAAGGGTAAAATGCTCTTTTCCCTGGTTTTTTGGTAGTTTTTTTTTTTCCCAAGACGAAACTGAGGCAGAGAACAGAAAACATGAAGTGCCTGTGGGGCAGTGGCTCTATGGGAGGATTATCTTTATGGTGAGAAATGAATGTACCAGCCCACCTTGTTCTTGACTGAGGGGCTTTGGCCCAGGGCAGACACCAAACCCTGCTTTCCAGAGTCCCAGCCAGATTCCCTGCCCTCCATCCCTGTGTTCACACTCTGGGCTCAGGGATGGAGGGATATGGAGAGATCTGCTGTGCTTCAAGGCTGAATCACTGCTGTCTTTGCTCTGGATGCCTGGCAGCATCCTTTGGATAATGTCAAGCTTAGAGACAGCTCAAAAGAAAAGCTCCTCGTCAAAATAAGCAAACGGGGAACCTCCTGTGGCTTCTCCAGGATGAGCAGCTGCTTCCTTAGCTGATGGTAAGGACAGGCAGAGCCACACAGGGAGCACATCCCAGAAAAGCTTCAGGCTGAATTTGTAGCACACAGGACCCAACCCTGCTTTGCATGGCTGAAATCCACGTGTGCACGGGAATTTGTTAAGCTTAGCTAGTGCAATTTGGGGAATGCAAGCTGTACCCTCGTTCTGGAGCGATACTTACAGCCAGGATGCATGGAAAAGCCTGATTCCAGGCGGGTGTTGGGCAGGGAATGGAGGAGACAGGAGGGAAAGCAGCAGTCGTGGCACAGTGTGAAGGTGGGATGCTGCAATTCAGCCTCTGAGCATCTGAGTGACCGGCGGAGGGTCTCAGTGTCCCGTGGGAAGCGATGCACTCTGCCCACAGCACAGCGACCCCGAAGGATAAGGCAATTAAAAGTGACGTCCTGTCTTGGAGCATCCTGATTCCCGTCTCTGGTGCTGTGAATCTGAGAGGTGGCCCTTTGCCGGGAGCCCGCGGCCCCGGGGAGCTCTGGGGCCGGCTCGGGCCCTGCAGCGCAGCCCGCGGGAGCCTCTGGGGCTGGAGCGTTCCCGCAGCTCTGCCTCCGCAGTTCCATGGGAAGCGGGGAGAGAACAGAACAGGCTGCAAACGTGCGGGGTGCTGCTCACAGATCTCGGTGGCTTTTTACGACTTGGCAGCCTCTGGCTGGTTATGTGCACGCTCTGCATCCCAGATTACAAATGAAGCTGAATTTTTTTTCCTTAAATCCCTTTTTTTTTTTTTGCCTTTGCCAGTGCTGAATGAGACAAAGGGCCCCTTTGGTGTGTGCTGGGCTGCCAGCTCTGTCGCTGCCTCCAGCATAATCCCCAGCACCATCTGGGTCTGACTGGCTGCAGTGATGGAGAGGCCAGGAGCACACGTGGGGTGTGGCACTGCCTCTTGCCTGGGCTGAAGCTGCTCGGGCAGCTGGACCAGCGCCCACCACCCTGCCCCTCTTTGGCTCTGCGGGGAAGGGACCAGCCCCAGGGTGGCTCTGAATCACCGTCACTGGTGCTGGCAGCTCTGTGGCACGGTCTTGGGAGAGGTGCTGGATGCAGTGGGTGCAGCTGCTGTGCTCTGAGCAGCAGCCCTGCTCCCCCTGAGGGTGCTCCGTGGGGGCTGCTTGGTGCTGTCTGGCTGTGCTGAGAGGCTGGAGAACGGCTCTTGGCACCTCTGCAGTGCCACTTGCTGTCAGAGGCAGCTTAGCCCTCTCCTTCTCCACCGTGGGCTCCTCTTCAGACATCTGTTGCCATGAGTCCAAACGTCCCAGGGTTTTGGGAGGGCTGGGAAATAGGGTTGGGGCATCTCAGGCAGCTGGCAGGAGCCCTGAGGGCTCTGCAGGTGAAAGCCCTGAGATCTCGGTGGCAGGTGATGCTGGGAATTATGTACCTGGGAGGATCCTTCCTGTAGATCCACCCATGTTTCCAAGTCTTCTATAATGTCCTGCAAAGCGATTAACTTCTCTGAGCCTAATGAGTGTCTCTTTGTTAACGTGGCTCTCCCTGCTTATGTTTTACTCTGCATGAGGAGCAATGCAGGTGGTGAAAAGGACTGTGGATGTGCTAAATGTGGCCATGGGGACACTGAAATATGGCTTTTGCCCAGAGCAGCAGAGAAACACCTCTCCCTGAGGTATCTGCCCTGCACCTCCCTGTGCTCTCCCTGCTTCCCTTTAGTGCAGATCAAGGCTTGCATCCTGGGGAGGAGTTTGTTTTTTGACCTGGGATGAACTTGAGTGCCACTGGATACTCTGGCAATGGTGTGGAAATAGCAGCATCCTTCACTGAATTTCCTCAGAGTCTGGGTTTCTGGCACACCCTGCAGGAATTCCCTGAGTTAATTGCGGTGAGTGTTAATTCCCGAGGGCTGCCAGAGGGGTGGGCACTCGGGGACAGTCGGAGCCTTCCTGCGTGGCTGAGCCGGTGCAGACTCAGAGGTGCTTCCAGTGCTCCCTGGGAGCTGAGCATGGGAGGACAAGGTGGGTGCCAGCAGATGCCTCCGCTTGGGAGCTGCTGCCTTGTGTTTTGCCACTGCATCCTTGCAGCTCCTGCTTCCCTCACCGCAATCTCAGGTGCTGGGAAGCTTTGTTAGCATGTCTTGGAGCAATGTTCAAACCATGGTCCACACTTTCCAGAAGCCAGCCTTTGGAAGGAGCTTCCCCCTTAGCCTGAGGCTGGCCATGGCTCAGAAACACAGAATTACCGGGAGGGAGTGAAGTGGCCAAGAACCTCAAGCAGGGTCACCTAGAGCAGGCTCCAGAGTCCTCTGAGTTTCTCCCAGTAGCTTGTCCAGGTGGGTTTTGAGTGTCTCCAGATATGGAAAGCCCACAACCTTTCTGGGCACCTTGTCCCAAATGTTTAGCTCCCCTCACAGTGAAAAAGTTAATTCCTATGTACAGGCAGAGTTTGTTCTAGTGCAGTTTGTGCCTGTTGCCTCTAGTCCAGCCTCCGGGTGCTACAGAGAGGAGCCTGGCTCTGCCTCTTCCCCCACTGTCAGGTACTCTGTGCATTGATCAGATCCTCACTGAGCCTCTTCCAGCCAGGCCGAGCAGCCCCAGCTCTTCCAGCTCCTGTCCTTTAGTCACCTTGGCTGGAGTTGCTCCAGCAAGCCCTTGTCTCCTGTCCTGTGGGGCACAGCACTCTGGATATGTCACCAGGGCTACATGAAGGGGACAGGCCACCTCCTGGACCCACTGGCTTTGCCTAACACACCCCAGGGGGCTGCTGACCCACTGTTTTTCAGAGCACAGTGCTGTCTCAGGGCCAGCTTGGTGGCCACCAGGTCCCTCGGGGCTCTCCCTGCCCAGCCCCTTCCCAGCCAGCATGGACAGGGTCATTCTTCCCCAGGTGCCGGGCTTGGTGTTTCCCATGAAGCTGAGCTCCATGCTGCTCCTCTGCTGCTCCTTCAGGCTGCTGAAGTCCCTCTGGATGGCAGCACAGCCCTCTGCTTCAGCAGTCTCTGGTTTTTAGCATCTCCCTGCGCTGGCGAGCACGTGGTGCAGCCTGCAGGCACTGAAACTTCTGATACTCCCTGCTCATTTGCACCCCTGTCCTTTCCCTCCCCTGGAATAATTCAACCTCTTCCCCTCTCCCAGGCAGCCCCCAGCTGTCCCTGTGTGATTCAGATGGGGGGCTGCGTGCTGGCTGGGAGGTGTTTGTGGCAGAGGGGCTTTCCAGCCTCTCCAGTTTGCAGGGTTAATGTGATTTACCACAGTCAGTTTCTAAGGTGCAGTACCTGCCTTGCCCCTTGCACACTGTATTTCAGGGATGACAGCGTAGTAAGTCAATTCAGGGACCTCAGGAGGTATCTAGTTTGATCAGACAATCACTTATTTTTAGTTTAACTCAACGTTTTGCATTTTAAAATATAGAGGACGTCTCCCTGCGCACTCCCAAAAGGGCATTTTCTCTGAGGGTGGTGAGGCCCTGGCACAGAGAAGCTGTGGATGTCCCATCCCTGAAGGTGTCCAAAGCCAGGCTGGATGGGGCATGGAGCAGCCTGGTCTGGTGGAAGGTATCCCTGCCCACGGCCGGGGGTTGGAACGAGATGATTTTTAAGGTTCCTTGCAACACAAACCATTCCATGATTCTGTAAAACTTCAGGGAAGTCCCTGAAGTTGTACTAAAGCAGCTTTCAAAATGGGACTCATGGTTTCCCAGAGAAGCCTTTGGAATATTGAGATCTTTCCTAGAAAAGCAGAGGGCAGAGGTGCTCTGCTTGTCTCCGCTTACCTTTCGTGTGCTCAGTGGGAAAGGTGGCTCCCATCCTTCAGCCCAGGGTTGTGGGTGCGTGGGTCACCCCAAACATATCTCTGTTCCTGTTGCTTGGCTGGTTTTGGGCTGGTGCTGCACACTCCAGCATGGCTCTTGCTTTTAACTGGGGAAAACGTTGTGGTGCTTATCCCAGCCGTCGGGAGGGAGATCAGCGGGACATTGTCCTTCTCAAAACACACCTGAAAAAGCTGGTGTTGTCTCATCTTTCCTGGATGATGCCAACCAGCTTGTTTGATGGGAAGCAGCTTTCCTGCAAGCTTGGAACATGCCACTGTGGTGGATGATGCTGTGATGAAACCTGCGTCATCTCCATGAGCTCTGCTGCAAATCCCAACTCCTTTATTTGTCATCAGAGGAGCTTCACAGGAGTCACTTCCCCCCAGCTTGTGAGGCAGCACCTGATATGCTGTAACTGCCTTTCCCGTGGATTTTCTCAGGCAGAATTAAGCCTAAAAATTCTTCAATGAACCTTTTCCCATTGAGGAATCTCGGAAGCCGTGCTCAGCCTTGGATGCTGAGGGTGTTTGCCTTCACGGAGGCTGCTGAGCTGATGCCTGCCTGTCGCTGCAGCAAGGAAGACGTTTTTTCACACCTCCCAGCACTGAGTAGCTCTCGGAGAGAGGTTTTGCTCTTTGGCCTTTTCTCTTTCACAGGTTTGGAAGAGGGAAGCAGCATCTCCTTCCTGGCTGCCTGCCAGGGATGGGGCTTCTCTGGCTGTCTTGAGCATCAGCTGCTCAGTGCAAGTTCAGACCTGCTGGAAAAATTTTTCAACAGCTCCGTCTTCTCCTGGCACTTGTCCTGACAATGTCGCTTTGTCAAAGCCACCCTGTTTGCTAGCAGGGTGGCTTTGGAGAAAGCTGAGCCTTTGAGTTTGGCTTCATTAGGTTGGAGATGGAGTTGGTGGATTTCTGGTCCAGGTTTCTTTTTGTTGGGGAGGGTATTTGCAGCCGGAAGGAAGGAAGGAAGGAAGGAGGTTCCTCTGTCATCCCACCCCCTGACAGTGGGTGTTTTGCTGTGTTTATCCAACTTGAGCCTTGCTGGGTGGGCAGAGGATCAGAGAAAGCACTGGATAGTCCTCAGGCATGGACCTGCCTCTTGGAGGGGTGAAGAGGAGATCTAAAGGAGGAGAAAATCTCCTGCTGGCTTTGGCAGGAGCTAACACTGCTGAGCCAGATGGGTCATGAGGATGCTGGGGGATTTCTTTTGCTTTGAGTAGTGCAGCGGTTGCAAAAATGCTTTTAGAAATTCCTCTCCAACCCTTTGACAGCCTAGAAATAAGTTTTTTCCTGTTGGCTGTCTATGGATGGCTCTGGGGATGTCTTTTCTGGGCTTGTTCCCACACACATGTGAAGTTTGGCAGCTTGGTGCCTGGCTCTTGCAGGGCTCTGGTGACAAGAAGGGGAATATCCCCCTGGGGCTCTGCTCCATCCCTTCCTCCTCTCCTTGGTCTCCCTTCACCCATGCTGCTCAATCCCAATGTTTTGGGCAGGGTCATTCTCATATGTTTTTCCCCCATTGGATCTTCTCAAGCGGACCTCTCTGGAAGTGCCTTGCCCAAAGCTGTACCGGTCTGAGACGGAGGAGGATGGAGAGGTGTGATCTCGCCTCCTGCCAGCTCGCTTAGTGCGAGGCTGGGATGCTCCACAGCTTTTGGTTGATGGGAGAGGTTGTGTAGAGGGATTTGGGGGTTGGAAGCGGGGATGGAAACTCACTTTAATGTGATGGCAGAGTCGAGGAGGGTGGATAGCTGTTCCCTGAGAGGTGGGATTGCTGCACGCCTGCCCAGAGCAGCCAGGATGTGACTGCAAATGCTAATTGGAGACTGGCTCGAAAAGCTAAATAAGGCAGCAGAGCACTCCAGGCAATTTATTAATGGGTGATTATTCCAGGGCCCTTCAGTTGAGCCACAAAGCCTCCTGGCCTGAGGCAGAGTCAGCCCGAGGAGCGCTGTGTTGCCAGGAACACTTGGAGTGGGTGTTTAGGTAGGAGAGGGGAGAGCAGGAAGTGTCAGGCTGGGGGAAGCGTCCCTGCAGCCAGCACCGGGGCAAAGCAATACCGTCCCTTTTCTCAGTGGTTTGGGAGTGATGGGGTCTCACCTGCCTCTGCTTGAGGTGTCAGCAACCCCCCCTGTGCTGGTTTGGGAGCTGTAATGCACCCACAAAGGTGGCTCCTGGTTTTGGTGGAGTGTTTTTGGGTAGTACAAAGTCCTGAGCAGCCGGTGCAGGTGGGTCAGTGCCAGCTCTGAGCTTCACAGTGACAGAGTGGGACTGAGCACCGAAATCAACTCCTGTGAGTTTTGTGGGGCTGGATGCACATCCCTACTGTGTCCCCAGAAGTGCCCAGGACTGGAGGTTCCTTTGCTGTCCTTTAAGCTTCTCCCAGCCTGCCTTCATTCCAAGGCCAGGTTGGACTGGGCTCTGAGCGACCCGGTCTAGTTGAAGGTGCCCCTGCTCATGGCAGGGGAATTGGACTAGATGGCCTTAAAGTCCCTCCCAACCCAATCCATTCTGTGATTCCACAATTTGGTTGCTAAATCCACCTTTAATTCAAGATTCAACAACGTTCTGCTTCATCAGTAGCTCTGATGCATGAGCTATTCCAGTCCCACAGCAATGCAGTGTGGTCCCACACCCAACTTGAAGGGTCTGTGGTGTCTTTGGGTACTTTTGGTATTTTCAAGAGCCATGTGAGGAGTTTAGTCTCAGCCACCTGAGCAGGACCTGGTGCTAGGCTGCGCTCTGTGCTGGCAGAACACTTGGGCAATCATAAGAAGCAGATCGTACACAGCTCCTGATCCCTGTTCTCACATCCCACCCGACTTGTGGAGACACCATTAATGTGTCTTCCCTTTGCTTGCACAGAAAGATGTCACTGCAGATCACTGTGGAGCATCTGCATGTTGGGGAGGAGGGAAAGGGATGGATGCTCCCTAAACAGCTGTGGCTAATCAGCCCTGGCTTTCCACCCCTCGGGCAGCTGGAGGCTGGTGGGCCCTGATGGGTTGTGATGGGATGACATTGTGGGTTTGGGAACGTTGACTGGGACCTGCTACACTCATGTTTGTGTGGCATTTTGCTTCAGGTTTTTGTCGTGTTGTGTTTTGCTTGGCAGCTGAGAACTGCCAGGCATTTTAAGAAGTGGGACCAGAGATGCTCTGGGCTGGATTGTTTTAAGCAGACACTTGTAGAGAGGTTAGGAAAAAGAATCCCTAGGGTGGGAATGCACAGTGTGCTGCAGCTGGGGTCTTGGAAGGGGCTGCAGAGGGAAGGCTGGGGAAGAGCTGTTCTGGCACTGCTTCTTCTCTATCTCCATCACCTGCAAAAGCTTGTCTGGGTGGAGATGCAACCACCAAAGTCTCCTTTCCCAGAGGATTATTCCCTTATCCCAGCAAAAGAGAGCTTTACAATATTGTTTCCTATTGATTTTGAAGATGCCAAGGCTGGCTATTGGACTCATGGGCCTTGGCAATTAAAGCAGCAGTGGCTGTGAATGCGGGGATGTTTCATGGCACTGTGCAGCTAATTCCACTGCCAGCCTCACACATCCAAGTCCTCCTGCCCCAGCTGCTGTGTGGCACCTGGAGTGGCTGCTGCAGCCCGAGGGCCGGAGGAGGGTGGGGCAGTGACTTAAATCTGGAGGCAGAATTTACAGCCTGGTGTGAGATTTTCTGTCTCTCACTTCTCTTCCAGCCCTCTGATCCTTCAGTGGATAATCCCAGTGCTGACCTTGTGAATTCCACCTCCGGGTTGGTGTTTGGGAACATGTCCTGGCGGTTGTGAGGATGATGGTGCCCATCTCTGTCAGTGCTGGGGAAGGCACGTCCCGGAGAGGTTGTTGGGAAAAAGTGGGAGCAGACGGCACAGAGGAAACACTTGCCCTGCTCCGGGTGAGAGCTGCCTTGCTGTGAGGTGGTGCCGAGCCTCTGCAGGGCTTTGCTGGCACAAGAAATGCCATCAGGGCTGTCCTGGCCGCTGTCACAGCTGCCAACATCTGCACAGATGAGCATCAGGCAGAGGCTGGTGTGGTGCCCCTCTCCAGAGATGCCATCCTGGAGCTGCTCAGGCCTTGTCCACCCGCGTCCCCAGGTGAGCAGTTCCAGCCCAGGGATTCTGTCTCGCTGCTGCTGCAGACGTGCTCGGCTCAGCAGGACTTTTCCTTTGCAAGTGGGGAGAACATCCTCCTTCTAATCCAGCAGGTAAATTTGGCCAGAGCACCACCGTAGATGATTTTCATTTGATGCTTTTATTTTATTATTTTTTTCATCTCAGCATAGCTTATTTAAGAAATAAATCAGGATGCCAAAAGCCACTTTCTAAGATGAGTGCAGTCCATCACAGCTCCTGGGAATATCAGTCATGGAGGGAGAGCCTGTCCTCCCTCTCCAAACCCTGGCTGTGCTGCATTAGAGTCATAGAATGGTTTGGGTTTGAAGGCACCTCAAAGATCTTCTGCTCCAAGCCCCCTTCCACAGGCAGGGACACCTTCCACTACACCACGTTGCTCCAAACCCCGTCCAACCCGGCCTTGAACATTTCCAGGGATGGGGCAGCCACAGCTTCTCTGGGCACCCTGTGCCGGTGTCTCCCACCCTCACAGTCAAGAATTTCTTCCTAATATCCCATTTCATCCTGCCCTCTGTCAGCTTGAAACCATTTCCCCTTGTCCTGTCACTCCATGCCCTCGCCCAAAGTCCCTCTCCAGCTCTTTTGAGCCCCTTTAGGCACTGGAAGGGGCTCTAAATTCTCCCTGCAACCTTCTCCTCTCCAGGCTGAACACCCCCAGCTCTCAGCCTCTCCTCAGGGACTTGTTCCCTGCCTGGCGCTCTCTCCAAGCTGAGGAGCAGCCTCTGGCTTTCTGAGCAGCCCGGGGCTTGGCAGAGGATGCTTTTAGCACTGTTTCCTGGCTGGTTTTGGTGCCCGTAGCCAGCAATGCACAGATAGGAGATTTCGGGGTGCCCGGGCTGAGCCGGAGGCTGCGCGAAGGGATGCGGGAACTGCGCGGGGGGGTTGCGCCTGATCCAAGCA